>NC_132908.1:51430709-51737267 GCF_047675955.1 Chlorocebus sabaeus | reverse complement strand
GTACATCTAGAATAACCATGATTATCAAAGATTTTATAAATGAAGTTTTATCTTTTAGATTGGCTAGCATGGCGTCTGACTCTTAATAGGCACCTAACAAACGTTTATCATTTCACCGACTGAATGAATGAAATTAAAGAATCTCTAAGGCATGTATTTTTGGTAAACAATAAAGAAAATCTTCATAAGTTTGTATTTTAATTTAAAAAGCAGATTTTCCTAATGCCATGCACATCGACATATCCTAGGGAGAAGGTTGTAGTTGATCCATTATCCTTACTTGGAAGCTCTACAGGATTAAAAGTCTGGATTCCTTCATAGTTGATGACCACCTCTTCCCCAGTGCAGTACATGGTAGAGAGTAGATTCAATAAATATTTGTTGGATGGAAAAATGAACCATCTGACAGATTGAGGCAAAAAAAATTCTTAATGCTATATAGCAACTTGTCTCAAGGGCAGATTCCAGACAAAACTAATAGTAGCAATAGAGACACTTTTCAGGAAAAACTTGATAGTGTAGTGGTCAGACCATGTTTTATGGAGCTAGCCAGACCTAGGACCTAGTCCCATCCCTGCCACTTACTAGCTAGCTTTGCAACCTCAGAAAAGTTTTTTAATCTCTCCAAGTTTCAATTTCCCAGTCATTAAATCCAGAGCAGTAATATTATTTCATATGCTTGTTGTGAGGATTAAAGAAAATATTCAACATCAAGAGTTTATCTTGTGACCAACTACAGAAGTACTTAACAAATGGTAAATATTATTGTTATGCAGAGATTTCAGGAGTTGAGGCAGAGGCCATTGAGATCTATAGAGAATCTTAACAAAAGTGAGGAAACCTAAAACAGATGTGCCTATCTGCTTCCTATATTTCTCTTTTCTTGCTTTAGGAATTTTGAATGACATTTGTTTGGCATATGGGTATATGGAAACGGTGAGATAAGAAGAAGGTTAGAAATCCTTTCCACTTTTAGAGAAATGCCCTCTACCAAGGATGTATGCTCCAGAGCAACATAGGCCCACCCTACCTGCTGAGGATGAAAACAGCCAGAGACAATGGGATATGACACAGTAATGAGTTCTCATTTGTCAGGTGTCAGCTTGCTGATATGGTCTAAGGATAAGGTGTTCAACAATTCTTAGAAATTGGTAATAACAATACCACTTACACAGCAGTGCCTCTTACAGTTTTCATAATACTTCCACATGGACTATCTGTTTTAATTTTCACCACAATGTTGTTAGAAGCCTGAAGTAAATATTATCATTCCCATTTTATAGATGAATAAACACATTCTGAGAAGTGAAATGACCATGCCCAAGGTCACATAGCTACTCAGTAATTGACCTGGGGCTCAAACCTGGGTTGTCACTCTGGATTCATTATTTTTTTTTCCAAAGCAGCCTGTTTGTTCTATGGAATCTGTCTGTTTTCATTAGTGAGTGTGCACATGTACATGCTAGACCCTCAAAAATTTGTGATTTATAAGGTAATTTTGTACTCAACTGCAGTAGCTAAAAGAAGAGTCCTGTTTTGTTTGTTTGTTTGTTTTGTTTTTGTTGTTGTTGTTGTTGTTTTAAATTTTATGTCTCTTTTTGGCCCAACAGGAAGCAAAGTTTGTCATCTTGATACACTAGATCTTTGATGATATCAATAAGGAAACATCCACAGCCTTTGGTTAAAAGACTCTGAGACTTCAAGGACTGCTGACTGTCCAGAAGAGGCTGTGGTGGTTCAAGTGAGGCTCAAGGCTGTAGTTATACCAATCTGTTACTGCAGGAAGAGTCCAAGGCTGCTGATCAGAGTGAACCTCAGAACAGATAGCAGTGGCACCTAGAGGATATAACCTCAACAGCAGACGAGGTATTGATGGATGATTCCTGATTATGGATTCCTCTTCATCTCTCTTAATTTATATTCCAAGCTGTTAACCTAGAATAAATCCCACCATATCTAATTAATGCACTAATCAAACTTTATTTTGAATGGAAGGGGGGAAAATATGTTGATTACCCCTGCTAGAGGGATAGGAAATATGCCTAAAGCAGAATATCTTTCTCCATCATGAATAACATTAATCTCTGTATTTCTCACAAGTGAATAATTATTATATAGTTTGCTTCCTAGTTGTATGACTTGGTATTTATCCTTTATGAGTTTCCAGGTGACAATTTGTTTTAGGAAGAATTCTCTCCAGAAACAATTTTTTAAGATTATCGTTGAATTCCTTAATAAAGAGTTGAAAGCCAAACTCACACTAGGTTAAATGCAACAACCACCAATGGACAACAGACTGATCTCCAACTTCCTCAATTCTTTTTTTTTTTTTTTTTTTTTTTGAGACAGTGTCTCAGTCTGTCAACAAGGCTGGAGTACAGTGGCTCAATCTTGGCTCACTGCAGCCTGAACCTCCCAGGCCCAAGCAATCCCGAGTAGCAGGGACTCAGGCATGCACCACCACACCTGGCTAATTTTTTGCATTTTTTGTAGAGATAGGGTTTTGCCATGTTGCCCAGGCTGGTCTTGAACTCCTGAGCTGAAGGTATTTGCCTGCCTCAGCCTCCCAAAGTGCTGGGGTTACAGGTGTGAGCCACCGCACCTAATTGCCACCAGGATTGATTGGTAAGGCTGTGGAAGAGTTGTCCATTCCAAGTCTTCCCATTGAAGCAACAACCATGCCACAGCCTTATTCTGTCCCATGGCTATCTTGTGCATCTCCAAGTGTGCCAGTATGAGGCCCTCAAACACATCCATACCCTCCGATGAGATAATGTTGGTCATGATAACCATGGGGATGTCACAGCCGCTGTTCCACACTCTAAATAATTCTCATTTTGTTACAACAACAACAATTTGAAATGGGAAAAACCACCCCGTTTTAGACAGTTCAAAATGAGGGCTTGGATAGATTGTGTACCTTGTCCAAGGTCACACAACCAAATGGCAAGGTAAGGACTCAACCTAGTTCCATCTGCCTCCAGTCCAAAACCCAGAGCTGTCAACTGCCACCCTCATTATCTCTACTGAGATACTGGCTTCCCTGCGGTGACTGCTGAGGCTGGAAAACACAGGCCTGAGAGAACTTTTAAATATGAAATGATAGCTCTTTGCCTACCGAGATTCTTATTTTTAAAAACCCAGAGGAAGATCATATTTATATATTTATTCAACATTCATGTATGATATTTAGATTTACAAAATGCTTTATAGTGTAACAGAATGGGCAGAAATTTTTACTCGGGCTTATAATTGTCTTTTCTTTCATATTCATTTATTCCTTTGATTTATATAATGTCTTCTCTGCTTGGTCTTCTGAGATTATGTACAATGGTAACAAATCCAAAATAATATTAATAAAAGATTATTTTTTATCACTCACAGGGAAAACTGACTAGGGCCATGCGCATCTCTGTTCTTTAGAAACGTTATGTGAGAGAACATAATACCATCCCCTGAATACTGTCTGTAATGCCGGCTATGCTTATTCGTGGTGCTTTAAAAATAAATTTAACTCCTGTTCCTCATTTGGGATGTGTGTGTGTTATTTACTTCCTTCTCTTCAGGCCGCTGGGGTGCTTCACATTTGGGATAATGAACTGCTGTGAGCATCACCTGAAGTCACCAAAATGCTTTCTCCACTGATCATTGAGCGTGAGTTCTCTGCAGAACACCGGGTCCCTTTGCCTGCGAAACTTTTCCCCAGTTGGTCACCAGGTTGGTTCCTGCTTTTCATCTAGGCCTGAAATTAACAGGCACCATCTCTGCAAAGCCTGCCCTGACCCCAGATCCAAAAGAACCCTGCATCGCAATGTATCCTAGCATTTTCTTGTTTTTTTGCTTTTGTTTTTTTTTTTTCTTAGCATGCAATATTCTGTGTTAAGAATGCTAGAGTCCAGGCCGGGTGCAGTGGCTCATGCCTGTAATCCCAGCACTTTGGGAGGCCAAGGCAGGCGGATCACCTGAGGTCAGGAGTTGAGACCAGCCTGGCCAACATGGTGAAACCCTGTCTCTACTAAAAATACAAAAATTAGCCAGGCTTGGTGGTGCATGCCTGTAATCCCAGTTACTTGGGAGGCAGAGGCAGGAGAATCACTTGAACCTGGGAGAGAGAGGTTGCAGTGAGCCGAGATCGTGCCACTGCACTCCAGCCTGGGTGACAGAGTAAGATTCTGTCTCCAAAAAAAAAAAAAAAAAAAAAAAAAAGAATGTTAGAGTCCTTGGGTTTGGTGTGAATGAATAAATACAGATAGATAAGCTAATATTTTGTCACTTTTAAGTTGCTATGTTCTTCTTTAAAATGAATATTTTAGGCCGGGCGTGGTGGCTCATGCCTGTAATCCTAGCTCTTTGGGAGGCCGAGTCGGGTGGATCACTTGAGGTCAGGAGTTTGAGACCAGCCTGGCCAACATGGCGAAACCCCATCTCTACTAAAAGTACAAAAATTAGCCTAGCTTGGTGGTGTATGCCTGTAATCCTAGCTACTCAGGAGTCTGAGGCACAAGAATCCCTTGAACCTCAGAGGCAGAGGTTGCAGTGAGTCGAGATCACACCACTGCACTCCAGCCTAGATGACAGAGCAAGACTCTGTCTCAAAAATAAATAAATTTAAAAAAATAAAATGAATATTTTAAAGAATCTCTTGTGCTCACTTCGGCAGCACATATACTAAAATTGGAACAATACAGAGAAGATTAGCATGGCCCCTGCACAAGGATGACATGCAAATTCGTGAAGCATTCCATATTTTTAGTACCTGCTCTCAAACTGAAAAAAAATAAAAATAAAAAAAAGAATCTCTTTAAGGTAAATTACTCTGAGGTTTTACGATGCACTCCCTGTCTTGGCAAGGCATCAGCTCTTGACTGCGGGGCACATGAAAAACATGGCTAGAGGGCTGGGCGCAGTGGCACAGGCCGGCAATCCTAGCATTTTGAGAGGCTGTGGGAGGGAGGATAGCTTGAGCCCAGGAGTTCAAGACCAGCCTAGGCAATATAAGGAGACCCTACAAATAATAAACAAAAAATAGCCCAGTGTGGTGTCACATGCCTGTAGTCTCAAGATTCTGGAGGCTCAGGTGGGAGGATCGCTTTAGCCTGGGAGGTTGAGGCTGCAGTGAGTTGTGATGGTACCACTGCGCCCCAGCCTGGGCAACACAGCAAGACCTTGTCTTAAAAAAATACATACAACAAAAGTCATGGCTAGAGACAAGGGCTTCTGTTGGTCAATTTATATATTTTAAATGACTGTGTGTGTAATCCACAGATTAAAACAGTTATTTTCACCATTAATTTTTTTCTTTAGAAATGGTAATTAAGGTGCCTAATTAAACTGTGGTTTAGAAAGATCAGTGTAAAGGCCTGTACCAGGAGGAAGGCTTGGGGTCCAGCCAACTGGGTATGTGTTTTCAACACAGGCGTCATATTGTTAATAATAATAACATAGGGTGGAGCAATGTAATTGCAGTTTTTGCCATTAAAAGTAATGGCAAAACCACAGTTACCTTTGCGGCAACCTAATACACTCCACTTACCAGGGCCAATCGAGTCAGAATCTTGTTGGGGGTGGGGTGCAGCCCAGGCAACAGCATTTTAAAAAATGTGCCAGGTGATCAGGTGTGCACCCAGGATGAGAGCCGCTGGATCCGAAGGCTCCTAGTGTCCACTCCCGAGAAAAGTGAGTGACCAGGGTAGCAGTTGTAGCCCCTGCTTTCCATGGCCTTCTAAGTTAAAGGACCTGACTCTCATCCAGCTCTGAACTTAGAGAAAGCTCAGGATCCCCCTTCCCACTGTCGGTGGTTTCTGGAACAAGACTTCCTATCTCAATATGGTGTCCGATGAGCCTGGCAGTGCCAGCAGGGCACCCTCTTCTCAGGCCCCACAGGGTTGCTGGTCTCCTGTCTAGATTTTCTGTTTGTTTTTTGGATGCCCTCCTGGACCCTTGGACCAAATCTCAGCCTGCTTGTCCAGTGTCTGGTCACTCTGGCTTAACTCCTGTAACCTCTTCTTCACAGAATCAAGACATTGTTCCTCGTGTCCAGAACCACCAGCTGGGGTCCCGCTTCCATCAGATTAAACCACACAGGATCACAGTGGAGTGTCCTTCCGGAATCTTCCCAGCGTGTAAACTCTTACTGCTGTCAAACCCCCTGACAGGTCAATCTCCTTGAACATAGGCCCTTCCATGAAGCTTTTAGCCACTTTTCTTATTCATAAAGGAATAAACTCCACCTCTTTAGCAAGAGGTCGTGCAAAATCACACGTTAAGGGTCCTGAATAGAAGGGAGGGGTGAAAAATAAGGGCCAATAATGCAATCAGTCAACCACTGGCAAATAAGGGAGATACTGATTAAGTATTTCTGGGAAAGAAGCAAAAATTGTAGGAACATCAGCTACACAGAGCATCTAATTTGATGTGAGGTGACAGTAAGGTGCATCTGGTGACAAAATAACAGTCATGTTGCCATGAAGCATCTGCAAGTTTAACAGCTTAGATGTGACTTGAGAAGAGCATAGGAATTATTTAGAAAGGTTAATAATCAAAACTTCAGAAAGCCACTCACAAGCCTGAACCAGGGGAAAGAATGGGCCTGGATTAGGTCCTGGCTGAAATTGGTGGGCTGCATGCAAAGCTGCATCCTCCCAGGAAGGGAAGCCGGGGAGTCAGGGTTACAGCACCTGCAGTTGGGGTTACTGGACGCCTCTCTGGACTTGGGTGTACTGGGTGCATTCTAGTCATCATTTTGCTACTCCGCAGGAGCCTCAACTCTCTGAATCGCCTCTTCTCTAGGGACCTGGGTAGATTGACATCCCTGACTCTTTTAAATGTAAGCAGAAGTGTCATATAGCACTTCTTCGTGGAAGCAATGAAAAGCCACTGCTCTATTTTGATGCTCTTTTCTTCCCACAGTCAATTGTAAACCTCATGTTGAGATGGTGGCATCGAAAGAGGGCAGAACCTTGGGTCCCTGAGTGACTAAAGTGAGCACAGCTACTTGCTAACTCGTAATTGACATGTAGCAGGAAAGAGACGTAAACCTTTATTGTAACAAGCCACTGAGCATTGGAGGTTGTTTCTACCGCAGTAGAGTCTAGCCAACTCTGACTACTTTGAGGACTTTGTCCATGAATGTGTTCCTGTTAACTGTAGAATTTTAATTGACAGCCTGGTAAAGTAGAGAGAAGCATTGCGATGATAATGATGATGATGATGATGTCACTGAGAGCTGGAAAAGGTTTCTGCCACTACATTCCTAGACTTATCTAAGTGGGCGGATTCCAGGGGATGGAGAATGGAAGGCAACAGATGTTTGTTGACTTCCTGCTCTATATCAGGCACTGTGATAGATACTGTACACACCATCAATATTTAGTACAGTATCGTCAGAGCAATTTGATTTTTATATTACAGTTGAGGACAAAGAACTCACAAGAGGTTAAATTACTTGCCTGAAACTCACAAATTTAGTACATGTCAGATCCACGACAAGAACTCAAGCCCATCTAACTTCAAAGCTATGCTATTTTTCTGTAACATAAACATACAAGTAATGAGCTTTTAATCTTTTTAACTTGTTAGCATTTTCCTCCTAACCGTAATCCCTTTAGGATAAATTTGAGTTAGATCAATCTACTCTTCATAGCTATTGTTCTTAGAATTATTTCGCTCTTTCATTTCACCCAGATTTGTTTTTGCTAACCTTTGACACGTGAGGTGCTACAAATCTGTGTGTTTGTTTAAACTTCAACCAAACACCCTCATGTTTGTTTTAAGTCAGAATATCATCACAGTATATCTGGAAATGCCGCCACTAAGGCTACAGGTTTTTTAAAATGTGAGATTTTTTCCTGTATGGTAAGGGTGTTGCAGAGAACTAGAATGAGATGTGAGGCAACTGATGGTTTGTTTTGTGTTGTTTTTTTGCAAACAAAGGAGAATGAAAGCTGTCTCTTGTAGATAGGATATTTTCAGCTGTCATCACTATGGACTCTTTGAAATGTACTACTTCAGAAAAGCCCCAGCGACTCCCTCTGGGCCTCACCCACCTGAGATGACATCACGACGCAAATCCAAGGCTCACTCTCTTCATGCAGATGGAATAGTTCACTTGGCTTTTAGAGTGCAGACAAGCCGTTCGGTGGAGGGCATGCCTCAGCCTGCACTCTCTGACTCATGACATGACTTCTCCGTGGAGAGCCAGAATTTTTCTCAAGTGTAACAATATTAATTATCAAGTCACTTTAAAACACGTGTGATGTATGTGTGCATTTATTTCACAGGAATGGTATAAAGATTAAATACTTAATGAATCCATTTTTCATATCAAGGATATATTTGCCCTATGCCTAAATATATCTCTCCCTTCTGTTTCTCATGAGAAATATAGCTATCTTTATTATGTAATCAGTAATATATCATTCCTTCTAAGCAGGATCTAATTTTAGCAACATGATGAATGGCCCAGGAATGTATTCCACTGCCCTCTGCAGAAAGGAATATATATCAGACCTGCTCAGGTGTGTGTCATTTCTTTACATTGGGAGCTTTCAGCAGCCCAAGTGGCAGCTGGGTTTTTCTGACTGAAAGCCCCAAGTGCTGTCTCTATTTGGGCTTGAGCAGACACTGCTAGGAAATGGCCATGTGTGAACAATACCTAGATTTGCCAGCTCAGCCAAAGAGGTGTATGGTTCTCCTATGCCCGGGTTTATTGCACCAGCTAGAAAATGACCAATTGTCCAACTGCTTTTTATCTTCATTTATGTGCAAGATCGATTTGTGTAGGATCACACTCAAGTCCCCACTGCCTTCTTCCATTTCTAAAAATTTGGTCTTTAAACATAGATATTTCTTTAAAATGTGGGAGTCAGCCTGGGCGTGGTGGCTCACGCCTGTAATCCCATCACTTTGGGAGGCTGAGGTGGGCAGATCACCTGAGGTCAGGAGTTCCAGCCTGGCCAACATGGTGAAACCCTGTCTCTACTAAAAATACGAAAATTAACTCGGTATGGTGGTATACACCTGTAATCCCAGCTACTTGGGAGGCTGAGTTAGGGGAATCACTTGAACCCAGGAGGCAGAGGTTGCAGTGAGCAGTGATTGTACCACTGCACTGTAGTCTGGGTGACAGAGTAAGTGAGACTCCATCTCAAAAAAATAAATAAATTAATTAAATAGATAAATAAAATAAAATCTGGGAATCGGTCCAGTATGATTAGCACCATAAGGAATCAGGAATTCTGTCTCTCTTGAGCTTCCAAGGTAACAAAAATGTTCATTTTCTTTCATGCTATCTGTGAATTTTATAGCTGCTTCTGCACACTCATGGCACCCTATATCACAATGACATCTTAATTTTAAAGCTCTTTTGGGTTTGTTTTTAATTGATCTGTGGGAAAGTCAAGACATTACCTTATCTCCATTTTGCAGATATGAAAATTGAGACCCAGAGAGATTAAATGACTTATTCAACTTCTAGGATATGGCCTGGTAAGGGCTAAAATCTAAATCTCCATACCATCATCATCCTACTGTCTATGCTTAATTCTTAATGACATCTATGTAAGATGGAAAACAAAAGTTAGAGATATTTGGTTTCTGCAGCTACTGTATAGGTACAACTCAAATTCTTTGTACAACTACTATATTTGTTGATTCTAAGATGTACTTTTTTCATATTAGTACGTCTGAAACAGAGATACTTTTTTTTTTCTTTTTTTTTTTTTTTGAGATGGAGTTTCACTCTTGTCACCCAGGCTGGAGTGCAGTGGCATGCTCTCAACTCACTGCAACCTCTGCCTCCTGGGTTCAAGTCATTCTCCGGACTCAGCCTCCCAAGTAGCTGAAATTACAGGTGCCCACAACCACACCCAGCTACTTTTTGTATTTTTAGTAGAAACAGGGTTTCACCATGTTGGCCTGGCTGGTCTTGAACTTCTGACCTCAAGCGATCTGCCCACCTCAGACTTCCAAAGTCCTGGGATTACACGCATAAGCTATTCCACCTGGCCTGAAACTGAGATACATCTTATAATCCATGGAGTATCATAATCTAACTGGAAGTGCTTTTTCTTTCTTAGTGATTGCAGTACATTGATTCTAAAGATGGCCTGGATCTTCACTCATATCCCGATGTCCTTTAGCGTGTCTCTTTGCAGCTCCTCCCGTGAAACGATCAAATCTATTTCCCTACACCTTAAAAGTGGGTTGGACTTATCTTTATTTATTCCTGGAGAGGACACTCTTGGTGTCCCACCCATCCTCCGTCCTCCTTGCCACTTTAGCCTACATGAATTCCAATGCACCTGTGTTTCTTTGCCTGAGAACTCGCTCTGATTGCCAAAGCTTGATTTGTCCGCTCTGATGGTTTAAAAATAGGTTCACACTTTTTTTATATACTTCCCTCCCCTCTTCTTGAACGTGGGCCAAACTTTATGACTTGACTCACTTTTATCAAATAGAATGTGGTGGAAATGGCAGTGTGACTTTCAAGACTAGGCCATAAAAGTCCCTGTGGTCTCATGGTCTCTCTTGGATCACTCATTTTGGGGTCAGCATATGCCTTGTTGTGGGGACACTCAAGCAGTCAAATGGAGAAGTCGATACGGTGAGGAACTGAGGCCTCCAACTAACAGCCAGCACAGACCAGCCAGTCGTGCAAGTGAACCATCCTAGAAGCAGGTCCTCCAGCCTCAATCTAACCTTCAGATTACTAAATCCCTGCCCATTTCTTAAACGCAACCACATAAGGAACTTCAAGCCAGAACTCACCAGCTAAGCTATTCCAAATTTTTTGACCCTCGCAATCAGTATGAAATAATAAATATTTATTGTCATATTAAGCCACTAAATTTTGGAATAGTATGTTACACATTGGTATATAACTAAAACCATCTACATGACAGGCTGGAATGTTGGTGGGTTACCTACTGGAAGCACCTTCCACCAGTGACATACAACAGTTAGTATCAATATAATAGCTTCCTCACCCCTTGAGTAGGATAACCAAACACGCAGGGTTTCCCCACGGTAATTATGTTCCAGTTTCTAGAACAGTAACTGGATTGATAACACCCTTTATTGGCCATTTTCCCTTCCTCGTCTAATTGTTTTTTTTACTTCTCTACTGATGTTTCTTCCATTTTCAATTTTCTTTTTCCTTTTTTTTTTTTTTTTGAGATGGAGTCTTACTCTGTCGCCCAGGCTGGAGTGCAGTGACGTGATCTCAGCTCACTGCAAGCTCTGCCTCCTGGGTTCACACCATTCTCCTGCCTCAGCCTCCCGAGTAGCTGGGTCTACAGGCACCTGCCGCCATGCCTGGCTAATTTTTTTTGTATTTTTAGTAGAGACGAGGTTTCACTGTGTTAGCCAGGGTGGTCTCGATTTCCTGACCTGGTGATCCACCCACCTTGGCCTCCCAAAGTGCTGGGATTACAGGTGTGAGCCTCCACGCCCTGCCCCATCTTCAACATTAACAACTTACTCTCAAGTCCTTGTCTCAAAATCTCCTTTCGGGAAGTAGACAGCAAGAGGATGGGGAGGGGGAATGCAAACTAAGTAAGTTATATGTGATCAGTTGCCCAGTCCTGTGAAGTTTTTCATTTAAAATATTTTTTCCATAGCTGAAGTTCAACAGTGCTAATCTGAGCTGATTAAAACAAACAAACAAACCCTCCCACTTCACACATATATAAATTTTGATAAAAATACCCTCTCCACCATTGTTAATACAATCTCAAACTGAAAACCAAAAAAGGGAAAGCCTCAAGTGCCAGATTCAAAGAGGATGCCCAAAGTTAGAGTGATCAGAGGGAGGTAAAATACAAATACTTACATGTGAACCAGGATAGGAGTGAGACCTTAACAGTTGAAACTTTAGAGGCCCTGTGAACAGGATCCTGTAGGCCTGAGCCCCAGAGAGTCAGGAGGAGGGGCCAGGCTACCTGCATAAAGCCAGGATTTCTGAAGAGCTGACTAATGTCCTCTGATTTGGGAACTAAAGAAACCACCCACTAGCCTAGGGGAATAGCAGGGAAGCTTGTAGTTTTTCAGGGCCACAAGAGTAACAGGCATCACTCAAAAGAAATGAATTTGTGTCATGAGTAAGATCTGAATTCTCCTTACTTATGTACAGGGACCCAAAACTAAGAAATTAACTTAAAATCTTGTCCAGAATTGGTAAATTCAAAGGCACCTCACAAAAATGTTGTAGAGTGCATGAAACTGTCACAGGGTCCTCTTTCACTTTCATCTTCATAAGGATGAGTTTACAGAAAGGAAATAAGGAAAGAAGTCACATAAGGAAGCAAGCCACAGTGAAGCAGAGCCAACAGATGAAACAAATGGGAGAATTTGCATCTCAAGAGCTGGGAGTAATAGAATAACAATCTAAAAAGGACTTTAAAATAAATAGACTTAAAGCATTTCAAAACATAAAAAAAGAACACCAATCATAAACTAAGAATAAAATCAATTTAAAAACAACAGGCAGATTGGAGGAAAACATTTCTAAAAATGAAAAAATGAGTAATTGGAATAAAAACCTCAATAGAACAGTTGGACTGTAAAATAGATGTGGTTGATGAGCAAATAAGTAAATGGAAAGACAGATCTGAGGAAATTATCCAAAATACAACAAAAGAGAGAAAGAAAGAGATGGAAAATTCAAAAGTTAATCAAATGAGATAGTCTTCCATATGTTAAGAGTTGCAAAACAGAAAAAAATGAAAGGATAAAAAGCAAAGAGATAATAATCAATAATTTTCACTATCCAAGACATGCGTTCTCGCATATCTATATTCAACTATATTCCAGGGTGAAAATAAAATAAAGTCAATTTCAGACATCAAAAGGCTACTTTTTCAAATAGTACTTTATTTATTTATTTTTGAAACCAAGTCTCACTCTACTGCCCAGGCTGGAATATAGTGGCGTAATCTTGGTTCACTGCAACCTCCACCTCCCGGGTTCAAGTGATTTTCCTGCCTCAGCCTCCCAAGTAGCTGGGATTACAGGCATGCAATACCACCCCTGGGTAATTTTTGTATTTTTAGTAGAGATGGAGTTTCATCATGTTGGCCAGGCTAGTCTCAATCTCCTGACCTCAAGTGATCCACTCGCTTTGGCCTCCAAAAGTGCTGGGATTACAGGCATGAGACACTGCGTGTGGTCTTCAAGTAGTACTTGGCATATACATATATATCTATATCAGGATATACTTTGGCAAGAAGAAAGATTACCATGAAAAGAAGAGGGATGCAAGAAACCTTTAAAAGTGGGTAAATGTGTTGGTAAATCTAAATAAGCTCTCAATAGTATAATTAAAATGACTTTTTGTGAGTGTTTAAAACTGAGATAGAAGTAAATTTCTAAACAACAAAACCATGGAAGATTGGAGGGCAGATGAGAGTTAAAGTATATATTATTTAGAAGGAAGTAAGCAATATTAATTCTAGACTTTAATTTAGATGTGGGAATATTAATTTATGGGTAGTCATGGATTTATGGGTAAAAGGATGGAAATAGAATTTATAACTTGCATACTTGTGGGGGAAAATATTGAAATGTGAACTGGAATATTACACACCAAATCATGATGGTAGTTTCCTCTTAGGAGAGAGGAGAGGTGACCGTGACCAGGAAGGGATGAGTAGGCAAAGTAAACTTCAACTTTATTTGAAATATTTTACGTTTTTTAAAACATTATAGGAAAAGAGAAATATCATATGCCTTGTATCCTCTTTCTCTTTGCCTAGGGAACATGGCCAGGCCTTCTACCAGTATTCAAGGCTCTTTGTAACCTGGCTCTATGTTTCCCAGCCAGCTTAGTTCCCTCCCTTCCTCCCAACACACAGTTTTCACCCTCATCAAGCCAGTCTCCTATTTTTCATACATCCTCTGCTTATTTTAGGATGCACACCTTTGTTGTCCAAGTTATCTTCATTTATCAAGGCCCTTCTTTCTATTTCCTGACATTGACAACAGCAAATAGAGCTATGTGTAGCACACGATGCATCATATGATATGCAACATATTCTGTTTAACTCTCTTACAAACTATCTTATATTTTACATTTCATCTTAAAGTATTTACTTTTATTCAGTATCATTTCTTTGAAAGATTATAGACTCTCAGAAATCAAGAACTGTGGTGTTGATTATACCCTGCCCTAGAATCCCTCCTGGAGTGTTTCACAGATAAGTACATAGTCAGTGCTCCAAGTATATTTGTTGAATTGAAAGCCATCCTACTAGGGAAAGGCAATGGAGAAAAGAATATGAACAAAGGAAATTTTGACCATTCTTCCATGGATAAATTTCACAAACACAACAATAGCATAAGTCAAACATAACAATAACATGAGTCACTTATTTCAAGGTTATTTATCAACCTCAGTGATCTAGAACATATTTGAGATTCAGAAAATGTTGGTTAAGAACATGCAGTTTGGTGTCAGACAGACCCAGTTTGAATATCAGTTTGCCCATGTTATTACTCTGTGTATGGCTATAGACAAGTGCCTTAACTTGTTTGCATGTTAATTTTCTCATGTATAAAAACAGGGAAAGTACCTGTGACTGTAAAGCAGCTAGTGCAGTAGATGGCATGGAATAAAAGCACTCAGTAAATATAAACTGGGATTATTATTAGCTAAAATATGTAAACCAGAGCTATATGTGAGATTACCCAGCTCTCCCCAACTCCCATTGCCAGCACATGATAGAATTGTATCTGTCTACCCTCTAGAAGTGTGGTCACGTCATTTGTGGTAGCCAGTGAAATGTCAGCATGAAGACATATGTGATTTCCTGCAGAAGTTGTAAGACCTCCTAGGCAATTTACCATGTTCACTTCCCCTGCTGTGGGGACCGTGGAAGCGTGGATTGAAATGGAGGCTCTGTCAGCCTGTGTACCTGAGCGACCATGCTAAATAGAGCGCTTCTGCAACCCAAGTGGACACACAAAATAAATGAGAAATAAACTTTTACCCTGTGAAGCCACCTGAGATTTTGGAGTTTTTTTTTTTTTTCCTTGCAGCAAAACCTGGCCCATCTTGACAAATACGATGCACTAAAAGTCATACTTCCCCTCCCCTCAGGGAAAAAAAAATACCCAAAGCCATGCTTTAGAACACACTTACTCTTACTGAAAAATGCTTCTAGCCAACTGGCTTATGTGGTTTCTCATCTCACAGGATGTTAGAAAGAAGATCCTAGAGGAGCTATGGCCACAGGTAGACACTGAACCCAGTGAGAAGGGAGATCCATTGATTGTAAAAACAAAAGTTAGGCCAGGAGTGGTGGCTCATGCCTGTAATTCCAGCACTTTGAGAGGCTGAGGCAGGTGGATCACCTGAGGTCAGGAGTTCGAGACGAGCCTGGCTAACATGGTGAAACTCCGTCTGTACTAAAAAATACACAAATTAGCTGGGTGTGGTGGCGGGTACCTGTAATCCCAGCTACTTGGGAGGCTGAGTCAGGAGAATTGCTTGAACCTAGGGGGCGGAGGTTGCAGTGAGCCGAGACCACATCATTGCACTCCAGCCTGGGCAACAAGAGCGAAACTCCATCTGAAAAAACAAACAAACAAACAAACAAAAAACTTTAAAAAAACTTGAAAAAAGGTAAGAAACTCTAAAGGCATTTTGAGCTGAGACCATTTAGAATAGGTGAAGTTAACTGTGCTTATTAAAAAGTCTGAAGGCATATTTAGGTCATAGCAGTGCTCATCAGGTTATTACCATTTTATAACACGTTGGTTTTGCTTATTAATTTTGTTTATTTCATTACACATTTATTTTCTACTACACTCTTTCTTTCTTTTAGGGACAGAGTCTCACTCTGTCACCCAGGCTGAAGTGCAGTGGTAAAACCACAGCTCACTGCAGCCTCAACTTCCTGGGCTCAAATGATCCTCCCACTTCAGTCTTCTGAGTAGCTGGGAGTATGGGCACGCACCACTAGGCCTGGCTAACTTTTAAATTTTTTTATACAAATGAGGTCTCACTATGTTGCCTAGGCTGGTCTCAAGCTCCTGGGCTCAAATGATTCTCCCACCTCAGCCTCCCAAAATACTGAGATTACAGGCACGAACCACCAAGCCTGGCCTGGCCTTACCCTCTTTTTTAAAAAATGGTTAATGTTTCCCCAGCAGCACATTAAACACTTTCAATATGCAGCAGGTCACTTAGCCTCCCGGCATGTCTCAGAGTTTCATCCATCTCTGTGAATGGGAACATGGCAACACCCAGAGATTTGAAACTGCTCAAGGTCTCATGACCAACATGGCAGTGTCAGAGTTTCATATGAACCCATCTGTCTGATTCCAGAATTCTTTCACCATCACGGCTCCCCATGCATTGGAAAATCTGTTTTAAAAGGCTGGGAAACACGTGTGACATTTCGAAAATCTTTCTATCAAAAAAAAAAAAAAAAAAAAGATTCCATTTTAACAAGTGCTGGTGCTTCAAAGGGTATAAAGTGTGGGTTATCAGAAAAAGCCACATGTGGGAAGCAGCTCACTCTCAACCACTGCCAGATAAATGAGATGGTCTTGAATTTCAATGATCTTATAGATGTAACGGGAGTGATAAATATAAATCTATTAAGCTCTTTCACTTAGAACAAGGAATCTGTATTCTTTGACCATATAACTTCTTTTTACTGCATCTTTCAAACGGAAAAATGTGCTTGCCATTGATGGGCAACTTCCTTGGATCTTTACTGTGTGGGGAGAAAGTATCAAAGCCGGGAGGGGGAGGGTTTGAGAGGAGGTAAAGCGCTCTGCCCTGGCCACATGACTGCCAGAGGGGCCCCCGGTTGCCATCTCATCTCTCAGTCATTTCCTTATGAGAAGGGTGGCTGCTGTCATCCAGGAGTCTTTGCCATGAATGAAAAAGCAGACAACAGTGACGTTTGGAAATCCAGAGACATTTCCTTCTTTGAGAGGCGCTGGTAGAGAGCATTTCTAGGATAACAGCATTTTATTCTGCATGCCAAAACGGCATCTCGGGGGCTCAACTAACCAGTTCTGGAAACCTGCATGTTCCCTGCATGCCACACACGAGGTTTCATTTCCACTGCAAATCTGATTTTTGTTTTTATTTTTGTATGACCGCTCAACAGGTCAACGAACATATCTGTTGGAGAGCTGGGACACGATGGTTTAAATGCGGCAATGGCAATTTCAGTTCTCTAGAGAAACTGTTAAGGAAATGGGTCCGTTTCCCTGAGCTGCGGTTCTTCTAATGACTGCGGGTGCGGGTATTAACATACCTTCCCAGGGTTCGGATTTGCCGGAGTTGGGGGGGCCACTGCCGATCCTGACTATCAGGCTACTTCTGACAATTCCTAATGTAATCCATATACTACACATACATTCTGGTTACACGATTTATGAGGTATAACAAGGGGAGAGAAGTGAAGCTGGAATATAATTGTGACTGATGTGAAACAGACATGTAGAATGAATGGCCTTACAACATTTTCTTTGAAGTTTGTTAAAAGCAGTAAAGTGATATTCACTGTAAGTGAAACCTGCTGTTACAGATATCCACTGGCTTGGAGAACATTTTCTTTTGACTTTATTTTTAAAATTTTAATTTGCCACTTGGAGTTTTTGAAAATGTTGCTTTAGATGTGGATGAAAGAGAAAGAGAACAAAAACTGTGTGCAGCACCTACTATGTGCTCACCCTGTCCCAGGCGCTGGATATCAGGGCGGACTTAAGAGACACAGGGGGCACAGTGAGTGAGCTCACAAAAACATTTCAATTTTAATGTTTCTCAAATCAGAAAAAAATGGAAAATAATAATAAAATACACTAACATATCACAATATGTAAAATTAAAAATTAGTCCAAGCATGGTGGTTCATGCCGGTTATCCCAGCATTTTAGGAGGTTGACGTGGGAGGACCCCTTGTGCCCTGACCATCCTGGACAATGTGATTAAACCGCATTTTGACAAAAAATAAAAAAAATTAGCCGGGTGTGGTGGCATGTGCCTGTAATCCCAGCTACTTGGGAGGCTGAGGTGGGAGGATTGCTTGAGCCCTGGAAAGGTGAGGCTGCAGTGAGCCAAGATTGAGCCACTGCTCTTCAGCCTGGGCAACAGAGCAAGACTCTGTGTCAAAATAATAACAAGAATAATAAAAAATAACATAACATGAAATAAAATTTAAAATTAATATACTAAATGATAATGAAACAATAATAATGAATATAATAATGAATCCTGCTTGGATGGTATTTGTGCCTTAATACTTTTTTATAGAGGAAGGGATCCACAAAGGCAAAGTGCCAGGAACCCATAGAAGTCATAAGTCAGCCTGATAGATATAAAGTATCTCATGTAATTCTTCAGATAATTCTAAGGACTGGAAGACGTTGTGAAAATGATGTTTTGAAGACTTAGGAAATTTTTCTAGGGTCCTATAACTAGGAAGTGGTCGAGTCCATTCTCAAGACTATTGTCCAACTTCTTCCACTGAACAAGAGCTTGATGTATAGGCTACACTGGAACCCTGATATTAGGAATGAAAAATATCACTTATATATTTGGTAACAGAGACATGAATGGAAAATCAATTCTGAGGTTGGCATGTGTTTCTCCATATGATATAGGAAGACACCTAGAAGTATATGTAACTCAGATGTTGCCAAGTTCACCAGCTTCAAGGTCAGGACTTCTGTTTAATACTCAAAGAATAAGCCCCCACCCTTCTGTACCACAGGAAGTCCCGGCTTCATCCTATCCCATAGACCCCTCTTCGTTTTTCTCCTGGGGCCTCTGAAGATCGTTACGTGTTCCCCTAAACCCGTTAATACTCAGTCTCAGGCAGTTGCCTTGCACCAGATGCTGAGAGTACCTTGTTGGGCCCCCTCAGGCTTGCCACAGCTTTCCCTAGACTACATATCCTTACAAATGGATGCAGTCCCCTCCCTCTATTCCCAAAGCACAGCTAAAATGGATCTGAGACTTCTTTTTTTTTTTTTGAGATGGAGTCTCACTCAGGCTGGAATGCAGCCGCGCGATCTCGGCTCACTGCAACCCCTGCCTCCTGGGTTCAGGTGATTCTCCTGACTCAGCCTCCCGAGTAGCTGGGATTACAGACGTGCGTCACCATGCCTAGCTAATTTTTGTATTTTTGGTAGAGACGGGGTTTCACCATGTTGGCCAGGCTGGTCCAGAACTCCTGACCTCAGGTGATCCACCTGCCTTGGCCTCCCAAAGTGCTGGGATTACAGGTGTGAGCCACTGCGCCTGGCTTGGAGCTGAGACTTCTAACCAGACTGAAGTCTTGGGAGATCAGTCGTACAACATCAAGGGCACCAAATAACTATTCCTAATAGGGTGACGAAGTGTCCCAAGTTGCCCCAGACTAAGGGAGTTCCCAGGAGTTTTCCATTTGAAAACCAGGACTGTCCCAGATAAACTGGGACAAGTTGTTTGCCCCATTAATACTACAGGTGTCTCTGCTTGAACTCACAGCCCTGACTTGACCTCACTTAGGGCTTCATCTTTTGCCATCAGCCTACTTGAACTTGCCCTGATTCCTGTTATCTCCAAGCAACTTCTTTCCTCTGATTCCAGGCCCAAATTGGCCCGAGGGAGAAGACATTTCTCCTCCAGTGTAAGGCTAAACTCCTTTCCTGTCTCAGCAGAATCGACTAAAAACCTCTATTCCCTTGCTGGGAAAACCTGTGCTCCACCGTTAACATGTCACTAAGCGGGGCCGGGCGCGGTGGCTCAAGTCTGTAAACCCAGCACTTTGGGAGGCCGAGACGGGAGGATCACGAGGTCAGGAGATCGAGACCATCCTGGCTAACACGGTGAAACCCCGTCTCTAATAAAAAATACAAAAAATTAGCCAGGCGTGATGGCGGGTGCCTGTAGTCCCAGCTACTCGGGAGGCTGAGGCAGGAGAATGGCGTGAACCCGGGAGGCGGAGCTTGCAGTGAGCCGAGATCGGGCCACTGCACTCCAGCCTGGGTGACAGAGTGAGACTCCATCTCAAAAATATATATATATATATATATATGTCACTAAGCCCTCATGGCCTAGACAAGATGAACCCAGAAGTCCACAGGACTTTGTCCAAACGCAAAGTTATTTGGTCTTCAATGATACCATGCATGGGACTCTAAGAGTTCAATATAGGTAGTATTATACTAAACCCAGTGCAATTTCTTATCACAGTCCTTTGGGCTGCTAGAAAAAAGGGTGAGTGGGTTGTCAACTTCATAATTTCCAATCTCTTGTGAGCAATGTTTAGGTTGGAACACACAGACATCTCCCAGGAGCGATAAGTATTTTTCAGACCAATATTAGTGTAAATTCAGATTTCATGGGAAAAGAGGTTTATGGCTTTTTCAGGGGCACAGTTCTGTTCAAATATGCCACATGCATTATCAAGTAGAGTGCTAAGTAGCTCAGTATGAAGTATCTGCATTTTGATTACTTTGCTGATTCAGGAATTCTACCAAGAACCACGGGTAGGCGCCTATGTCTTCTTCTTTTCTGGAGATGGAGTTTCACTCTTGTTGCCCAGGCTGGAGTGCAATGGCGTGATGTCGGCTCACTGCAACCTCCGCCTCTCGGGTTCAAGCAATTCTCCTGCCTCAGCTTCCCGAGTAGCTGGGAATACAGGCATGTGCCACCATGCCTGGCTAATTTTGTAATTTTAGTAGAGACGGGGTTTCTCCATGTTGGTCAGGCTAGTCTCGAACCCCCAACCTCAGCTGATCCACCCGCCTCAGCCTCCCAAAGTGTTAAGATTACAGACATGAGTCACCACGCCTGGCCGGGTAGGTCTGTGTCTTCTATACATGAGATGGGTCCCACATGCACACTGGCTTTCTGCCTGGACGAGCTTTCTGGCTCAGGGTGTCTAGAGATAAAGCTCAACAGAACACAAAAGTCTTATGATTTGAGGGGGCAAAACTTAGGGTTCAGGGCTGGTGTGGCAGCTGAAATTTTGGGGGCAGGTTACTAGAGAACAGGAATATGTACATAGAAAGAGCTCCAGAAATCTGAGCAGGTGGCCCCTATGTATTTGGGGGACCAAAGAGGCAGAGAAGAACAACTGCAAGTTCGTATGTTCTTTCATTGCTATTGAGAAATACCTGAGACTGGGTGATTTATAAAGAAAAGAGGTTTAATTGGCTCACGGTTCTGCAGGCTGTACAGGAAGCATAACAGCTTCTGCTCAGCTTCTGGGGAGGACTCAGGAAACTTACAATCATGGCAAAAGGTGAAAGGAAGGCAGGTCCCTCTCGTATGGCAGGAGCAGCAGCAAGAGAGAGAGTGGGGAGGAGCTACACACTTTTAAACAACCAGATCTTGTGAGAACTCACTATCATGAGAACAGCACCAAGGGGATGGTGCTAAATTATTCATATGAAACTGCCCCAATCACCTCCCACCAGGCCCCACCTCCAACAATCCTACATGAGATTTGGGTGCTGACACAGATCCATAGCATATCAAAGTGTGTGTGTGTGTGTGTGTGTGTGTGTGTGTCCTAAGTAATTAAGATCCCAGAGAGGTCATGCCTTAGGAGTAGGGCAATTAGAGACCTAACCAAAGTGAAGAGCAAGATAGTAAATATTCTAGGCTTTGCAGGCTATATGGCATCTGTCACAACTATTCAACTTCACTGTTGTGTGAAAGCAGTCACAGACCACACATAAACAAATGAATGTGGCTACATCCCAATTAATATTTCTTTTACAAAACTAGGTAGTGAGCCAAATTTGACCATAAGTGATCGTTTGAACCCCACCCCTCCCCATCCACTTGATCTAAAGGATCAGGTTACTTACAGATTAATTGACTGTAGGAACCAAACCCAAAACTATTTAAAGAAATACAGAAAAATCCATATTCTTCACAATGTAGTTTCCATCTTGTTTAGCATAGAATAAAAAATTACTAGAAATGCAAAGGAGCAGGGAAATGTGATCAATAACCTGGAGAAAAGTAATAGAAAGGATGAGATGTTGTGATTAGCAGACAAGGACTTTGAAGCAGCTATCAAAATTATGGTTAAGGACCGCGCATACCAAAAAGATACATGCACATGCATGTTTGTAGCAGCACAATTTGAAATTGCAAAAATCTGGAACCAGCCCAAATCCCCATCAATCAACACGTGGATAAAGAAACTGTGGTATAAATATATATATGATGGAATACTACCCAGCCGTAGAAAGGAATAAATTAATGGCATTTGCAGCAACCTGGATGGAATTGGAGGCTATTATTCTAAGTGAAGTAACTGAGGAATGGAAAACCAAACATCATTTGTTCTCATTCATAAGTGGGAGCTAAGCTGTGAGGATGCAAAGGCATAAGAATGATACAATGGACTTTGGGGACTCAGGGGTAAGGGTGGGAAGAAGATGATGGATAAAATACTAAAAATTGGGTTCCATGTATACTGCTCAGGTGACAGGTGCACCAAAATCTCACAAATCAGCACTAAAGAACTTACTCATGTAACCAAATACTACCTGTTTCTAAAAACCTATGGAAATTAAAAATTATGGTTAAGCATATAAAGAAAAAGATGAGACTGAGGCAGGAGGATCAATTAAGACCAAGAGTTTAAGACCAGTCTGGGCAATACAGTGAGACCTCATCTCTACAAAAATAAAAATAAAAAATTAGATGGGCATGGTGGTATGTACCTGTAGTTCCAGCTACTCAGGAGGGTGAGCAGAAAGATCTCTGGACCTCAGAGGTCAAGGCTGCAATGAGCCATGATTGTGCCACTGCACTCTAGCCTAGGTGACAGAGCAAGACCTCATCTCAAAAAAACAAAAACAAACAAATAAACAGAAAACAAACAAACAAAAATCAACAAAAAAGAAAAATATGGACCTAATAAGTGACCAGCTGGAAATCCTCAGCAGGGAAATAAATATTGTTGAAAAACCTAACAGTAACTCTAAAATTTAAAAATGCCATATCTGGAAACATTTAAAAATTATGTCTTTGGATTAACAGCAGATTGGACACTACAAAAGTAAAGATCAGTGGGCTTGAAGACAGGGAAAAATAAATAAAACATACAAACCAAAATACGGACAGAAAAAAGGTTAAAATGAGTCTCCGTCATCTGTGAGTCATCAAAATATCAACTGATTTACATACATGTAATTGGAGTCCGAAGAGATGGAGAGTTTGGGGCTGAAATTTTTCTACTTTTGGTGAAAAAATATACATATTATCTTTAGAGATGGGATCTATCTATGTTGCCTAGGCTGGCCTTGAGCTATCGGGCTCAAGAGACCCTTCTGCTTCAGCCTGCTCAGTAGCTAGGATTATAGGTGTGCATCACCATGCCTGACTTGGTGAAAAATATTATTCCCCAAATACAAGAAGTTCAGCAAACTCCAAGCAAGATAAATTCAAACTATGCCTATGTCATAGGCAAATTTCTAAAAACCGATTACAAGATAAAACCTTAAAAGCAGCCAGAGAAAAAGCAGCGGGTGTGGTGGCTCATGCCTGTAATCCCAGCACTTTAGGAGGCTGAGGCAGGTGGATCACCTGAAGTCAGGAGTTCGAGACCAGCCTGACCAACATGGTGAAACCCCATCTCTACTAAAAATTTAAAAAAAATTAGCCAGGCATGGTGGTGCATGCCTGTAATCCCAGCTACTCAGGAGGCTGAGGCAGGAGAATCTCTTGAACCTGGGAGGCAAAGGTTGCAGTGAGCCGAGATTGCACCTGGGCAACAAGAGTGAAACTCCATCTCAAAAACAAAACAACAACAACAAAAAATGCACCTTGTCATTGAGGGAGAGAAAGGAATGACTGCTGACTCATTAACAATGAAAGTCGAAAGGCAAAAGAATAACATCTTTAAAGTGCAGAGAGAAAAAACCCCTGACAACCTAGAATTCCACATTAGGCAATAATTATAATTTTTTTAGAATGAAGAGAAAATAAAGACATTTTCAGAACAATAAAAGTTGAGTGAATTTCTTAACAGAATTGATAAAGCAATGATCAAGGAAGGTCTTCAAGAAAGAAATAAAATTTGGGATCACTACAGAAGAACTAAATATGACCTCTGCAAAGGAATGGAAAGTTCCCAAAATGGCAACTAGGTAGAGAAATGTATAGGACATTGTTTTCTTGTGTGTGTGTGTGTGTTTTTTTTTTTTTTTGGAAAAAGTATAATTTAGCAAAGCGATAGCAATGTATTAGGTTTTTGTAATATGTACAAGAAAAAATGTATAAATAATTATTCAAAGGAAAAGGTCAGGGTAAATGAATGATACTGCTGTGAAGTGTTAAAATTAGACACTGAGTGGTAAAATGTTAATTCATGGAAAAGTATAAGTATGCATATTGTAATCTCTAGAGATATCTCTCTCTCTCACACACACATGCACACACACACAAATGCAACAAAAAAAGAATAACTAAAAATCCAGTAGAAGAGATAAAATGAAATATTATAAAATTCAGCCTGGCGTGATGGCTCACACCTGTAATCCCGGCACTTTGGGAGGCTGAGGCAGGCAGATTGCTTGAGCTCAGGCATTCAAGACCAGCCTGGGCAACATGGCAAAACCCCATCTCTATAAAATACATATACTATAAAATTTTCTACTGATCTGAAACAAAGTAGAAAATAGGAGAGAAAAATAAGAGCAAAACACAGATGGGATAAATAGAAAACAAATGAAAAATGGAAAATGTGAATCTCAGTGTCTAAACAGCAATAGTAAATGTAAATAGATTACCTAATTCGTAATGCACAAAGATAGACTAGAGAAAAAAATGTCAAAATTCTACTATATGCTATCTATAAAATTTCTGCTCATCGAATGACACTGTTAAGAATGTGAATAGACAAGCCACAGACTGGGAGAAGACGTGCGATCTGTGGCCAAAAAACTGCATCTAGAATACATAAAGAACTTCTATAACTCACTACTAAAAGGACTATACAATTTCTAAAATGTGCAAAAGACTTGAACAGACAATTCACAACAGAAGAGCTATACATGGTCCATAAACACATGAAAAAATACTCACCATCACCAGTCATTAGAAAAATAATATTCATAATTAAAACGACAATGAGATACCACTACATACCCCCTAAAATGGCTCACATTTTAAAATACCGACTCTACGAAATGTTAATGAGTATGTAGCATGATCAGAATTTGAATACATCACTAGTGGGAATTCAAAATGGTACAATCACTTGGAAAACACTGAAATTTGTTTGTAAAGCTAACCATATACTTATTCTGTGATCCAGTAGTTTAACTACTAGCTAAATACCTAAAGGAAATGAAAACATTGGTTCACTGAAAGATATGTGCAAGAACATTCATGGCAGCTTTATTCATAGTAGCCCCAAATTGAAAACAGCTGAAACGTCATCCTTGGGAGCCCAGATAAACAAACCTGTGATATATTTATATAATGAAATACTACTCAGCAATAGAAAGGAACAACCTACTGAAACATGCAACAACCTGAATAAATATCAAAAACGCTTTGCTGAGAGATAAAAGTTGGAAATAAGAGGTATGATTCCATTTATATCAACCTTTACGACTGGCAAAACTAACCTATGGCCCTGAAACTGACCCAATAGTTCCATAGTTTGTTGTTGTTGCTGTTTGTTTGTTTTGTTGTTGTTTTTGTTTTTGATAAACATAGAAATGGACCCTTCTGGTCTTAAAGCTTGAAACTTAACATTTGTTTTATCTGAGCTCCTTCCTCAGAAAATGGCTTTCAGACCTTTCAAAAAAAGAAAAAAAAGTATCAAAGAACTGAAACCCACCAGATCACCACATCCAGACAATAAGATGCTGGACCCCTCATTCATCATGATTGCTTCCTTGCCCCTCTCCAGTTCTTCTTTTCTTACACATTGTTACGTATCTTCCCTGCTACATAAACCCCTAATTTTAGTCAGTCAGGGAGATGGATTTGAGACTGATCTCCCATCTCCTTGGCTGCAGCATCCAATTAAAGCCTTCTTCCATGGGGATAATCATTGTCTCAGTGACTGGCTTTCTGTTCAGTGAGCAGCAGGACCTAGACCGAGCCCCTGGTGTTTCGGTTACAGTCCTACATATATAATCAAGAGGACTGAAAACATATTTACACAAAAAGTGGTACACTAAGTTTGTAGGAGAATTATTCATAATGATCAATACATGAAAACAACCCAAATATCTATCCATTGATGAATAGATCAACAAAATGTGGTATTTCCATACCATGAAATATTTTTAGCCATTAAAAGAAATGAGGTACTGATACACATTACAACAGGAGTAAACTTTACAAACAATATGTTAACTGAAAGTCAGACACAAAATGCTACATATTGCTTGCTTCCATTTATATGAAATGTCAAGAACAGGCAAATCTGTAGAGACAGAAAGTAGATTAGTGGTCACCAGGGGCTGGGAGGAGTGACTGCCAATGGGTATGTGGTTTCTTTCCACATATGGGGATGAGCATGTTCTGGAATTAGGCAGTGGTGATGACATGACTTTGAATATAATAAGTACTATTGAATCATACATTTTAAAAGTTGGACTTGATATGTGAGTTATATGTCAGTACAAAACTTAGTTTATAATGACAGAAATTTGAAAAGTAGTTACCTCAGAGGGAGGTTGTGAATGGGGATTCACTGCAAATAGAATTTTCTGGGGTGACGGAAATGTTCTAGATGTTGTTAGGAATGTGAATTATATGAGTGTATGATATATTTTTCAAAACTCATCAAGCTATAACAAGTAAGATCTATACATTTCACAGGCAAATTTTTTCCTCAATAAAAAACGAAAAGATGAAAACTTAGTAATATTGGAATAGAAGACTTCCTTAATCTTGTATGACAACTTTATCATATACATAATCTCAAACCAATAGTCTCTGTCTTACTTGTTACTGAAACCCACTAGAATCATGTCACTACAGTTGGAGACAAAACAAAGATGTCCTGTTATGAATATGTCTTAACAAGTTTCTGAAAGTGCTCACCAATGTCATTTGTGAAAATAAGAAATAAGGTTTCCATATGTGAAGGAAAGTGACAAAAATATTGTCATTTACAGTTATTGAAATTGTCTACCTGAAATACCCGAGAGATACTGAGAAATTGTTAGAACCAAGAGAGTTTACTATTCTAACGCATTGCAAAACCGATAGCTTTCATATATAGTAAACACTAGCTAGGAAATACAATGATTAAAACAATCCCACTAAAAAAATTTTTAAAAACCCACAACACAAACGCCCAGGCATAAATTTAATGAGTGTTTAGAACCAATGTAAAGAAAGTCACTAAACTCTAGTGAGGAACATAAAAATAACTTTAATAGTTTCAGAGTGAATTGCATCTTTGCATGCATGGACTCAATATTATAATTATCTCCAAATTCATGCACATTTATAGTCCCAAGCAAATTCCAGCAAGGTGTTTCTGAAACTTGACAAAAATGATTCTAGAACTAATTTAGAAGTATAAATGTGCAAGAATTGCCAGTAAAAGAATAATGAAGGCGAATTTTCCTCTACAAGGTACAAGTCTCCATTAATTAAAATTGGTGCAAGAATCGGGACACCTGAAGCAAGACAAAAATCAAAGCATGAACATGAATTGGGACAAAGAAAATGTAGTATTAAAATAATAGGGAAAAGACTGGGACAAGAAACTATTTGTAAATAAAATTGGCTGCCTATTACACACCTTGTAATGCAAAAAACTCATGAAGAATCAAAAAATTAAATGTGAAAACAAAACCACAAAAGTACTAGAAAAAAGATAACTGTTAACAGATTAGAGATGGATTTTGAGGAAGATCACTGCAACCTCCACCTTCTGGACCCAAGTGATTCTCATGTCTCAGCCTCCCGAGTAGCTGAGATTACAGGCGTGCACCACCACACTGGCTAATTTTTGTATTGTTTGTAGAGTCAGGGTTTCGCCATGTAGGCCAGGCTGGTCTGGAACTCCTGGGCTTAAGTCATCCACCTGCCTCGGCCTCCCAAAGTGCTGGGATTACAGGCATGAGTCACCACACCCGGCCAGATTTTCAAAGTGAATCAACAAAGCTAGATACTAAAGAGAAAAAGGATCGACTCCTTAAACATGAAAAATTTCCATATGACAGAAACCTCCTTAAACAAAATTAAAAAACAAACAATTGGAGGAAACACTTGCCACAGAGGTGACAGCAAAATACTGGTATCTTCAATATATGATTTCATCAGGCTACTTTTAACTGATGTGAAAGTAATCCAACTCCAATTTGCTGATGGGTACCTGGGGATTTGCTGGCTCTGTAACTGGAAAGCCCAGGGATGAAGTTGGCTGAAGCTCTCTTCATAAGGAAGCTAGGTTGTTCACCCGTAGGCCAAGCCTTCCATCCTACCAGTTGAATAGACCCCCAGGAAAGAGACTTCCTTCTCTGATAGCTCCAGCAGAAAAACTTTTAAAAGGATTTTAGCCCAGCTTAGGTCACAGATCCATCAGTGAATGTATTAGTCTGTTCTCACATTGCCATAAGGAAATACCTGAGTCTAGGTAATTTATAAAGAAAGGGTGTTTAATTGGCTCATAGTGATGCAGGCTGTGCAGGAAGCACGGTTCTGGCATCTTCTCAGCTGCTGAGGAGGCCTCAGGAAACTTACAATCATGGTGGAAGGCAAAGGGGGAGCCAGCACTTCACATGGCTGTAGGAGGAAGAAGAGAGACAGAGTGGGAAGGTGCTACAGATTTTTAAACTGCCAGATCTTGTGAGAACTCTATCATAAGAGCAGCACTAGGGGGATGGTGCTAAACCATTAGAAACTACCCCAATGATCCAATCACCTCCCACCAGGCCCCACCCCCAACACTGGGGATTACAACTGAACATGAGATTTGGGGAGGGACACAGATCCAAACCATATCACTGAGTAATCATTGTTGCTGGAATGGGATACTCTGGGCAGGCCTGGACCACGTGTTACCCCTTGTGGCAGAGAAAAGCATGTGTCAGTGCCATCCAAACTTCCTGAAATGCATTTTTCACAATGCACAGTGTTTCTGTTGACAGAGAAGGGAGAAGGAATGCAAATGCTAAGGGGCAAAAACAGCACATCTTCACTAATGTATATAAAGAGCACTCAGAAATCAATAAGAAATGGTGTTTTCAAAAAGTCATGAAAAGCCATGAAGATGCACTGTTAACTACAATGTACTTTTTCTGAGTCCCATTTTTCATACCTCTGCTGAAATGCTTTCCAAGGTTGCAATTAGCTCATTTGACAAGTTAAGTGTAATAATTTATTACAAGATGTTAATATATCATAAGGAGCTGCTTCTTCTCTTAGGTGATGTGTAGAGTATAGAGGCCTTCTGGTGACAATGTTTTAATTCAAAGGAGAGTCCCCAATTGTGAATTTTAGGCATGATTTCTAAGATACAGTCCTTCAGGCAGAATGAATGCTGAAATCTTTATTTCACTTGAGTTCAATAAACCTTTCTTCTTTCATCTCCGAAAAGTAAAAGGGGACCTTGTTCGTATAATCTTCCTTAAAGAACCTATAATTTTGCAGTGATTTTATGTGCATATTTCTTAAATGAATTTAGAGACTTGAACTTTACTGAATTTGTTTCAAATTGTCTCCCTGGGAGAAAAATTAGATTATCGCTTTTATATATTTTACATACATTTTTGTGAATGTATATTTTTACCTGTTAGATTTTAAGTTGATGCTTTCTAAAAACATTAGCTGTGTGTTTTAGTCCTACATAAAAGTATTCATAGAAGATGAAACACTATTTTTGAGAAAACAAAATATTCCTGTTAACATAGAATCCGCAAACCAACAAAGCACCATTATGGAGGTGTTTTTGTTTGTGTCATCTTGTAAATCTTTGGTATTATTTTTACGAGAGAGAGAGAAAGAAACAAAAGCATAAAGATGTTAGCTCAAGAAACCCCATCTAGGTTGTATTGCATTGAATCAATAAAAATATATGCTCTACCATTTATAAACTGTGTGTTTGGAGTTATTCATCTTTTCTGTAGCTCAAGTTCATCATTTACAAAGGGAAATTATAATAGCATCTACCTTACAGGGTGGTTTTGAGGGTTAAGGTGTATCAAACAGTGTCTGGCCCAAAGTCAGTGCACAGTCAGTTAGCTACAACTATTATTTTAGGTGATTTCTAATCACAGCTCAGCTTATTGTCTGCTGGATACTTGGTGCTACTCACAGGCCCTTATGAGGCTTGGAAGCACTTCCTGCATGACAGAATGCAGCTCAATAAAGTCGGAGAAGCTTATTTCCTTGAACTAGAATTTCCTGGAAATAGCTGTTTCACCAATGGCTAATAAATGGTCACTGCCATTAACCAGAAACACTAAGAGTTCTCAGAATTCCCCGTCACATCCGTACCCCTTATTTTGTCATGATTAACCATCAGTGTTTCTGTTTCCTCCTCTAATTTGTGAGCTTCAAGGAAGTTTGTGACTTATTCGCTACGAATTCTTCCTGATTCACCAGGGGTGCCTTACAGAGAGAGGCTTGCTGAGTATTCATTGAATGAACAAATGAATGAACCAGCAGATGAACAAATAATCAAACAGGTATCCAACTCTCAGCTCTCATTTAAATAGTACTCTACTATCTGGTTTGAGCAGTGTGCGAGTCAGAACTAGAAGCCCCACAGGCTAACTACTCCGATGGCAGTGGGACAGGTTCATCTACTTGAAATCTATTAAAAGATCATCCTTCAACAATTCTTTAAAGCTTCTTGAAAAGAGGAAATTCCATCATCATACATGCTTCAACCATGAATTTCAAACTTTCTTTGAAAAAATATGAAATATTATACCAGCTTAGATAAAAATCTTTGGGCTACTTTTGTTGGTCCTTTATGTATATTTATTATTAAAGATGAAACAGAATTGAAAGATGGTGACCAAAAGCGAACGTGACTTACTTTAGGGGAATTAAAAGGATAGGAGAGAAGCAATACATATGGCTGAATTTACTGAAAATTTTTCTACACCTGGAAAAAAAAATCACCTAAAGTGTATTGAATACTTGAAGACAATTAAATAATTCAATTCAAAAAATATTTTGAAGTTTTGATTTTAGGTGAAGTCTTTTTTTTTTTTTTTTTTTAAGAAAAATATCTAGTTTAGATTCTGTTTGAATAATTCTTTAGTATCTACTTCTCTTTAGTAAAACTTTGCTTATTTCAATTTCAGTACAATGCACAGTTGAATTCTATTTGCCTCATAGTTCACCAAGGTAATACAGTTCTTTCTGGTGGTGGTGTTGAAGGTGCTACTGTTCACACTCTGGTTTAGTTCATATCCGCAGTATTTACCCCCAGTGACTCAAGGTTCTCTTCTAGAATAGCAAATGGAGATCCAAATGCAATCAAACGAGTCAGACCTTTTACATCAGAAATGTGGATTGAAGAAAGAGATCTTTCATGGGTTCCTGTTGTGGTCCAGGGATCCATGATTCGACTTAGAACTAAAGGAATGTGGGCAACACTTTAATTGAAACACTTTTCCCTCTAAACTCAGAATTAATCAAGAAATAGCTACAAGAATCCAAGAGATGAAGATCAAAATATCATCTTTACAGCTAGCATAGCTCAATTAGAAAATGTGGGCCGGGTGCGGTGGCTGAAGCCTGTAATCCCAGCACTTTGGGAGGCCAAGATGGGCGGATCACGAGGTCAGGAGATCGAGACCATCCTGGCTAACCCGGTGAAACCCGTCTCTACTAAAAAATACAAAAAACTAGCCGGGCGAGGTGGCGGGTGCCTGTAGTCCCAGCTACTCGGGAGGCTGAGGCAGGAGGATGGTGTAAACCCGGGAGGCGGAGCTTGCAGTGAGCTGAGATCCAGCCACTGGACTCTGTCTCAAAAAAAAAAAAAAAAAAAAGAAAGAAAAAGAAAATGTGGCTGAGGCTGGACACGGTGGATCACATCTGTAATCCCAACATTTTGGGAGGCCAATGCAGGAGGATCACTTGAGCCCAGGAGTTCAAGACCAGCCTGGACAACATAACAAGACCCTGTCTCTACAAAAAAAGCAAAAAAAAGAAAGAAAAAAAGGAAAAACAGCTGGATGTGGTGATATGTGCCTATAGTCCTAGTGAGGAGGCTGAGGTAGGAGTATCACTTTAACCCAGGAGTCTGAGGCTGCAGTGAGCTATGATTGTGCCTCTGCTCTCCAGCCTGGGCAACAGAGCTAGACCCTGTCTCTATAAAAACAAAAATAATAATTTTAAAAATGTGGCAGGAATCTGTGGCCAGAAAATGAGAATTCACACCTTGCCTCTCACACCCTCCTCCAAGACAAGGGATTAGGATGCCCCTTTGTAAAGCAGACTCTTCCTTGGTCAATTGCAAACGGGATCACTCTCTCCCAACTGAAAAATCTCATTAGTTAGGACCTATAGAAATTGAGAGGTGAAGCCAGCTGGACTTCTGGGTTGAGTGGGGACTTGGAGAACTTTTCTGTCTTACCAGAGGTTTGTAAAATACACCAATCAGTGCTCTGTGAAAACCCACCAATCAGCGCTCTGTAGCTAGCTAGAGGTTTGTAAAATGCACCAACCAGTGCTCTGTAAAAACACACCAATCAGTGCTCTGTAGCTAGTTAGAGGTTTGTAAAATGCACCAATCAGCACACTGTAAAATGGACCAATCAGCAGGACATGGGCGGGGACCAATAAGGCAATAAAAGCTGGCCACCCCCCTGCCCCTCCAGCCAGCAGCGGCAACCTGGGTCTTCTAGGCTGTGGAAGCTTTGTTCTCTTGCTCTTCACAATAAATCTTGCTGCTGCTCATTTTTTGGGCCGTGCCATGTAAAGAGCTGTAACACTCACCACAAAGGTCCACAGCTCCGTTCTTGAAGTCAGCGAGACCACAAACACCACCAGAAGGAACCAACTCCAGACACAAAATGACCGTCTACACTGTCTCCAGAAAGTAGATGCTGGGACCTAGGCAGAAATGCTTACTCCATGGACTCAGGAGCAAAAAGAGAAGCCCTCTGCAGGTAGACCTGAGAGAGAGCCAACAACGGCCACGCCACGTGCAGGCTCTACCAAATGTCACCAGTGGATAGGCCCCTCCTCCTTCAGGGTCGGTGAGTGGAGGGGAGAAAGAAGCTTGCATGGATATGGCGTGGAAGTTCTGTCTTAGAAATGCAAAGACGAGGGAATAACTATCCATTTGCAAGGTGTTTGAACATGCCCTTTCTGTCTTGAAGCCCAGAACACCACTTTGAAAACCTTGTTCAGAAATTGAGCAGCCGAGACTCAAGGAGGAATGTTTTCCTCCTGGCAAAGGAGCCACTCCATTGCTTCTCTGCTGCTTCCCACTGACTTTCAAAATATCATGAGGTTTAACTTTTTGAGAGTCTCGCTCTGTAACCCAGGCTGGAGTACAGTGCCACAAAGTCGGCTCACTATAACCTCCACCTCCTGGGTTCAAGCAATTTTCTGCCTCAGCCTCCTGTGTAGCTGGAATTACAGGCGCCCGTCACCACCCCGGCTAATTTTTGTATTTTTCGTACAGATGGGGTTTCACCATCTTGGCTAGGCTGGTCTTGAACTCCTGACCTCATGATCCACCCGCCTCGGCCTCCCAAAGTGCTGGGATTACCGGAGTGAGCCACCACACCCGGCCAAGTTTAACTTTTATAGAGATTCCTTCCCCTTTCCATCATGCTTATCCCTTCCCTAAAAGGTCCTTGTCATTGTCACTTTCCTCATCCCTAAAAACTGAAAGTCTGTGCGCCCCACCTTTTTCTTTTAGAATAGCCTCCTTAATACTGTCTTGCAAGCCCAGGTGGCTGCCACCCATTTAGAGACATTATTCTCCCTCCCCTAAACCGTTGCCCTCTACCCAGTACACACACCTCAGAAGTTCTGGTCGAAACCAAAGACTGGGGCCAGATGATTTCTTAAGCACTCACTGCAGTCCCAGTCTAATATAAGGAGCTTTCTTTAGGAATTTTAGTATTCTCTGTATACACTCAGGTTTTTCTTTTCTTTTTGCTTTTTTCTTTTGAGATGGAGTCTTGGTCCCTCACCCAAGCTGGAGTGCAGTTGCGCAGTCTTGGCTCACTGCAACCTCTGCCTCCCGGGTTCAAGCAATTTTCCTGCCTCAGTCTCCTGAGTAGCTGAGATTACAGGCACGCGCCACTGTGTCAGGCTAATTTTTGTAATTTTTTTTTTTTTTTTTTTTGAGGCGGAGTCTCCCTCTGTCGCCCAGGCTGGAGTGCAGTGACCGATCTCGGCTCACTGTAAGCTCCGCCTACCGGGTTCACGCCATTCTCCTGCCTCAGCCTCCCGAGTAGCTGGGACTACAGGCGCCCACCACCTCGCTCCGCTAATTTTTGTATGTTTAGTAGAGACGGGGTTTCACCGTGTTAGCCAAGATGGCCTCAATCTCCTGACCTCATGATCCGCCTGCCTCGGCCTCCCAAAGTACTGGGATTACAGGCGTGAGCCACTGCACCCGGCCCTAATTTTTGTATTTTTAGTAGAGACAAGGTTTCACCATGTTGGCAAGGCCGGTGGCAAACTCCTGGCCTCAAGTAATCCACCCGCCCCAGCCTGCCAAAGTGCTGAGACTACAGGCATGAGCCACTGCGCCCAGCCTGGCTTTTCTATACTTACCGAATATAAGAATCAAAATGGAGCCACCGGTAGCTAACAACAGTGATTGCTGTTGGTGATTTTGCTGTTGTGTTCTGTTGGTTGTGTTGGGTGTGACCTCTTGTGCAAGTGCATTCACTCATTCACTTCCTTTTTTTTTTTTTTTTTTTGAAACAGGGTCTCACTTTGTCACCCAGGCTGGAATGCAGGGGTGCAAACACAGCTCACTGAAGCCTGGACTTCCCAGGCTCAAGCGATCCTCCCACCTGAGACCCCCAAGTAGTGATTCTCCCACCTCAAGCCCCAGCGTGGCCACACACCCAGGTAATCTTTGTATTTTTTGTGGAGACGGTTTCTCCGTGTTGCCCAGGCTGGTCTCAAACTTCTGAGCTCAAGCGATCCACCCACCTCAGCCTCCCAAAGTGCTGGGATTGCAGGCATGAGCCACCATACCTGGCCCACTTCTTAATCTTTATTGAATGTGATTGCCACTGTGTTGAACCCTAGTGTTACAAATAGGAATAATTCTCAACTCCTGTCTTTGGGGACTCAGTGTGGGGGAAGGGAGGAATATATAGCTATTTAACAGTGTGGCCCGCTAAGCCGCGTTCCTGAAGCGCACAGACTTTTCAAGAGCACTTTGGCCTAGGGTGAGGAATACTTGGGGATTGTTTTGCCTCTGTCTTACACGAAGGTTGCAGGGGTAAGGAACGTCCTATGTAAAAGATGGACAATTTTGGCAGGGCCTGGTCCTCTTCAGTATGAAGAAGAGCAGGGGGGTGCCTTGGGAATTGTGAAAGACAGGCTGGGCCTAGGGTATGAAATGCTTTATAGGACGAAGTAAGGAGTTTAAACTTCCTTCTGTAAGCAACAGGAAGCCGGCCGAGGTTTTAGGCAGAGGTGTAACTGATCAGCTTCTATTAGGGAGATAACTCTGCACAGGAGGGACGGCATTCATCCTCAGAAAGTTAATCCTTAAAGGGCAGTAGGCAACTGGCCACAGAGAAGCCCAGCTTTTAGCTTAGTGTTTGGAGGGTCTCGAGTGATACTGATGTAATTGAGCTTTTTAGGAAAAAAAGATGAAATTGTAATAGCCCATATGTCTAAAATGAAAAGAACGTGATTTGCCTTATAATAATGCACCCCCTAAAATAAATCTTTAATTCGACCTATGAATCTTTAATGCCCAGAACGCAGCATAATGCTTTGAAATTGAAACTTGAGATACAGGCATTGCAAAATCAGCCCTACAGTGGGTTTAGGGCATACAAATTGAGCAGTATGAACTATTGACACCTGCTGGTGGCAGCAGATGTGTGCTGTTTGCCTGGTCCAAACAAGAGGGGAATGAATCAAAGGCATTAAAAATAAATAACACCAGCAACCCAGAAGGAAGGGATGGGAGGATGAAATGACCCGCATCATGGGGCAGACCCGGTGGAGGCCTGTCGGAAAGCAGAGACGGCAGGGGGAGGCCTCGGATAACTGGGAACAGCCGCCAGCATTCCTGGGGAAGGGGCTAGCGTAAGGGCACTTCTAACAAATTTAAAAGCGACAAATAGATTACTGAGATAGGTGTTCCAGAATGTCTGCTGGCCGTTTTGTTTTGTTTTGTTTTTTAAGGGAATTGTTCTCATTTTTCAGCTCTAAACATCCAGCCTAATAAATGCTTTCTCGTAATAATCTCTTACCACTCTATAAGCACTTTTTAACCTTCTCTGAGCCTTTGTACTTATAGGGTTGTATTTAATATAAATGGTGGCAACACAAGGAGGAAAAAACACCTAGAGTCATCTATTTCTCATATGTGCTTTATTTACATTCTTTAAAACATAGTGAAAGCCAGGCATGGTGGCCTGCGCCTGTAGTCTTGCTACTTGGGAAGCTGAGGTGGGAGGGTCACTTGAGCCTGGAAGCTTGAGGCTGCAGTGAGCCATGACAGCGCCCCTGCACTCCAGCCTGGGCGACATGTGAGACCCTGTCTCAAACAAGTAAATAATATAAAAATAAAATAAATATATAAAATAATGAAGACATTGACTTGTGGGGAGGCTGAGGTGGGAGCATCACTTGGGCCTGGAGTTTGAGGCTGCAGTGAGCCATGATTGTGCCACCCCACTCCAGCCTGGGTAACAAATTGAGAGCCTGTGTCAAGTAAGTAAATATAAAAATAAATATGAAAATAAAATAGAAATTACGAACACATTAACTCTTGAGATGCTGCATAACCAAAATCAAAGCCAATCAAACGCCATCTAGGATTGATTCCCCTATGGAAGTACAGTACAAAAGTACAAGAAGGCACGAAAGAGGAAGCTTCTTGTACTTTGTACAGTACAAAAGTACAAGAAGGCACGAAAGAGGAAGCTTGGTTTCTGACTCTTTCGACTGGATATGCAAAAGGCTCAGAAGTGAGATGGGAGGTTCACGGGTGCTGACTCAATCACTCATTTGCCGCATGACCTAGGACGCATCCTTTAATCTTGCTGGACCTCACTTTCTCTACAGGAAAAGTGAGAAAATAAAATCCAAGAGCTCTGTAGGACCTAGTGGGCACTGGCTGCACGATGACTTTTGTGGGTGTTAAGCATTTTTGTCTTCATGAGCCCTTTCCTCCATCGGAAAAATATTAAATTTACATTTTACCACCGCTTTACCTTCATATCAGCATAGCCAACATGCGTATCTTGCTTATTTCAAGAAGCAAAACATTCTCCTAGGCCCCTAAAATTGCTATGGGCCCTCAGCACTGAGCCTTATGGAGAGGCTGGTCCCGAGTTGGTGGTGGGAGAGTCTGTGCAGTCAGGAGAGGCAAACTCTCACGGAGGTTAAGAGTGTGAGCTGAGCTTTAAATAAACCTGGCTTCATACCTGCCCTCGGTCGCTTACTAGCTGCTTGGCCTCAAGCAATTTATTTAAACTTTCTGAGCCTCAACTTTCTCAAATGTAAAATGAGGGCAATAGATCATACCAATTCCGTGGGTTGTGTGTGCATGTGTGCGTGTGTGCGTGTGTGTGTATGTGTGTGTGTTAAATAAGACAGTGTCTCTGTATCAAACTCAGTATTTGACAATTAGTAAGCGCTTGAGAAATGGTGGCTGTTCCTCTTCTTGTATTTTTCTTCCCTCCCTCCCTTGCTCCCTTCCTCCCTTCCTCCCTTCCTTGATGGAGTCTTGCTGTGTCGCCCAGATTGGAGTGCAATGGCGCGACCTCAGCTCACTACAACCTCCATCTCACAGATTCAAGTGAGTCTCCTGCCTCAGCCTCCCGAGCAGCTGGGATTATAGGCGTGTACCAACTCGCCAGCTAATTTTAGAATTTTTAGTAGAGATGGGGTTTCACCATGTTGGCCAGGCTGGTCTCAAACTTCTGACCTTAGGTGATCCGCCTCCCTCGGCCTGCCAAAGCGCTGGGATTACAGGTGTGAGCCACCATGCCCCGCCCTTCTTGTATTATTATCAGTATCTCTCCTAAGAATCGGACTGGCTTGGAGAGTGGTTGCTCAGCTCAGAGTGGGAAGACAGAGCACCTGTGTGCCTGTCTTTCTCCTCCCTGGCCAGGGGAGCAGGGATCTTTTCTGCTGCAGGCATCCAGCCTAATTCACAGTCGTTTGGCTTTAGGACTCTCTCGAAAAAGCACATGGAACTGTCTCATGTGCATGGAGAGCCAGCTGGTGGCTGTCTCCAGCTCTGGGCACCAGTTAAGGAGCCTTGTTTGTCCTCATAGTGTTGGAGGGCAGTGACAGCAGCAACCATGGCCCTCTGAGAATTATTTAATACATTTACTTTCTTTTTCAAGCATTTTTCTATGTACAGAAATTATTATTATAAATATTTTTTTAAAAGTACAAGACTTATATACATTGCAGGTCATTACAAGAGAGCAAAAATGTTTCTTGAAACCTGTATGTGTGGGGTGGGGTTGTGTGCTCAGGTCTTTTGCTATCCTAAAGGCTCCATAATTACATCTGCTTAAGATTCTGTGGGTATGGCAAGCTCATATTGTTGATTGAGAAGGGTTATTTTTGCTTTACCAAAGGCCAATCACATAGGTCAGTAGCACTCCTTTGCTCAACTGCTATTCTTTGGGCATTAATTTTAATGTTTAAATAGCAAGTGCATTTTCCAAAGGCTGCATAAAATACCAGATAAGTAGAAGACCACTGGCTTGGGAAGAGCAAATGCTCAGCGAAGCCTTTCGCAGCCAGAGAATATTGAATATCTCTACCATTATTTAGCATCAGAATCAGTTATGGTTGTCTGACTGATGGACAATTTTTTCCCGACCTGCTATCTTTGCAACTGACCTATACTGTCTAGACAGTTGCATATTATTTATACATTCATTTTAGATTTTATGTGGTTTTTTCCCCCGCTAAAGTTGTGCAGGTTTTATGCAGCCAAGTAACTATCAGAAATGTCGTCTACAAAAAATCCATATAATGGCACCAGGTGAATGCTCTCTTTCTTAGAGTTGTGTCACCATTAAATTTAAAAAAAAAATGTAAAGACCATTATATGAGCTCCGAAAAAAAAAAATAAAAGCAAACTCTCCACCCCTGAACCCACAAACACATGTGAGTGCACACACTCCCCCCCACCCCCCCACACCCCTCCTGTCTTCAGACTACCAGCAGCAGGCCATGGAGAGAATTAAAGATAGCTAATTTCAAAGGTTCTTAATCAATTCAAGTTGATCCCATTTGTTGATTAGGGAGTCAAAATGCATTATTTGCATTCTGTTTCAAATTCAGAATTTTTTTTTTTTTTTGGAGGTTCGAGGCTGGAGAAATCTTTTACAGAGGAATCCCCTTGGGCAGAAAGGGAGTTGATTTGAAAACTCTGGTGAGCCTGATGGGTTGTGAAAGTTCCACATGAAACATTTATAATGGCTCCTTTCAGGGTGGCGGGTTTTGGGGTATGCGACGGGCAAGCCTTTAGTAGTCATGAACCAGTGGCTGAAGCTTTGTCTAAATACCTGGGAAGTGAGCTGAATACCCCACACACCACTTTCATCTGGATACTTGGTGCTGTGTAGACATCGCAGCCAGAGCAACAACAACAGGGCAAAGTTCAGAGATTAAAGGGAGGATAGCGCCTTTCCCAAGGCACGTCTGAACTGGGGACTAACTGGTTGGTTCTCTGTGGGTTTCAGGCCTCGAGTTCGCACATCCCACTGCCCCAATGCCTAGTTTGAAACACTATTTTCCTGGCTTCCTTATGGGGTTCCTTCAAGCCAGAGACCTGGGAAACTCCTAGAAGTGTGTCCTGGCCTGAGTGCAACGAAGTGAACCCCAGGGCTAGTTCTCTTGGGAGAAAATGCTCAATGTAGCCAGAAGTGAGGGCATGCATCTGAAGTCCCTCCCTTCTGATTTTATGCCCCGTTAACTTTTGCCAGGAAAATCCCAGCTCTGCCTAGAATTGATGTATGTGTCCTACATATCGGGAAGACACTACTTTGGGGCAAGATTATACATTAACCTATTTGCATCTCATTTATGTCAACTGAAGATGGTGAGGGTGAACATTTTGTAGGAATTATGTGAAGAAAAAAATCTAACTCCAATTGCATGAAATTATCTCTGTCTTTGGAAACTTAACCCTCCCCCTCCAAATACTACTGTGTCCTACTGGAGTCACTATTGACATCTTAAAATTTACCCTGGCCACCAACAACTGACTACGTTCTGTTTATCAGCCAACACCAACATTAAATCGTAAAACTGGCTTATCATGTGGCTAAAGTTATTTTGGATGCGAAAACCCACAATGATGAAAGAATTCAGTCCTCAACACTCCTTCAAACGGGGAGAAAGTTTTACTCGCCTAAATATCAATTCTAAAACACGCCATTTCCTTCCATAACACTGCAAACTGGCCCCTTTCAAAGACTGTTTCTTTCTCAGCCTCGATTTTATTTTCCGTTCCACTCTTAGAGTATAAGATTAATTCCCACATTCTGCACATTGCCAGGAGTTCAGTGCACATGTTTACTGAGGTGTACAGCTCTCAAATAACTTTGGTGCTTCTTTCACCCACTGTTAGGAAGTATATTTAAAAGAAATTGCCTTTTATAGATTTAAATTACAAAAGTACTGATATCATGCAAAAGGCAGTTTAACTCATGCAAGCATACAAATAGGTAAATCTTAGGGAAAAAGATACCAAGGCTAATATGAATGTAAATAGGATTAGCTGCCTGCATTAGCAGTGGCTGTGAAATTTAAAGTACTTTCTGTTAGGTTATTCTTTAAAATACACCTATATTTCATGTGTGCATTTGTAGATATTTAGAAATATATTTTACTTTGTCTTCTGCTTGAATTTTGAAACAAGGACAGACAACAACCCTGATTCTTAATGGTAGTCCAGGTAGGAATGAAATGTAACCTTCTTGATGGTTAAATATTTACTTACATAAAGTTTTAAGTCTCTGAGAGAATATGACAAAGTGTGATCAAGGAAATATAGATTCATATTGCAAAGAAATGAGAAAACTGATTATAGTGTTTTCCCCCCTTAAAACGGGTTTGTACTCATGTTAGCTGAAATGGAAGTGGTCAGCGTAGAACAGGAGATGGCAACCTAGAGCCCAGGGCCAAATCTGGCCAAATGCTTGTTTTTGTTCATCTTCCAAGGTCAGAATGTTTTTCACATTTTTAAATGGTTGAGAAAGAATCAAAAGAAGAATAACATTTCATGACACCTTAAAAGTTTCATAAAATTCAAATTTGAGTGCCCATAAATAAAGTTTTGTTGGAATACAGCCACACTCATTTGTTCAGCTAGTGGCTGCCTTTGCACTGTAATGGCAGAGTTGAGCAGTAGCGACAGTGACCTTATGACCTAAAAGGCTGACATATTCACCTTCTACAGAAAAAGTTTGCCAAACCCAGGTTTAGAGTCAAAGTATTCATATCTTTATGTGCTTGATTTTCGAGATTCCCAATTAGATTGTTGGAGTTGGAAATCAGTTCTAAGAGGTTCTTTATGCAGCCATTTGAACTTAGACTCTATTTTCTAAGCTGAAATCATCAGAAATAGACTATAGATTAAAAGACATACTGTTTTTTAAGAATTTAAGCCACAACTTAAAAAAGCACCTAGGGAACCACAAGCATAACATTTTGAGGAGAGATACAGCAAGTAAGGGGAGAAGAGCCCAGCTCTGGGGCTTAACTTCCTGGGTGCCAATCTCCAATCTGCCTCATAGGATACTTGCTTAACTGCCCCTGTGCCATGGTTTCCTTATTGATGAATTAAGGGCAATAATGAGAATTGCTTTATGGGGTTGTTGGCCAGAATTAAATGAGATGATGCATGTAAAATGTTTTGAAGGTTGCCCAGACTTTGCAAAGCTTAGTGAGTACTAGCTATTATTATTATTTTTCAAATAGGAATTTGCATTTACATCTTTATGAATTTGAAAATCAACATTCATTATAGAAGCACCTGTTCTTTAGGCCAGAACGTTTTCAAGGTGGGTGCTTTGGGGTTTTGTTGGGAGAAGACTTCCCTGTGACACGCATGTTCACTGAGGGGGTAAAATGCTAAAATTATACCTTCTAGGAGGCATTGATCATTTTTCTCAGACGGTATTGTTCTGATCTCAGACAATAGGATGAAACCAACGAAGCTGACAAGTTGTTGGCTTTAACTTAGCTTTCCCTGTGTAACATAACTTCAGATCTAGTAAAGGATATTCAAGACCATCTAGCCCAACATTTTCAGATGAAGACATTGAGGGCCAGAGACTGGATGGACTTGACCAAGGTCACACGGTGAGGCAATGACAGGGCCATGAGCAGAACTCAGGGCTTATTAAACCTCTTAGAGTTGGAGCTTTTGTAATAGCAAAAACGATGCATTCAGCATCTTTTTACTTAGCACAGTGCCTAGCATGTACTAAGTACTCAGCAAACATAAGAACAACAAAAGCAATGAAGAAGAATAAATGAATAAATAAATGAATAAATGAGCTCTTGGCCTCTTGAAAAGCCCCCCTAAAACACACACAAGCATGAGACAGAAGGAGATTTATTCCAATGGTTAAATGAAGAAAACACTCCACAGGGAGTTTTTTTTATGGTAGCTCTACCCCAGTTTCTCACATTGAGCATCTGCCATGATTGAAGGAATCCAGCCCATCATTCTTTTGCCAGGTAAGAGTCTGAATTATTAGTGATTCAGCCTATATATACTGAGTTTATGCTTTTTCCTTTACATTTTTAACATACTCATAATTTATATTACAGTGGTGTATGTTATGAATCTCTATAAACAACCTTCAATCTATATTGGAATAAGGTACAGGATGCATAAACAAATACATAAACAAATGGACATATGGGTGGATAAAGAAGTAAATAGAAGTGAGTAGAATTAATAGGTAGGGTAAAAGAGAAACAGTCCCTCAATCAACCATTGATCTTGTTTTTGTTTGGCACACAGTAGGTGCTTAATGAATATGGGTTAATGGGATGGCTGGATTAATGCATTTTAGAAAGCTTTTCAACATGCAAAGTTGTAGCAGATCATAACCTGTCCATTTACCTGAGTAACCTGGGCACATTATTGAAGAGCCCCGGAATGAGACAGGCATTTTTCATCTATCCTTATAAGCGATCTGGGAATATAATAGCACCTCCTTCCTGAACCAAGCCTTATGCATGCAAATCTAGATTCCCAAAATAGATCAAACAGGGGTGCATTTCACTGCTTACCCATTCACTGAGTCTCTAAATGCTTGCTGGTTCTACTCATTCACTGAGTCTCTAAATGTTTGCTGGTTCAGTACTAAATGTTGGAGATAGAAAGCATCATTCCTGCCCTCAGGGAATTTACAGTCTAGAGAGCAACCAACATTTAACAGACAATCACAAACGATTACAACACAATTACACCTCACAGAAGAATGTGCCACAGCATATGGCTTGTGAAGATTGGTTTGGCTAAATGGTGCCTTATTTAGCAAAACTTTAGCATGATTTTGAAGGACGATAGGTTTAATAATATATGAGTTGGAACATGTTCTCCTGGGGTTTAATAACGTGTGATGTACTTCCCACAAGTAAGATGCACCACTCCAACCTCCAGCACTTTGGGGAATTGCTATTCTCAACGACCAGCTTGTATGACCAATAGCTGTAGAGACTCATCAGATCTCGCTCTGCTTTGGTCCACACAGCTTTTTAAGGCTGCGTGCACAAAGTCAACTTCATTTGGAGGAAGTGGGAAAGATGTCAACCTTTGAGGATGTATCAAGTAGATCAAACTTGTTGGTTGACTGCATGTCTGACTCATCAGTTGGCTACTGTCTTATTGTGATCATGAAATTCATCTCACACAAATAATAATTGATATTTTTATGAGCATTGTTAACAATGTATACATTCGACAAGTATTTAGTGGAAGCACTTTATGAATGCCAGATTGTACAATATTGATCTATACCCTGTAAGGTGGTGGCCATGAAGGTGTGCTGCTCACATCTCCCTTAGAGAAGAAATCTGCCATTTAGCTTCAAGGAAGGCAGTTTCCCAACAGCCTCTAGTCATTGACCTTCAGAATATACCTCAGCTTTCAGCTAAGACCATACTGTCACTGTGAAGTCCTCAGCCGTTGATTGAGTCTTGGTCATTTTTGCCTGGTGTGATAATGAGTGAGCCACAGAGCTAGACCTTAAATCCAGGCTGTTGGGATTCCGAGGTCCCTACAAGAACTAGAAGTTAGGGGAGGGCTCCCTGAGTCTTCAGTCTGGAGTTAGATTCTGGTTCTCCCAGTCAGGGGCTGAGTCTGTAGGCCACAGAATCTGTCTTCCTTCTCTCTTTGGCCATTTGGAAATGGCTGGGAAATCCAGTCTCTTTTGCTGAGTACTGTGAAGTGTCTGCCAAATACCTGGTGCGGCTGACATTGGCTGAAATGTCTGAGTTCAGCCTTTTTGGAGGGAGAAGCTGGCCTGTAAGCAAGAATAATATTCTACCCGTTTACCACCCAGCTTGTTCAGTTGCAAATTTGCTTATTTTTGGTTGGTTTCAATGTCATGGAGACATAGACATAGTCTATTTTTTGAATTACACCACAATCGTTTGTTGAAAAGTGAAAAGTCTAGTCAATAAGCAGGTCATTTTTCCTCATTTTGGGTAATTCCTCTTTAACCATCCCTCCCACACCCTGAATTGACAAGGTGGAAGGTTGTTATATAGAAACAATTTCAATTAACTGACTTCTTCCCACTAGCATCAACAGATAAAAGACTGTGGGGATTATACACGTGCAGATACAATAGTTGTGGAAGCATCAAGATGAGCATGTTTTCATTGTAGTATAGAATCTTCATGCTGAGCAAACATCTGGTAATTGCTGCCTATTCATATTTTGGCAATGGCCAGATAGTTGCACAATTATTGAGCAAATTTTGGTCAAGATGTATGCCACGTTTTTCCAGAGTAATTGAAAAATACATGAAAATGACCATGGAAAGTGTCCTTCCTTGATTTGATTCAGTCAAACAATGGGTTTGAATGATTTCTGATGGAAATTTCTACACAGAGCCTTGGGATAGACCACTTTGGTCAGAAGCTTTCTTCTGTTTCTAATTTATCATATAACAAAAAGAACATTTATGTTAGGGGCCAGAAAATACTTCCTTAATCTTGATGCATCCTTCTGTCATCATAGGGACTCGCTTTAAAGAACTGGAGACATCAGCTCTGCAAATAAAACTAGAATAAGGCAAGGATGCTGCTTTGACAGAAATGCCAGTTGGTGCCGTTTACGAGAGGCTACAAGGCAGTGGGGTAAGTACAAAGTTAGGAGACGTGCATCTGAATTTCTTGCTTCTTTAGTCAAAGGGTGGTGTAGAGACCAACAGCAGCAGCAGCAGCAGCATCTGGGAACTTGTAAGAAATGCTGTCTCAGGTCTCATCCCAGACTTCCAAAATCAGTTAACAAGATGCCCAGGTCATTCTTATGCACATTAAAGTCTAAGAAACTCTGCTGTGGTGCCATCCTTGCCTGGAACCAGCCACATGGGAGTATTATTCCCCATCTTTAAAAGGAGGAGTTTTGCTCCCAGCTGTATTTCCTAAAGTAGGATTTCCCAAGCACAAGTATCATAAGATGCTCCTTGGAAAAAAGGATTCTGTAGTCAAACATTTTTAATCGTGCATACTGGTGGGTTTTTCGTTTGTTTGCTTGTTTTTGAGATGCAGTCTCACTCTGTGACCCAGGCTGGAGTGCAGTGGCATGATCTCGGCTCACTGCAACCTCTGCCTCCCAGGTTCAAGCAACTCTCCTGCCTCAGCCTCCCAAGTAGCTGGGATTACAGGCATGCACCACCACACCTGGCTAATGTTTGTATTTTTGGTAGAGACAGGGTTTCACCATGTTGGCCAGGCTGATCTCGAACTCCTGGCCTCAAGTGATCAACCCGCCTTGGCCTTCCAAGTTGCTGGGACTAAAGATGTGAGCCACCGCACCCAGCCCATACTGTTAATTAACAATATGTATTAGCTTATTAAAGGCTCTGAGACTTGTGGAGTTTCTGAGTCCTCCCTCTACCCCTTATAATTCAAAATTATAGCCTCACTTCACTGTGCGTTTTATTTTCATAATTTCAGTTAAAAAGAAAGTTTAAAAGATACCATTGCAACCAGAATCAGGTTGCAATGGTATCTTATTGCAATCAGGTTGCCTTATTTTCTTGCAAAAGCGAAAACAAGTAAGAGCATCCTTTAAATAACAATATTTTCTGATGTTAATGTCAAATTAATCCAAGAAATGAATATGTATTGATGGTATTCTTTTGGGTTTTGAAAATCCTTACAACCACATAATTAAATGAGTGCCTTTAGAAATACTGATAAAAGCCCATTGCCATTCAAATATCTATACAAGACAATGGCCGTAAGCTGTGGGCTTGGGAGATTAGTTTGGCCACGAGCCAGTGTTTATCACAATATTTCCATCTCAGCTGATAAAATTTAATCATTCTTATTTAAATAGAAATCAGAATTAATGCAGGTTTTAAAGAGAAGGAATAATAAATGAATCGCACTATCTTTATTTCAGAGCTCCTGGCATATATTGTCTATTCAGAATGGAAATGCTAACGGTTGTTGTTTTGCTTTTCTACCTTGGACTTTCATTCCAGAGTCCTCAAAAATAATGAGCTATTGCTGCTCGAATATTTATTTCTTCAGCTCTACTTTAAGCAAAGTGGTTTCCATCCTTCTCTCTAGTAGGATAAACGGGGCTTTGTATATGACGGGGACACAACTGGAACTGGAGCTGGCAGGGCCTGTGCTTTGAGCTGTTTCTCCTGGAGTGGTGATGGGTTTGGACTGATCATTTTCCACCGACATGCCTGGGTCTCTTGAGATCACAAGCAGGAGGTGAGAAGGCAGCTGGTGTGGACAGGGTATGCAGTTGGCTTTGGGCCAGAACCACGGTGCTGCTAGCAGGCCAAGTCCAGGGTCAAGTCTGTCCCTGGAGCAGTCAGATATGGCAGCCTCCTAGAAGCAATTAGAGCTTAAAGAAACCTTATAGGTCATTTAGCCCAACCCACTCATTTTGTGGGTGAGGAAGTTAAGGACCAGAAAGCGGAAGCAACTCACCCAGGGTCACCCACCAAGTTAGAGGTAAAGCCACCGTGCAAGTGAATCAGGATGCCAGCCCCCAGCTTGGTGTTCTTTTGACTTTGTCTGGTTCTTGGACCTGGAGTGGGTACAACTGAGAACCATTTTGTTTGACTCTATGGATACATTTGTGGTTAATGTATCAAATGATTTACACCAAACAAAACCCATTTAAATTAAAACACCTCCCCATCCACTAAACCATCTCTGATAGTTAATATTAGGTGTCAATTTGATTGGATTGAAGGATGTCTAGGTAACTGGTAAAGTATTGTTTCTGGGTACGTCTGTGAGGGTGTTGCCAGAGGAAATTTTGAGTTGGTGGACTGGGAGATAAGGAACTTTCTAGGAACACATAACACTTTTGTTATGTGTTAGCAGAGATTGAAGGCATTGCGCCCTGCCCTAGAGATCTGTGGAACTTTGAACTTGAGGGTGAGTTTTCATGAGAGACCTTGTTGTTTAAAAGTGTGTGGCACCCCCCTTTGCTCTCTTCCTCCTTCTCAGGCCATGTACAACATGCCTGCTTCCCCTTCACCTTCTGCCATGATTGTAAGTTTCCTGAGGCCTCCCCAGCCATGATTCCTGTACAGCCTGTGGAACTGTAAGTTAATTAAACCTCTTTTCACTATAAATTACCCAGTCTCAGTTAATTCTTTACAGCAATGCAAAAACAGACTAATATACCAATTAACTAACAAAAGGAACCATATTCTACCCCATCCCAACCCAGGAGTCTTATTTTTTGGGGTGGAGAGATATAAAGAACCTCGTTTTTCTCCCTTCTCCTCCTTTATTTAAATAACATTTTTAAAAATGTAAATACAGAATGTCCTCAACTTAGTGTGGATTGGCTTTCTGTGGTTGGTGAAAAGGCAATACATATTCAGCAGAACTTGTACTTTGAATTTTGAATTATGACCCTTTCCTGAGCTTGCAATATGCAGTAAGATACTGTCAATGTTAGGCAGAGACAGTGAGCCGCATCTCCCATCAGCCATATGATCAGGAGGTAAAACAGCTGATACTCGATAGTGTACCATGTTTCCAGACAATTTTGTGCAGCTGTAGGCTAATGTAGGAGTTCTGAGCACATTGAAGATAGGCCAGGCTAAGCTATGAAGTTAGGTATATTAAACGCATTTTCAAATGATGATATTTTCAACCTACGATGGGTTTACCAAGACATAACTCCATCAAACGTCAGGGAACATCTGTTTGTGTACACTTAAATATAAAAAGAAAAAACCTACATTTGTTCATAATTTCACTGTCTTGATAAATACTGACATTCAAAAAGTAAAATATTTACAATAGATAAATGTATTGATCACTCACTGTGTTCTAGTCACTGTTCTGGGCCCTTTATTCTCTCACTTAATCCATATACCATCCCTATGAGCGGGTACCATTTTTCTCCCCCATTTTACAGATGAGGAAACTGAGGGGCAGAGGGATCAAGTACCTTCCTAAGGGCACCCTCCAACAAGCGGCAGAGCTGGGATTTAACCCAGCAGTCTGGCCCCAGGGCCCGGGCTCTTCACCTTCATTCTCCATAGCCTGAGAAATGTGGATTCTTACTTTAGCCACTTCTAAGAACTTACCTGAATTTTGTTTTATTTCATCCCCAAACTTTATTATGCATCCCATTTTTTCCATGGCCATATCATTTCTCCCAAGTAGGAATTAGGCCCTGTTAAAGTCAGTTGGTGTCAATGGATTTGCTAGAAAAAGGCATTTTGGAATCAATTTGACTATATTGCTTTTGACTTTGTTATGAATTTCAGTTTGGGTTAAGGGTATATCAGACTTCAAAACATCTGGTTAGGTCATTTAAGAACCTTCCTGAGACTTCACAACCCCTTAAGACTTCCTTTCAAATTCAGACATTTCCTCTGTCACCACACTCTTACAAATGTTTTGAGAAATAATGAAACAATGCTTCAGTCATTTGAGAAAATGTACAGAAGACCTCATTAATCTGGTATCAATGAAAATAAGACATTTCACATCAGGAAAATTTCAACATAACTAAACCTTAGATATTTCAAGAGCTGGAAATTTTTCTCTTAATGTTTTTGATAGTTGTGGATACCTTTTTTGATCTGTTTTAATCATTTTTTGATAACCCAGAACTATAATTATAATCATTAATAATATTCCATGTGCAGTAGGGAGAGTCCTCTGGGAAAACGCTCCTTTGGGATCCAGGACCTCCAAACAAATGCCACTTTGTAATGTTAATGTCCCCTAAATTACTCTACACCCTTAGATTTTTTTATTTTATTTTTCGAGAGGGAGTCTCACTCTTTTGCCCAGGGCATGCAGTGGTGCAATCTCGGTTCACTACAAACTTTACCTCCCAGGTTCAAGTGATCCTCCTGCCTCAGCCTCCTGAGTAGCTGGGGCTACAGGCATGTGCCACCATGCCCAGCTAATTTTTATATTTTTAGTAGAGATGGGGTGTTGCCGTGTTGGCCAGGCTCATCTCGAACTCCTGGCCTCAAAGTCATCCACCCACCTCGGCCTCCCAACGTGCTAAGGTTACAGGCAGGAGCCACGACACCTGGCTGACACCCTTAGATTTTAAGATAGAAGCAGGACAGATATAATTTGATGATAATGCAGTAGTTTGAATACAGACACTATGCTTGCATTTTGTGAGCATGTTTGGCTGTTAGGAATAGAGTGGAGACAGTTGGTGAACTGTTTATAGATGACCTAGCCTGTGTTCTCTGTGAGAGGCAAGACTATATCCTGTTCATATTTCCTAAAGGGATAGGCTGCATTAGTTGGCATGTACCACTGGTGTTACCTCTGTTGCAACCACAGTGTAACTGCTATTCCCACTCTGACCATACAAAACTTACCTGGATCCTCTAGGACTTTGGCAGCCAAGACACTGCCACCTTCTTACTCAGAGACATTAATGCTTTCCACTTTTTCACTATTACAAACAGGGCAGCAGTGAACATCTTGGGGGCACATGTGGTTTTTTTGTACATCACAGGCAAGGGCTTCTCTGGGACAGGCCCTTAGATGTAACACTGCTAGACATGGTCGATGTTATCGGCTACTGCTGAATTACTCTCCAAGGTCATGACACCAGTTTACATGCTCATCAGCAATGTATAAAAAGGGTCTCCATTTTTCACTTTCCTCATCAACACTTGGTCTTAGTACTTTTCTTTGTTGCCCTTAGCTTGTGTGTTTTCGCCTGCCAAACTGATGTTTTTAAGGTAATAATTCAACTGGGAAACTTATGAGTGAGAGAAACAGTCATCTATTTCCACTGGGCAATGGCTTACTAAGGACTTACAATGTCCTGACCTAAAAACAATCAGGTAGAGAAGTTACATTTTGCATGACATTGGAGGCTGTTCACCAGTTAGCTGCTTAAAAAGGAATATTGTTATTTAAATTTCTTAAGTATCTCTTTGGAAATCTGCTCAACCAAGACACAAGAGACAGAAACCTTCATTTAGGACCAAGCATTCTGGCAAGTTTCTGACCTTCTTAGCTCAAGTCCCCAGGGGACTATATGACCCCCAAAGGGGCAAAAGACAGAGGGTCTGGGCTTTCCCCTGGTATTCTGTTAGACTCGGGCCGTATGTGGTTTCTTATCACCCCAGTCTGCGTATCCTGGTCTACTTTCAGAAATATCATTTGGGGGTGTTCTCCGTTCTCCTTGTCTCTTAGGGGTACCCTCTGGGGAACTCTGTATTGCTTCTTGATGCCAAAGTCGTGTTTGCCATACTCCATTGCCATTGACTTACTTTCCCAGACAGAACCTTGGAGTCAGACCTTTGATAAATCTGCTTCTCTCTCCCATCTCTTCTTTCCCTTTTACTGGCCCTTCCCCTCACTGATCCAGGCACTATACCCTCCTCTGCCCAGGTGCCTGTACTGTTGTTTCCATCTCTCAGCCATCTTTCTTCTTCTTTTCTCCATCCTCTTCCCATCTGCCATCCACACCCTCCATCTCTGGTTCTAGTTCTAACCTGGCTTCTAATGCTGTGTGATCCTTGGTGAATTGCTTCATCACTCTGTGTCCCATAAGTGCATCTATACAGTGAGGGAATGGGATTCAATCGGCAGTCCCATATCCGAACGCAGGGCTCAGAAACATAAAAATAAGACTGATACACTTTGTTTACAAATTAAATACTAACTAAAATATTATTCACTTTCCCATAGATACCTGTTTGCTTTAATTTGAGTTGAAACACATTGCCCTCCTTGTCTAGCTTTCGTTTTCCCACTGAGGAGAGAGACAAGGGGATGAGAAGTAGGTCGCATTCCTCTTGACTATCAGAACAACAGCACGGGTGTGATGATACATAGCAAATAACACCAGCTTCCGTGCTGGGAGGCAATAGGGAGCAGTGGGGACTGTGGTTAAATTGGAAAGCAGCACACACTCCCAGGCTAAAGGGAGCTACTTACTATAGTGCTGCCCAGGGTTGGCACATGTTTGCTCCCCTGAGCCCCAGCAGAATTTGGAAATTTGGACTTTTAACACAAAATCTCTGAACATTTTGTTTTATTTTAAAAATTTGGCTTCTAATTAGTTGTAAAACTGCTAAACATTGTCAATTGTATCCGCTACTACTAAACTACTCTCCAAGGTGATGACACCAGTTTACATTCTCATCAGCAATGTCAAACTGCTGATCTAACAAACATCACTATATTGGTGAGCACAAGCATAGTCCTGACAAAAGAGGCCAATGGGCCGTATTCGGCTCGTGAGACACCAGTTTGCTTCCTTGGAATTGCATGGCCCCTTGTAAGAGCCTCTCCATGTTTCCAGTTAATAATTCAGCCCCTCTTAATCATGTCTTTGCTCCATGGATTTTCAGCACTTACACAGTGGATTTATACTAACCTGGCAATCGTTTCATTTATTGCTTTGCAATTTCTCCAACAGATTCATCTCTGGGTTTATCTCATTATCTGGGTTGCGAGCTCCTTAGGGACAACCCAGACACTGGACTAGGCTCTGGGGACAAATGCCAGATGGAAAGGTCATGGTCCCTGCCTACAAAGAGAGGAGAAGGGAAGGTATGTAACTGACTTTGCCAGAGGGTGCCGGGGGATGTAGGGCTGACAGCACAGAGCATTTTGCTCCTTGAGTTCTCTTCCAGCTATCCAGTTGTTATCTCCATCTCTTCCTCATCTCCCAGAATTCTGCTTTATTGTTCCTTGCCTAGATCACTGCAGAAGCCCCCAGGATGATCCCCTCTACCTCCACCCCCAAAGCTACTCTTGTCCCCACCAGGCCTTTGAGATCACTGTAGCCAGAGTGACCTGCTTATATTATGATGGCCCACTCTAAATCTTCTAGGGGCTTCTAACTGCTCTTAGAATAAGCTCCCAATCGTTAAGGGAGCCCATGAAGGCCTGCATGGTTTGGTCTCCCACCTTTTCCAATCACATCTCCCATTTCCCCATTGCCTTCCTTGTTTTTCCTTTCAATTTCTCAAATACACTCTGTTATCTCTCATCACAGGGATTTTGCTCATACTCTTTCTTTCATTTAGATTCCACTCTTAAAATCCTTCTCATCTTTCAGATCTCAACATAAGCCTTGCTTCTAGGAGAAAGGCTTTCCCAAGCCCCCAGGGCAGGTCAGGCTTCTCCATGGTCTGTGGGACTCCAAGTAGGAGTTTTGTCTGTTTTCTTCACCATTATATTTGTAGCAGATTTTATAACACCTGGTACAGTAGGATCTCCATAAACATTTATTCAGTGAATGAATAAAGGCAGAAAAAGGAATTGCCGGAAGGGTGTGATTTTAGAAGTATGTGCAAGGCCCCACTGTCTTCAACATCTAACTCCACTATCAGAAGATGAGATCTTTAAATTTACAGTAAGAAATACATTGAAAATGCTAATTTTTCTGGGAGAGAAAAAGCATCCTTCTATATCTTCTTTCCAAGAGTGGCGATTAAGAGTAGGCAGAGTGAGTGCTTGGGTGACCAGGACTGTGCCATGTGCCTAAGCATTTTCTGATCTACCATAGCATCAAGTACCACATAGAGAGATGTGACATATATGTGAAGATGCGTTTTAGTTTTGAGAGTGCAGAATGTGGAAGGCATCTACTGTTTACCCCTTGCTACCCCAAGCCAGGTCTGTAGTCCAGCAGCATTGGTGGTACCTGGGAGCTTGTTAGAATGTAAACTTTATGTGGACAGGCACTTTTTCTAGTTAACTGTCACATTCCCAGTGCCTAGAATGATGTCTGGCACACTGCAGATACTCCATAAGTATTTGAATAAATGAGTGATTAAAGGAAGAAATGCTAGAGTGAAGGGATGAGGAAATATTTGAAATGATAGAAAAATGAATGAATGAACATGTGAACCTGGCTTCGTGAGTGTGTACATGATTAATTGCTTCCTTAGGGGTGCAAAGCCCCAGAGGAAGAGCTGAAGACACCCCTAACAATTCCCCAGAAGAGAAGGTGAGCAATTACCCACCTGGCCTGAGAGGCAAGCTTTGACTTTGATACAAGAAGGAGCATTTGAAACTGGACTTCTCTCTTTCTTGTCCTCACCTAGTCAGTGATATATGGGAAGTCCAAGCTTAGGGATTTAAAAAAAAAATTGTTTGGTCTATTAAACAGTGTTCCCGGTACCTAGGTCAGGCCAGATCAGGCCTCCCCATGGTCTGTGGGGATCCAAGCAGGGGTTTTGTCTATTTTCCTCACCATTATGTTTGTAGCAGATTTCATAATACCTGGCACAGTGTAGGCACTCAAAATGTTTTTTCAACGAGTGAATAAAGGCAGAAAAAGGAATTGCAGGAAAGGTGCAGTTCCTCAATACAACACAGCTTATTTAATCCGATCCTCAACTGTTGCCATTATTAAGCAAGACAAGACCAGGACAGCCCCAATTTCTTGGTCCTCACCAAGCCTCAGGCCCACCTATGCCCCTTGCAACAGATTCCATGAGCAGATCACAGCTACGGGAAAGATAAAGAATGAATGACCACCAAGAGCTTGGTGATGCATCTGAATCAAGGCCTGGATACTCCAGCAAAACTTAAAAGAGAAACCATTTTCTTTCACTATAATTTCCAGGAGAAATAGGCCTATGAAACATCAAATGCTGAATGTGGGACATAGACTATAGTATATTGTTTGGTAAATTCTCTATCATGATGGAAGTAATAATAGTTAACACTTTTGAAGTGCCAACTCTGTGTTAGGTGCTGTTCTAAGAAATTTACTTCTATTAACCCACTTTACCTTCATAACAATCCAGTGAAGAACTATTATCACTTTCTGCTATGGTTTCAATATGATTTCTCCCCTCTGAAGCTTATGTTGAAATTTGATCTCCAATGAGCTGGTGTTTGGAGGTGGGGCCTCGTGTGAGGTGTTTTGTCATGGAGGTGGATCCCTCATGAATATGTTAATGCCCTTTTGCAGGAATATATTAGTTCTGAGAGAGAGAGGGTTGTTATAAGCGAGCACAGTCTCTCCTGCTTTCTCTTTGCATGCACTTCTCTTCCTGCTTTCTACCATGAGTCAAAGCAACAGGAGACCCTTGCCAGATATGCTGCCTGATCTTGGACTTTCCAGCCACCAGAATCGTGAGCCAAATAAACCTCTTTTCTAAATTACCCTGTCTCAGGCATTCTGTTTTAGCAACACAAAATGGACTAAGACATCCTCTCATTTTATAGATGAGGCACTAAGAGATTAAGTAATGTCACCCAAAGTCACAAAGCTATTGAGTAAGTGGTAGAGGTGTAATTCAAAACTATGCAGTCAGTTTCCCCAGAGTGAATGATCTCAAACTCTACACTAACATAGCCTCTTCTGCAGTCTGAAGATTATCAAATGAAGGGATGCATGCATGTATGTTTGCATGCATTCATCCTACAGATCTGGAAGCATCTTTTATAAATGAGGCCCTCTGTGCAGGGATCCAAATGCAAAACTAATCTTTTTTCCTTGCAGCATAGTTTAGAAATGGATTCCTTGATGCTTTAGTGACCATATTTACTGGTGTGAACACCTGAAGGGCAGATAACTTATATGCTTTCTTCAAGCTCCCACAATTAGAAAAAGAATGAGTTTGAATCTGAGCCTGGATGTTCTGACCCCAGGCCTAGTCTTATTTCCATCCTAATGCACTTGCTTAAAATAACAAAAGAGATCAGACACCTAGACATGTGATAGGAATATAACAATACAGCAATGCTCTGTGATTTTGTAAAATGTATAAAATACCATGGGTAGATACAGATTATGATTATGTAACAAACTAAATGCCACCATTTTAATAAAAGTTTTTGTCTCTATTATAAGCTTTCCTTGAGAGGAGGTGCAGTGTCATGGTTAATTTTACGTATCCACTTGACTGAGCTATGGGATACCCAGAGAGCTGGTAAAAGATTATGTCTCGGTGTGTCTGTCTGGGCGGGTGTTTTGGAAGAGATTCACATTCTACTCGGTAAACTGAATAAAGAAATCACCCTCATCAATGTGTGTGGGCATCACCTAATCCATTGAAAGTTTGATTAGAATTCGAAGGTGGAATATAAGAAGGTGGATTTGCCCTCTTTCCTTGAGTTGAGACATCCATCTTCTTCTCCTCTTGAACATTGGCACTCTGGTTCTCCAGCCTTCAGCCTCAGATTGGGACTTACAACCCTGGCTATGCTGGTTCCCAGGCCTTTGGGTTTAGACTAAAACTACAGCACTGGCTTTCTGGAGACTCCACCTTGCAGAGGGTAGATTATGGGATTTCTTAGCCTCTATAATCACATGAGCCAGCTCTCATAATGAATCTCTTTCTATATACCTAAATATATCCTACCAATTCTGTATCTCTGGAAAACTCTGGCTAATACAGGGAGTTTGTTTTTTCAAGAGAGTGAATAGGCCAGGTACAGTGGCTCGCACTTGTATCCCAGCACTTTGGGAGGCTAAGGTGGGAGGATTGCTGGAGGCCAGGAGTTTGAGACCAGACTGGGTAGCATCGACAGACCCATCTCTACCAAAAAAAAAAAAAAAAAAAAAAAAAATTTAATTAGCTAGGTGTGGTGGCACATACCTGTAGTCCACATACTTGGGAGGCTGAAGCGGGAGGATCACTTGAGCCCAGGAGGTTGTGGCTGTAGTGAGCCAAGATCACACCACTACACTCCAGCCTGGATAACAGAGCAAAGAGTAAAAACAAAGCATCTGTGAAATGTACAACTAAACAGTCTGTGATTTCCATTCAGAAGAAAATGAAGTCCTGAACCTCATATTATATAGAAAGCCCTGTTTCCCTACTTATAAAAATAAATCTGGGTCCACAATTTTCCCCCTTATGGATTTAGTTGCCCACTGAGAAGGTTGCCCTTTTGTAATGAATTCTCATTAAAATGCCCACTTAGTGACATCGATAAGTTTATCCTGTGCAGAAAGAGAGCATGCTGCGGCTATAATGACATGTGCTTTCTGTGTTCTTAAGGCATTGATTAACCCTCACCTGCCAGAAATCATTAACAAACGGATGGCTATTTTCTGATAGTTTTGAAAGGAGGATAAGTTTTAGTAAATAATCATTGGCTTGCTTTCCCAGGGGAAAGCCAGATTGGAATAGCTGTGAAACGCTACATTGGTTTATTTTTTAGTGGGTGTATTTAGGAAGGAATGGAAATTGCATTCCAAGCAGCTAATTATAGGATAAGCGTGGCTACTTAGCCAGGCAGCAAGCATGTCAACTCTGCACAGAGCTATCACATTATATACATTTTCTGTTCTCTGGATAATTAACAGGATCAAAATATTACTGCCAGATTCAAGAGGAAAATTAACACATTATCTTAATTGTCTTTTCTACTCAGGTACGAGGCATTACCATTTCAAAAAGGACTTGTCTAATACACTGGAATTTTAAACTGCAATTCCTGAAGATGCTGTTAATCCCTTTCCAAACTTTGATCTACCATTGTGATATCTTTGGACCCTGGCTCCTCTGTTTTCACTTTTGAACTACAGTCATGCATTGCTTAGAGACGGGGATATGTTCTGAGAAATGCATAGTTAGGCGATTTCATCACTGTGCAAATATTGTAGAGTGCATTTACACAAACCTAGATGGTATAGCCTACTACACACCTAGGCTATATGTTACACCCTATTGCACTGACTACAATTGTATATAAGGTCTGTCAGTGACCCAAACATCCTTATGTGGTGCCTGACTGTATTTAAAAATGGTTACAGAGGGTGCAGTGGTACATTAGAGCCAGCTTGTACTGTGTCCCAAGAGCTGAGTGCTAAATTTTCAGAAATTTTGTTAACTGGGTTAGACAAAGCTATTATTAGAAAGCAAACTTTGTAAGGCCAGGCACAATGGCTCACACCTATAATCCCAGCACTTTGGGAGGCCAAGGTGGGCAGATCATTGAGGTCAGGAGTTCAAGACCAGCCTAGTAAACATGGTGAAACCCTGTTTCTACTGAAAAGACAAAAAAATGAGCTGGGCTTGGTGGTGTGCACCTGTAATCCCAGCTACTAGGGAGGCTGAGGCATGAGAATAGCTTGAACCCAGGAGGCGGAGATTGCAGTGAGTCAAGGTGGCGCCACTGCACTCTAGCCTGGGTGACAGAGTGAAACCCTGCCTCAAAAAAAAAAAAAAAAAAAAAAAAAAAAAAAGGAAATTTACAATTAGAAAAATTATATCAAGACAAAGGTAGTAAATACTTAAAACATATCACTTCCTGATTGCTTTACTACATTTTCCTATTCTCTATGTTTTTGAGGTTGTAGCTATTGTATCTGTATGGTGGAAATGCTCTATAATGGTGAGCTAGTGCTTATCTCTTCCCAGCTTTGGACTCAGTGATGTTGTGTTGGTAGCATGAATGCAGCCATGGTGGGATATTCACACCATGGAAACTGGCAAATACTACAAACCAGAACTTTATTGATTGTCTAGACCAGAGGTTGGCAAGCTTTGGCCTACCGGCTGGATGTCTGTTATAATAAAGTTAATTGGGACATTTATTTACATATTGCCTATGGCTGCCTTAGTGCTACAATAGCAAAACTGAGCAGTTCCTACTGAGGCTGTATGTTCTGCAAGCCTAAAATATTTACTATCTAGCTCTTTACAAAAAAGTTGCTGACCTCTGGTCTAGATTTAGAAAGTGACAGAGAAAATATTGAAAATGCAGAAGAAACGTATGACCTTCGTGGCCTGCCTTTAATTAGAAGAAGCCAGGATATCGGTCTCCAGGCGTGGCTGTATCTAGGAGTTCAAATGATGTCACTGTGTTAGAGACATTTGAACCAGAGCAACTCCATCTTGAATAGAGGCTGGGTAAAATAAGGCTGAGAGCTACTGGGCTACATTCTCAGATGGTTAGAGATTCTAAGTCACAGGATGAATTAGAAGGTTGGCACAAAATACAGGTCATAAATACCTTGCTGATAAAACAGATTGCAGTAAAGAAGCCAGCAAAAACCAACCAAAACCAAGATGACAATGAGAGTGACCTCTGATCATCCTCACTGCTACACTCACACCAGCACTATGACAGTTTACAAATGCCATGGCACTATCAGGAAGTTCCCCTATATGGTCTAAAAAGGAGAGGCATGAATAATCCACCCCTTGTTTAGCATATAATCAAGAAATAACTGTAAAAATGGGCAACCAGCAGCCCTAGGGACTGCTCTGTCTGTGGAGTAGCCATTCTTTATTCCTTTACTTTCCTAATGAACGCGCTTTCACTTTACTATATGAACTCACCCAAATTTTTTCTTGCACAAGACCCAAGAACCCTCTCTTGGGGTCTGCATCTGGACCCTGATCTGGTAACAGCTGGATCTCTCAGCTTTGCTTTCTTCTGTATTAACTTTGTTTTCAGGCCGGGTTTTCCATGATGTCACAAAATGGCTTCCCAAAGTCCCTGACTAATATCCTCGCTGTAGTTTCGGAACTCCAGCTAAGAGAACATCACTTTCACAGTGGTTGCAGCAGCAAAAGCTCTGTGCTATGTTAACCTGTGATGGGTCATGTGCCCACAGAGGAACCAGTCACAGAGATAAAAGTGCCTTGACTGGCAAGGCCTAACACATGGGCCCAGCTGTGGAGCTGTGCATTAGGATCAGCCTCAGTCCCCGCTGAATGCCCTAACTAAGAGAGAAGGAAAGTGGTTCTCCAGAAGAAAATCAGATGCCTCATTAGAGAATGCAGCATTGGTGGCTGGGCCGCTCAGAGCGACAGATGTCTGCTGTAAATATCATCTAAGCCCTCGCGGCTGGAAGAGTGTTCCATGCACCAGTAGCTTTGGTAATGTCTGGGAGCTCATGAGAAATGCAGTATCACAGGCCCCTTCCCAGACCTAGTGACCCAGAATCTGCATTTGACAAGATCCCCAGGTGATTTGTATGTATATTATAGTACAGGAAGCGCAGTTCTGGCAAAACTTTTCACTCTGCAGGAAACCAAGGTTCAGGAGGTTCAATGACTTATCCAAGATTACCCAGGCTAAGTGCAAATACAGCTCCCACCAGAGCTCACTGGTGAGCTCCTGGCCACAGTTCTTTCTCCTATCCCAAATAGCTGGCCAACACATAGCCCGTAAACAAAACTGCTACAGGTGCTCTGATTGACTTCTTAGACTGAAACTATCTTGAATTCTACGTCCTGTCGGGAAAGAGGTTTTCAGCGAGCCCAGCAAATAAAAACTAACTCCCAGTATTTCCAAAAGATCCTGTTTTCAGCTCTTCATTGCAAGAAATGCAGTTAAATTCCTAAACTCTTATTTACACATGCATTGCTGGTGTTACATGAGTCCCCAGGCACCAGCTGGTCTTGTCTGATTTATGTTGGGCTAACACTGAACCCTGTGTATATTCATCACTATCATCATCACAACAATGATCATAAAAAATATATATACTTTAAGGCCAACAGTGCTCTTTACCATTCTTGGGGCTAGCATGGAAAGGCACACATTTCTAGGTCTCTCCTGTATTTCCTTACATGTTGACATCAGGAATGACACACATGGTTAACAGATTTTCCACATGTTTTTCTCCTTGGCTGACATCTCCCCACTCAATCAGAGCAAAGGCTGTGATCAGAGAGAGTGGCGATTGACTGCTTAGAGGGCATGAGCCTTCATGAAAACACAGGAATGACAGTTTATATAAATATCCTGACACTTTTTTCTGATTCTCCCGCCCTCCCTTAAATTCCCGGTTTTTATTTTTTCTTTGAGCTTAAAATTAATATTTTCTTTGTGGACATGGACTATCCCGGCATGCCTCAGAGCTCACTCAAGCAGCTTGTTAGCATTTCCTACTTAATTGGATCTCTTCCTCCCTTACCCATGTGGAATTCTCCTGCTGCGGGTTTCTAATCGATCTCATGTCAAAAAATAAGAAAAAAGACCATCTTCCCAAATTATATACATAGTGTAATATATTGTTTCCTTTAGTGGAATAACCACCAAGATTTAGACTTCACATTGATGTTGTTTTGAGGGCCAGGTCTAAAATGTTTCAATTATTTGAAAAATTTGGGCAAACAGACCCTCTCTCATTTGTCCAAATTAGCTGGCTAATTGCAGCTGTTTGGTTCTGACCCGGAGGGATTTTGGCAGCTTCCAAAATACGGGCAAATAAATGATGTCATTTTTTTTGGAACAGCATTAAAGTTGGAAAGATTTTAATATGTACAATTTTCCCACTGATAACATTTTACTTTCTGGAAACCCTGAAGTGGAAGGAAGATTATGCTCTATTGACAGAGATGAAATTATTATTATTATTATTATTCATTATTATTATTTAGACAGAGTCTCACTCTGTTGCCCAGGCTGGAGTGCAATGGTGCCGTCTCAGCTCACTGCAACCTCCGCCTCCTGGGGTCAAGCTACTCTCCTGCCTCTGCCTCCTGAGTAGCTGGGACTACAGGTGCCTGCCACCATGCCCAGTTAATTTTTGTATTTTTAGTAGAGACGGGGTTTCACCGTATTGGCTAAGCTGGTCTCGAACTCCTGACCCTGTGGTCCACCCACCTTGGCCTCCCAAAGTGCTGGGATTACAGGCATGAGCTGCTGTGCCCAGTCGAGATGAAATTATTTTTTCAGTTTGTGCTTTCAGAGATCTATCATGATTGTGCAGTGCATACTTCTAAAAACTTCTTCAGCAACCGGAAGAGATTGGTGAACTACTGTCTTCCAGTCATTCAGAAAATTCCGTTGGCAGCAGGCTGACCCCAAGCTTTGACTACATCCATCTGGGATCTCATGGGATTCAGGTTGGTCCTGGGATGGGAATTGCCTGTGAATGGTGCCCTCCTTTTATCAGCACCGTACCTTCACACAGGGGAAGATGTTTCCCTTCCTTTGACTTCAGGCTAGTACCTGCTTCTTCCTGAGGTTACACTGAGCATGTTTTCCTGCAGTGCCACTGTCCTGGACTTCTAAGGGACCTCATGACTCAAAGATAGAACCTTGGATCCTTTTTAAAAATGTGTTTCCTAGGCCTTCTCATTTCTGAAGTCTAAGGAGCTCCCAGTTTGCATTCCCTGATACCCAGGGGATGACATGTCCCATGTCCAGGCCTTACTGTTGGAATTCTCCACTACTTCCTTGTCCTTATTGCCACCCCTATCCCAGGATAATCTGGCAAATATCTTTTAACTCACCTTTGCTCAGAAACTGTAGCGAAGGTCAAATTTAGAACTCAGTTCTCAAATCCTGGTTTTGACTATCTTGCTGTTGCTCAGAAACTGTAGGGAAAGTCGAATTTAGAACTCTGTTCTCAAATCCTGGTTTTGACTCTCTTGCTGTTTGATCTTGGGTGAGCACATTTATTTCTCTGGGCCTCATTTTTCCTCATCAATAAAATGGAAGGCATTGGCGAAGGTCTGTGTTAAATTCAAACCCAATAAATGAACCCATTTCAAGAGACGATGATCATCCACCCAAACCTAGAATCTGGCTTTGGCCACCTCTGAAAAGATCCAAATGATTATGCATTTGTAAGATCTGGCAAAACAATAACTAGTCTTAAAAAAAAAATAGCAGGGTAGTCCTTGCCCGTAGCACACATAAAGCTGCTGTTTCTTTCCTCTGTAATGAATGTTTTTGTCTCTGCTTCTGTGAATGTCTAAAGACTTCTAAAGGGAAAATTTCTACTCTAGATTTTTCCCTTTGTGGACCAATCTTTTGAACTGCAAATATATGAGCAGAGACTATTTATGCATTCAACTTCTCCTGTACATGTTTGTTTGACTGGTAAAATAGAAGGTAAGGGACTATTTACAGATATCTTTGAGAATAATATAAGTACACAAGGGGGCCAGGAATAATAGGTTAACATCACAGAAAATGTAGGCTGGGTATAAACTTCCCAGCAGTTTGCATGATTCAATTATGAAGTAGTATCCCATAGGAAGGGCTTTGATCATCTGCACTTGAGACGTTTTCGACTTTGTTGAATTTTTGAAAAATCTCTTAGAGTGATCTTTGCACAAACAGGAGGCGAGGCTGCTGAATATGAGGTCTTTTTCTGCATTAATTTATTTCAGTTTTTCTCCCCTCCATTTGCTAATTTCTTTGAATAATCATTAAAATGAAGTGTAACAAAGGATCCTTCAGGATTTCAGAATGGCGATGGCATATGTGTATCTTGTAGAGCATTATGTAAGCCTAATCCAATATTTTTGGCTCCTGTGTGAAGTGAAAATGTTTAACTTAGTACTCAAGACTCATAAGTGTATGTAACTTGCTTATCACTGACTCTAGAGTTCCAGAAGACTAGAATACTCCATTTACATTCTTCTCTCTCTATTTTTGATTAACTGTTTCAAGAAAAAATAAGACACAGAAAAAACAAAAATATACAATTTAAAGAGTTAATGTAAGACAAGCTGGAAACTATCATTCTGAGCAAACTGTCAGAAGGACAGAAAACCGAACACCGCATGTTCTCACTCATAGGTGGGAGCTGAACAATGAGAACACATGGACACAGGGAGGGGAATGTCACACACCGGGGCCTGTCGGAGGGTGGGGGGCTGGGGGAGGGATAGCATTAGGAGAAATACCTAATGTAGATGATGAGTTGATGGGTGCAGCAAACCAATATGGCACAGGTATACCTATGTAACTTGCACGTTGTGCACATGTACCCTAGAACTTAAAGTATAATAAAAAAAATAAAAAAGACAAGCATCCTTGCAATTGCTATTCAGATCAAGAAATATAACTTTGCTAGTATCCCCAGATAATTCTCTATGTGCCCCCTTCTGATTGTAGCATTCTTCCTCCCAACAATCCTGACTTACAAGTTAAAAATGGTTGTATGGCTGGGCATGGTGGCTAACGCCTGTAATCCCAGCACTTTGGAAGGTTGAGGTGGGCAGATCAATTGAGGTCAGGAGTTCGACACCAGCCTGGCCAACATGGTAAAACCCCATCTCTACTGAAAATGCCAAAAATTAGCTGGGTGTGGTGGAGCACACCTGTAATCCCAGCTACTTAGGAGGCTGAGGCAGAAGAATCGCCACAACCCGGGAGGCAGAGGTTGCAGTGAGCAGAGATCATGTCACTGCATTCCAGCCTGGGAGACAGAGGGAGACTCTGTCTCAAAAAATGATAATAATAATAAAATAAAGAAATAAAAATAGTTGTATTAATCAACTGGGTATCTGTAGACACTGTTTTTTTTGTTTGTTTGTTTGTTTGTTTGTTTGGTTGGTTTTTTGGTTTTTGTTTTTGTTTTTTTGAGACAGAGATTCACTCTGTTGCCCAGGCTGGAGTGAAATAGTGGGATCTCATCTCACTGCAACTTCCACCTCCTGAATTCAAACGATTCTTCTGCCTCAGCCTCCTGAGTAGCGGGGACTACAGGCATGCATCACCATGCCTGGCTAATTTTTGTATTTTTAGTAGAGATGGAGTTTCACCGCATTGGTCAAGCTGGCTTGAACTCCTGACCTCAGGTGATACCCCTCCTCAGCTTCTCAAAATGCTGGGATTACAGGCATGAACCATGGCACCCAGCTGACACTGAACTTTAGTCTTGCCCATTTAAATAGAAATTTTACATGTTTAAAGTCTCTTTTAATTTACAGGTTCTTTTTCCATCCTTTTCTCTTTTTATTAACTATTTCTGTTGAAGAACCTAAGACATTTGACCTTAGTGTCCCCTGTTGATTTGGCTGACTGCAAATAGAGCGCAATTTAGCATGTTGCTCTACCTCGCATTAGTGCATACTCTGAATTTCACTGGACACAGGTCTGATCTGTTTCGGAAGCATGTAGCTTGTGGTGTGTCCTTTCATCAGGAAGCATGGAAATGTGCGTCTTTCCCTTTTGTGATATTAGCAGGCACAGACACTCAGTGGTGAGATCCTTCCATTTATTTGGGTTCACAAAATGGTCCTATTTTAATTCTATCTTTTTTTATTTAACTGAAATACAAATATTAAAAAATGCTTCCCCTCATCTATACTTGATTGCCCTGTGGCACAGTTTATATATGAAAGATGGGATAAAGGCTTAATGTGGGATAAAGGCTTAATTCTTCCCTTTTATTTATTAATTTTCAAGATGACAAATTGGATCTCTATCATCCCAAAGGTGACCAGTTAGTGCTGTTTTAAAGCATCAGTATAAATTGTCATCAAAAAAGTACCAAAAAGAAAAGAGAGAAAGAAGGGAGGGAGGGAAAGGAGGGAGGGAGGGAGGGAGGAAGGAAGGAAGGAAGGAAGGAAGGAAGGAAGGAAGGAAGGAAGGAAGGAAGGAAGGAAGGAAGGAAGGGAGGGAGACAGGGAGACAGGGAGAGACAGAAAAAGGATTTGTATGTGAAAAACTATAACACACTAATTAAATCAGAGAAGATCTAAATAAATGGAGAGATTTTCCATGTAGTGGCCTTTAGTTAAAAATAATGTGTCAATATTGATTCATTAATGGTAACAAATGGGATTATAACAAATGTATTACACTAATATAAGCTGTTAATAGGGGAAACTGGATGTGGAGAATACAGAAACTCTCTGGACTAGCTACACAATTTTTCTGTAGAGTGAAATAACGCTAAAATAAAACATTTATTTACAAAATGTCATTATGAGTTCATAAATTAAACACAGTTGATGGAATTCATTCAGTTGCATCTTTTATCCTTTTGAAGCTTAAATTGTCCCATAGCTGGCCTCTTCAAAATTGGCTTTTGAGTCCTTTTCATGTGACCCCGTCTTTGAAAGTTTTCTTAATATCTGCTTCAATAAGATACTCCAAGGCTCATCCAACATTAAGTGTCATCATTGAGATATCTGATGTCTAATTTTCTTATAGTCTCTTTCTCTTTTCTTTTCTAGATAGCGAAAGGATTTTCTCCTTTCTTTCTTCTTTCCTTGTTTTTTTTTCTTTTCCCTTCTGAGTTCAATCATTTTACTTGAGTGTGGCTTGATATTGGTAGCTTTGGGTCACCATTATCAAGTGTGTGGTATGCTCTTTCAATGTATAGTTTCAAATATTTTTTTCTCCAGGAAAGTTTTCTTGAGTTATAATGTTTAGTATTTGTTTTCTTCCCATGCTTTGATTTTCATTTTTACATTTCTTTTACCCATATGTTGGATATTCTTTGCCCAGCTTAAATATTTGTCACTTTATTTCAAATGCTTTTGAAAGAAAGAAATGAAGTTCTCTCTTCATTTCTTTTTCTTTTGATCCATTTACCTTAAACTGTAATCTGTCATATTTATTGTACTTGTGTTCCTTCTCAGTTCATTTTCAGTTCTGAAAATTATTTTTTAAAAGTTTTGACTCCACTTATTTCTGCTGCATCGTTTCTGAGCTTCTCTCATTCTGATTTCTATCCTTTGCATCTTGCATATTTTCTTACTGTATTGTAGCTCATTGTAAAATAGAAGTTAATCCATTTTGTGAGCATATTTTTTCTGGCAAGCTTTCATTGTCTGTAAGAATGTTGTACTGCACCTTTTTTTCCTTATAGTAACTTCATATGGAATTTAACTTGATATGTTTTTGCTTATGATACTTTTTGCAATAATACTGCTGCTCATCTTTACATAAAATTAGCTTTCCTGAACTTTTAAAAGGGAGTATAATTCAGGGTATCTTTTATAACTTTAGAGCAAACTTGTCTAACCTGCGGCCCATGAGCTATATGTAGCCCAGGACAGCTTTGAATGTAACCCAACACATATTTGTAAACTTTCTTAAAACCTTATGAGGTGGGGTGTGTGTGTGTGTGTGTGTGTGTGTGTGTGTGTGTTTTGTTTGTTTGGTTTTCTTTTTTTTTTTCTCATCAGCTATTTTTAGTTACTGTATTTTATGTGTGGCCCAAGACAATTGTTCTTTCTTCAATGTGGCCCAGAGAAGCCAAAAGATTAGACACCCCTGCTTTAGAGATTTCTCCTTCTAATATTTTGTATACTATTGAGAACTATGATGACTTACTATATTAGTCTGTTTTCACACTGCTACAAAGAACTACATGAGACCAGGCAATTTATAAAGAAAAGAGGTCTAATTGGCTCACAGTTGCTCACAGTTTTGCATGGCTGGGGAGGCCTCAGGAAACTTGTAATCATGTTGGAAGGAGAAGCAGGCACCTTCTTCACAAGGTGGCAGGAGAGAGAGAGAGCGCAGGGGAAACCACCACTTTTAAACCACCAGATCTCATGAGAACTCCCTCATTATCACAAGAACAGCATGGGGGAAATCTGCCCCCGTGATCCATTCACCTCCCACAAGGTCTCTCCTCTGATATGTGGGGATTACCATCCAGCATGAGATTTGGGTGGGGACACAGAGCCAAACCATGTCACTTACTGTCTGACATTTCCTGACTCTGCTTCCTTCATGCTTACTTGGATGTTATCCTTTGTCTCTATGAACTCTCTCCTATTTAATTTTGATTCTGTTTCTATTACTAGTGGTGTTTTCTCAGCGTGGTGTCCTCTCCTAGAAGGGAGTCCTTACATGCTAGTATTGGAAGTTCAGTGGAGCTAGACTCTTCCAGCCCCTTCAGTTCTTACTGTGGACCCCTCACACTTACCCACTTTGGGACTGAGCAAAATCCCTTCATCTTAGCTGCTCTGCCATGCTCCTATTGGTCTAGCAAATACGTGGCCATTTTAAGATTCTTCTGTTTCCAGGCTCACCTAATACCCTGTTTCTTCTCTCTGCTTCTTCCTACACAGGCACTAACACCATGCAGGTCTAGTTCTTATTGTTCGTTTGTCCTCACCTGCTTATATTTTGGGGTTCATAGGAATATTTGAAACAGTTTAACTATAAATGTGTCTATGGACTTCTGCTCTTTCCATCTAGTTATTCTATTTTATATTGGAATTGGGGAGATTAAAAATGATGTCACTGGCTGGGCACCATGGCTCATGCCTGTGATCCCAGAACTTTGGGAGGCAGAGATGAGTGGATCATTTAAGGTCAGGGGTTTGAGACCAGCCTGGCCAACATGGAGAAACCCCCATCTCTACCAAAAATACAAAAATTAGCCGGGCGTGGTGGCACACGCCTGTAATCCCAGCTACTTGGGAGGCCGAGGCAGAAGAATGGCTTGAACCCAGGAGACAGAGGTTGCAGTGAGCCGTGATGGTGCCACTGCACTCCAGTCTGGGTGACAGAGCCAGACTCCATCTCAAAAAAATAAAATAAAGTAGCAAATCTTGCTCTAATAGGAATGGCTGCCAAAGCCATGAGAATATGGTCTGTTTGGGACATCCATCCTGACCTTTAGATTCACCTGTCCTTGGTGCCATGCAGCTAATCACGTGGCCACCACCACATTGACATCTTAGGTCTGCACCTCTCTGAGGCCTGGACTGTGTGTGAACACTACTCTCTCTTCATTCCAGTAGGTGGGACCAGATAGAGATGTTTAAATGAAACATTATCAGGTGTTTAACCGAAAGAAAAGAATCCAGAGTCAAGTCTAACGAGAGAATCTGGCTCATCTTCCATCACACCTTCATCTTCTGCTTGGGTTCCCTAAAAGCAGCAATTCTTAAGCTGTGCTCACTCTAGGGCCAGGAGCACTTACACTTATCAGTGTTCCACACCTCTGGTTTTATAACAAACATGGATAGGTCTGAAAATCTTCACATGTCATGAGCTCCTCAACAAAAACACAATTAAAGTAAGTTTCACATAATTTTCTAGTTAAAAGGGACCTTAGAGATTTACCTACTAAAAAAGTCCCGTCTTTTCTTACAGGTGAAGAAATGCAAGCTGAGATATGTTAAAGGATTTGCCCAAGGTCACACGGGCAGTAAGAAATCGGCCAAGGTCAGGCTCTGGGGTCTGGATTTTCCAGTACTGTGATTTTTCCATTTGCAGGATGTAGAATCCTGTCCTTTAAGAGACACATTAAGAAAAGGCCCTTGACCATCCATTTCACCACTAGCAGCAAACCTATTTTAATTTAATAGCTTCTCATGCTCCCCAAACAGCATTTCGTAAACTAGGTCCTTAGGCCCTTGAGATTTTTGTAGGTCTATAAGAATTTGATTTTTCTTTTCAAAGAGAATTGACTGATGCTGACTATAAAAGTCAAATAGACTTATGTTTAAGTGGATCATCTCAATATCACAGAGGATGGCAGTATTATCCAATGTAAATTATGTTTTTGTATACTTCTTGTATAATCGTACTTTTCTTTTCTTAGTGATTGTGGCACAGTTATTTTCCTTTTCCTTAAAATTCTTTTTCCTGTTTGTCTTTTGGTACAACTAATTAGAATGATCAGAAGCACTAAATTCCTTTGACTCCTCCGTCTTCATTTTTACTGCCTGTAAAATATGATTTTACACTATTATATTATGCTAGTCTGAGGCCTTCTGTACTATTACTGGCAAAAGAAAAGAATGAAGTGTTGTAAGATAAGCAAAACTCCATGAGGAATGGAAATCATGGAGTAATTTTGTTTTACTCAAAGAAGTATTTGATATCAAGTTATGACGCACTTTAAGGTTTTTGCCTCTAATATTTGGTACTGTGTATCTATATTCTAAAGCAATGGAATTTTCTTATGAAATAATCAAGAGGTTGATTTCTAACCTTGGATCTTTTGGATAATAAGTTGTTTTCACTGAGCCCAAATACCACAGGGAAAACCAATAACAAGCTTATTAACACCCTACCATGGTGCATATTCTCCACTGGAGAACTTTATGTCCAAGTTCTTGGCAACCCTCCAAAAGCAGGTTGTATTATCTTTATCTTACTGATGAAACACTGAGGCTTAGAGACATCATACTTTCCCATGATCACTCCTCCATTCAGTGACAGAGCCAGGGTTCAAGTTTGCATTTCACTTATTCTGTAGCCAGTGTTATCTCCCATATACATGCCCATCCCCCAACAAAAGTGTTGAACATGCTCTACTGGAAGAATGCAAGAAAGTTTTAGGGCCTCCCAAGGCAATGCACAAAGTAACTCTGAATCAGTTGTGACTAAGAGATTTCCTTTTTGTTGTACTCTCACTTATGTGTAAGAACATGCGGTGTTTGGTTTTCTGTTCCTGTGTTAGTTTCCTGAGAATGATGGCTTCCAGTTTCATCCTTGTCCCTGCAAAGGACATGAACTCATTCTTTTTTATGGATGCATAGTATTCCATGGTATAAATGTGCCATATTTTCTTTTTTTTTTTTTTTGAGGCGGAGTCTTGCTCTGTCGCCCAGGCTGGAGTGCAGTGGCCGGATCTCAGCTCACTGCAAGCTCCGCCTCCCGGGTTCATGCCATTCTCCTGCCTCAGCCTCCCAAGTAGTTGGGACTACAGGCGCCGCCACCTCGCCCGGCTAATTTTTTGTATTTTTAGTAGAGACGGGGTTTCACTGTGTTAGCCAGGATGGTCTCGATCTCCTGACCTCGTGATCCGCCCGTCTCGGCCTCCCAAAGTGCTGGGATTACAGGCTTGAGCCACCGCGCCCGGCTATATGTGCCATATTTTCTTTAACCAGTAGTATTTAACCAGTGAAGAGTAGAATGACTTATAATCCTTTGGGTATATAACCAGTAATGGAATTGCTGGGTCAAATGGTATTTCTAGTTCTAGATCCTTGAGGAATTGCCACACTGCCTTTGACAATGGTTGAACTAATTTACAATTTATACTCCCACCAACAGTGTAAAAGCATTCCTACTTCTCCACAGCCTCACCAGCATCTGTTTTTTCCTAACTTTTTAATAATCACCATTGTAACTGGTGTGAGATGGTATCTCACTGTGGTTTTGATTTTCATTCTCTAATGACCAGTGATAATAAACATTTTTTCATGTTTGTTGGCTGAATAAATGTCTTCTTTTGAGAAGTTTCCATTCGTATTCTTTCCCCACTTTTTGATGGGATTGTTTGTTTTCTTTGTGTAAATTTGTTTACGTTCCTTGTGGATTCTGGATACAACGAGAACACATGGACCCAGGGAGGAGAACATCACGCATCGGAGCCTGTCGGGGGGTGGAGGGCAAGGAGAAGGAGAGCATTAGGACAAATACCTAATGTGTGTGGGGCTTAAAACCTAGATAATGGGTTGATAGATGCAGCAAACCACCATGGCACATGTATACCTGTGTAACAAACCTCCACATTCTGCACATGTATCCCAGAACTTAAAGTAAAATATAAAAAAGAGAGATTGGTATTAACATTGTTAACATGAAGCAGGAACTCTTGGCTTGCTGGTGTTGAGCCTCTCACAACTGTATAGCACTTGTTAGTCTTCTTTAATAAGGAGACAGCAGCCTCTAGCACATAGCTTTCGGCAAGCAACTATGAACAACTGGAATTTAATCATACTGTCATTTTTATACCTATATTTATTTTCTGTGGTGACTTTCTCTTTATTCCAAGTGATTTAAATTTCCCATTTATGGTAGGGATAAAAAAGTTTCCTTTTAAAATACATCTATCTAGATTCTTAAAAGTGAATCAATGTAAAGAAAAATGCTAAATAAATAATAGGATCACATGTAGATAGAGAAACTATGTGAAGCTAATACTCAGATGACTGAAGTGTTGAAAACATTGCCTTTCTCACCACTTCACTTATTTGTGGCTTGCAGAAAGTTATGTGCGGAAGGACATAGGATAGGTTGGTGTTTACACTCTTGTTGTACAGGTTCTGCCTTGTGATACTTTAGTATTTTCTCAGAATTTGTTCATAGACATCTTGAAATTATTCAACATATATTTTCCTAAGGCCTCAACTTTCATAAGCCACAGGTTGTAGCTATAATAGAAGATAGAACATGAAAAGTTCTGGAAATAAGGTCACTTCTGGAGTGGGGATCAGGAAGATTTCCTGGAGAAGGAGGCATTTGAGCTAACTTTGAGAAATAGTTGCTTTAGACTACATGGATGTCGGAGTGAGAAGGGAGAGGCAAAGAGTGAGGTATTCCCAAAAGAGAGTGGAGGAGTACAACCTGAGTTTGGAAAACAGCAAGTATCCAGTTTGCTTAGAGCCTTAAAAGACATGGTAGATTGAAGCAAAATCATCAAGATCCTTAAAAATAGGCTAGGAAGCAGGGTTTATTTTGAAATTGAGTGGGTATCCACTGAAGGCGCCTCAATAAGGAGTGTGAATTATTAGGATCACACTCATAGGATCCTTCACTCAGTTGGCCCAGGAACTTCTGTTTCCCCAAATTTGTCTTTTCATTATTTATTAAGTCAGCTGCTCTGTGGCCTTATTTCCATGACCAGAAGTCCTGTCCAAAATGCCTTTTTGTCCTGCTTAAACTTCCATCAGTACAAATTCATTCTTTCATGTTTCAGTTGTAACGCTCTTGGAGGGGCAGTATATTCTTAAATTCTGCACTGAGTCCAGAGAGTTGGACTTCCAAGCTGGCAGTGACTCAACACTGATGGATTTGGGGATTTAGGGCTCATGGCTACCTTTCTATCCACAATGAGAAACAGGAGAGTTGCCCCTCTTCTCTGCCTTTGCCTGACTCTTCACATAGAGATTATAAAGAGTCCTCCTTCAGAAACCATATTTATGAGGGGAGTAAACAGTTGGCAGGGTTTGCATATCCAGGTGGTGATAAGATTAATCTCTTTTTAAGTCATCAGCCTATTTATCTCTGGCTGCTGGAGGAGAAACCTTGGAGCACAACTTTTTGTGTGCATCAGAGGCAAATTTTTCCTTCCTGTGTTTTATAATTTTGTGTTGTGACTTCATTTTTGGTGGGGCTTTATGTGTGGGAATCTTGTTGGGGCCAGTGTGGGGGTATATCCTTCTAGTATGCTTGTTTCTATCTGCCAGGTGTCCCTGGGGATATTCTCAGTTGAGACCACTCAACTTGTGGGTTCCAGGATGAACCCCAAAGAGAGTAAAAGCAATCCTGTAGTTCTGAATTCTCATGGGAGATATTTACAGTTTTTCCACTTAGGCCTAGGTCTAGACAGTCAAGCTTCTTTATTCTTCTGTGCTAGAGAGAATGTTTCCTAGTCCATCCTGTCACTGTGGGTGTAGCTCTTTGAGTGTCCTGGCTTTATAGATACAAAAAGCATGAACTCCTATCCCTGTGTGGTTGTTAAAGCCTAAGCTCCTATTTTTCCCTGCTTGGCAACCATGAACCCCATCCTGGGACAGCTGCAGCATCAGTTCTCATATAACCCTCAAGACTTCAAATGCTTCTTTGTTTTAAGCCTTTGGGGATTTCCCTGATTTTTTTTTTCAAGCTCAGCTTTGCACTTAAAAGGATGTTCATTATATATCATCCAGCATTCCTAGAGGTTTTGTAACCAGAGATTCTTCAGGTTATCTAGTCCAAAATATTCCCAGAAATGAAGGTCTGCAAAGGAAATTGAAAGCCCTCTTTTTCACAAGCTCTACCTACCTAGCCTAGGCTGTGGCAGAATTTTCTCAAAAAATAAACATTTTTATTATATGCTTATATCAAAACATTGTATGTACCCTATAAATATGTACAGCTATTATATATCCAATTTTTGGATTATAATCCAAAAATTATAAATTAAAATTTAAAAAGAAGAAAATAAACATTGTGAGGAGATTTTGCAGGAGGGAGGAAAAAAGGATAGGAAATCCGATATCTCCTTTTTCGATGAAGAAATAAATTAGGGTGTTTCAGGCGATAGCACTGTATGAAGGAACAATGGTATCACGGGAGGACATCTTAGTGTGTGATGTATGGCTTTTTTTCTTAAATTATGGAAGAATAATGCAACAGAGAGAAGGATATTTCATTTTAATCTTTTACATCTGTTCACAGGTACAAAAGGATAAAATAAGATAAAGCAGTGCTCTCTTGAGAAGTCCATATTTTCAAAAGCTTTTGGCATTAATGTGCTTATTAATTGTCATAGATTGTCGTTGTCATCCAAAGAATATTGTATAATATATAGTGGTCTTTATAGGACTGAGAGAGAAAATTTCAAGTTTCTCTCTTAACCCGAGCCACTTAAAATGAAAAACAAAGATCATTAAATCCTGTTCATCTGTAGTGGCTCCTAAATATAGTTTATTGGGGCTCTTAATTCACCCTGAAAAATGCTGTAATTATTGAAAGTGTCCAAGCTGTTAACTCAAAAACAACATATGCCACATTTACATAATGATTTGCATATAATTTCCATGTAATTCATTTAATGTCAAAATGTACAGTTATGTTTCCAGCCCCTCTGCCTTTTGCTCCCATGCCCTTCCCTGGCCCTGCTGTGTTAAAATGGAATATCTTACTTGTTGGAAGCTGTTTATAGCCAGGTTTCCAAGATATGGCTGGATAGATAAAGTCTGTCATCTTGGCCAAAAAAGGTTTGGCCAAACTGATTTTTCCCGACTGGGTTGGTTATACTGACTCTCTGCCTTGTGACCAAATGGGTGCCAGTCACTCAGTGCTGCTGAAGACATAAGGGCTTATTTTACAGGTGAATAAACTCAGCCTCACAGAGATTCAGCCCTGTGTACCGCAGCCTTCACCTGCTTTCTCTGCCCCAGCAACCCAGAGGCCAGCCCCTGCCATACAAAAGACTATCTTGCACATTTTCCACAGCCTGCTATGTGCTTTTGAAAAAGACCATCGTTGGCCACAGCCCATGTGATTATTTGTAATGCCAAAGAGGTAGCTCTTGGGTTTGTCGTCAAGGACAGGGAAAAATTCTTTTATCTTATTCTGTAAATATATTTATCTAATTTGAGCAAGCTGACTTTCTGTCTAAACTAATTGCAACATCCCAAATGTAGCATGCTTTTTCTAGCTCCCAGCTTTGCTTTCTGCATGGGTTACTTTTCTACCTCTCTCCTCTCCCTGTGTCTCTACTTAGCTGATGCCCACTCAGTATTCATTGTTTGGGTTACACATGACCAAGGACACCTTCTTCCAGGCCGTTACCACTAGGTTTGATGCCCCTAGAGTGAACTCCTGTATCATCCTGTTTGATTTGGGTTCCCTTACAAGCAAAACCCTGAGATAAGAACTCGAGTGTAGATAGTTTATTAGGGAAGTGGGTTCAAGGTGTAGAAGCGAGGGAGTCAGGAAAGCAAACCGGGAGAGGAAGAAAAGCAATAGTAAGATGCATGATCGAGGTGACCACTCTGGAGCTTGATTCTTCTGGGTCCTCCTGCAAAGTGTATGGAATGCCTCCCACATGGCCATCTGAACCTGGGAGATGAGCTATTCATCCACTGGTTCACTCTCCATGGGCTGAGCCTTGCCCCGGGTGTTGTTAATCTCCCTGTACTTTCTAGCTGTGCGGGCTCATGACCTGAGCCAGCTCTCCAGGGTTTCTGCAATGTTGAGGGCACCCAGGGGCAGAAAGTGAAGCTGTGTGACACTCAGGTTGTTAGCCTGAAATGAGTTGAAACCTGCCTGTCCACCCAGTCCTGGCTGCAGTCAGAAGTAAGGCAAAGCAGATGTGAGTTGGTTACCAGATGTGTATAGTACTACACTTACCAACCTATATTGAATTTCTTTTCTCCTCTAGATTGCAAGCAACTTGAGGACTGGGCTGCGATCATGGGGTTTTCAGTTAGGCGCAGTGCTCCGTAACTATCTATAGAATTTAGTATTATGTATCAAATCCAGTTCAGTTTCAGAAAAGCTGGTTACCACTAAAAGTAAAGGCGTAAAGTTGGTTTCTTTAATTTAGCTTTTTTTTTTTTTTTTTTTTTTTTTTTTTTTTTTTTTTTTTACCTCTTCAATTCTGTCTATTCTAAACAACTGGAAGAAAGTAAATGAGTCAAGGAAACCACCTAACATACACATTAAATTCCCAAAGGCAAAAGGTGAACCAGGTTAGTCAAGATTCTTCACTTGAAGATACCAGCAAATTCTGAGGCAAAATTGTAGCTGGTGATTGGTTTCATTTGGTGGAAGAGCCGCAAATAAACTAAGCTAACTGGGTAACAGCCAAGGCCATGGTTAGAGAAACTGTAACATTTTCTATCAGAAGTATGCCTGATTTGGAGTTTGAGACCAGCCTGGCCAACATGGTGAAACCCCCTCTCTACCAAAAATACAAAAATTAGCCAGGTGTGGTGGTGGGTTCCTCTAGTTCCAGCTACTCAGGAGGCTGAGGCAGGAGAATTGCTTGAACCTTGGTATGGAGGTTGCAGTAAGCTGAGATCACATCACTGCACTCCAGACTGGGTGATAGAGACTCCATCTCAAAAAAAAGAGAGAGAGAGAGAAGAAAGAAGAAAGAAAGAGAGAAGAAAGAAAGAAAGAAAGAAAGAAAGAAAAAGAAAAAGAAAGAAAGAAAGAAAGAAAGAAAGAAAGAAAGAAAGAAAGAAAGAAAGGAAGGAAGGAAGGAAGGAAGGAAGGAAGAGAAAGAAAGAGAGAGAGAGAGAGAGAAAGAAAGGAAGGAAGGAAGGAAAAGAAAAGAAAAGAAAGATGCCTGATTTGTTTCCTCCTAACTTCTTTTCTCTTCCATCATCATTCCTGCTCTCTCATCTGACTTCCTGCTTCTCTCCTGCATTCCTTACCCCTTTTGTCCTTTCTCCACTTCTGGATTTTTGGCTTCACAAGTAGGTCCATGGAACAGGTCCCTTGGAAGCCCAGAGTGAAGCTATGAGTGGTTTCATAAGTACTGGATCCAGCCCAGACACCATCTTACCCCAGCATTGACGGAAATGCCCGTGGGAGATGGGGCTGCTTTCACTTTGGGCTACACTTTTTTATCAAGTAAAGGAGTACAGGCAAGTAAAGGGGCCAGGTGTCCAGTGTTTCTCCCCAAACAAATATGGAGGCCTGACAGCCGTGGGTCGAGAGAAGCAGTGTTTAAGTAGACAAATCTTGAGGCTTCCTTCTCTGGTAGGAAGCCCTCAGAAAATGGCATCAGTTGGCTGCAGAGGGGGAATGACGACCCCTTTGTCATCCCCATTCTTGAGTGTCTCTGTGGAGTTCTAGGTGTCATGGATGTCTCACCCTCCAGGCTGGATCCAAGTCGAGGGCTGTACCTTGCTACTGGAACCTGCCTGTGAGGCATCCCTGAGAACCATTCCCACACCAGAGGGGCTGGAGGCTGCCGAGACAGGGACACAGAGAGGCTCTGAGAGCCAGAGGGACATTTGGGACCACAAAGGTTGGCAGTCTATCTTCACTCCTTTCTCAGTAACTGTCAAATGCTATGAGAGAATCCTCGTTGGCACAAATGCTGTGCCTGGTAAGTCTGCTTCTAGAAATAACCATCCCGGACATGCTTAAGGTGTGTGTGTGTGTGCATGAGAGAGAGAGGGAGACAGAGCAGAGAGATGCTCTTTCAATGCCTAATGTGTTTGTAATAATAATCAAAGGTAAATTTATCAGGTGTTTATCAGGTATTTCAAGCACTGTGTTAAGTGCTTTATAGATATCGTATCACCTCATTTAATCCTTGCAACAACACTTTGAGGGGTTAGTTCTATGAATATGCCTGTGACACATGTCAAAGACTGAGTCCCACACAGGTTACATGACTTACCCAAGATCATCCTGAGTAAGTGGAGTTGTTGCGCCTCACACCCAGGTAGGTCCGACTGCAATATCATCACAGCAGAGGGTTAGAGAACTATAGGATTTGTTCCAGGCTGTGCGTGAGTACTTGTGTCTATGCGTGTGCCCGTGTGCAAGTGCATATCTGTGTGTGTTGTGTGCCCATGTGTGAAGGTATGTGTGTGTGTTCTCTCTGTGTATATGTATATAGAAAGTAGTGGTTAAGAGTGCGCAGACCACGCCGGGTGCAGTGGCTCATGCCTGTAATCCCAGCACTTTGGGTGGCCAAGGTGGGTGGATCACCTGAGGTCGGGAGTTCGAGACCAGCCTGGCCAACATGGTGAGACCCCGTCACTACTAAAAAGGCAACAATTAGCTGGGCGTGGTGGTGGGTGCCTGTAATCCCAGCTACTCGGGAGGCTGAGGCAGGAGAATCACTTGAACTTGTGAGGCAGAGGTTTCAGTGAGCTGAGATCACGCCACTGCACTCTAGTTGGGGCAACAGAGCAAGACTCTGTCTTAAAGGAAAAAAAAAAAAAAAAAAGGAACCAGAGTCTCATGGCACAGTTCCAATTCCAGCTCTGTTATTTTTGTCTGTGTCATTTTCAGCAGTAGCTTAAGCATCTCTGGACCTCAATTTTGTAATCTGTAAATTGGGCTTAATAGTACCTAGCAACAGGATTGGGTGCATTTAAAAGGATAATATGTATGAATCCCTTGGGACAACATGGACCAATGCAGTGAAGAGCATTACTATTTGTAGCAATAGCATATTTTTGCCCAATAATAACAAATATTGAATGATCGTAACAGTAATAGGTGTGTTTACTGGCTGCCCAGTTGGACACTGTGCTTTGAATACATTCCCTGATGTAGTTCCCTCAACTGTACTATTGAGGAGAGTGTCAGTATTCCCGTTTTGAAGACAAGGGATTAAGTCTCAGTAAAATAATTGGCCCAAAGACAAATATCTAGTAGAGGTCAGAAGAGAGAAGCAAATCTTGATTGCCACGCTTTCCTGCCTACACACTTTTTATGAGTTCATTTGTTCACTAATCGGCACACTACCTTCCACACTAACTTATATGTTAATTCTTTTCCACACTGGAAATTATGCCCATCTGCCTGTTTGAGAAAAGCTTGCCACAAAGCTGCTTTTAAATGGCGACCCCTGGCAGCTTTTTAATTGCTACTATCTCTTTGAACATTTGGAATTTGTAATGAAATCACTTTCCAACCCTGATTCATCCCAAATTCAATATTCTGTTTCCTTTCAGCTTTTTTGTTTCCCTAGCAATGAAAAGATCGGTAACTTTATAACACATCTGAAAGCATGGTGGAAGTTTCCTGGGGCTTCAAGTGTTGTGTTATGTTATCTTTGGAATAACTTTGAAGTCCCACCGGTGTAATAGAAGCCGTTATTATGTCATGGAGCTGATTAGCATGCCTGTGGGAAACATTAATTCATGCTGACATCATAGCTGGCTTGGCAATCAGTTTGTTTTGCTTCTTTTTGCCCCCACTCCACCCCACCACCCCAATCCTCTTAATGTAAAGGTGATGGACTGACTTTCCGGGGATAATGGAACATGGATGGATGTCCCCAGATGGGGCCGAACTTAACTACAGCAGCCGCCACCTCCTGACAACACCGGGAGGAAATGGCGAAACAAAGCCTTTGGCAGAAGCAGGGAGAGAGCTGCTGGCCCTTTGATTTGCCTTGAAAGGTTTTGATTTAGTTGGCATTCAGACTCTTGACATAGAAAACTTTTTAACTCAGTAGTCAGCATGGCTGCCTGAATCCATTTGGTTCCGGTCATTTATGATTAGGCTGATTGCCGGTGGCTCTGGTATTGAGGCAAACTGCACTGGTCCTCATTGGGTAAGACTATCACATTCCAAACTATCTCTTTCTTCCACACAAAAGTACATTTCATTGACAAAGGAAGCCGTAAAGGGGAGACATGTAGACTCCTATTATCTCAAATTGTTAATATTTAATATGCATTAAAGAGCTATCTTTCTGCTCGTCACGTACAATTAATTTAATCACCAATGCATTGTTAAGTATCTATCAGAAACGTGAATTTTTTTTCACGATGTATTAATCTGGTAATGACGTCTTTCCTTTTACCTTTAGATTTAGTATTATTATTTTATGTTACAGAGAGTGTTCTCTTGGGAGCAGGAGAGAAATGATAGGAAGTGTTTGGAAGAATCTAATGACATCTAATTTGGGATGGAGAAACTTCAGGCCATTTCTAGTTTTAATTCATCTTGGTCTCCCCTCCTCCCTTCAAGACACATGTGTCCTGCCCTCCTCCCTTGCTGTCACCTGTAAGACCTAGGTTACACCTCTCTGGAACTTGAGGTGACAGTGATCTGGAAAATACTTTCCCCTGTTAATATTTGACCTGGAAGATGGAAACTCTAGTGTCTGCGGAGAGCCATGGCAAGAGAAAACTGGGGAAGGATGACTTTATTTAGGTTGTATAAATAGATGACTACATTTTCCCACCTGAATCCTATTTGCTCAATTATAACCCCCCAAAGCTCTCTACAATCCCTCTTAAAATGCTCATCACACTCACAACTATTGGCTCAGTGTCTCTCTTCCTTCGCTAGACCTAGGCTGCATAAAGGCAAGACTCATATCTGCCTTGTTCACTACCATGTCACCAATATTGAGCCCGTAGAATATGCCCAAAAAGTAACGCTTCAGTGGTTCAGTGATTCAGCCAGAGGCTAGCAGGAAACAGAATCCACTCAGATAGTTCAAGAGTCTTTAATGGAGAGCTGACTTCAGAGATGTGGGTAGCACTAAAGGAACAAAGAAAAGATGATGAGGCACCCAGATACTAGCAACACTGGGAAACCATTACCATGCCAGAGCTTAAAAGAATTAAGAGAAGGAATGCTAGGAACAGAGCCAATGAGACCTGAAGCCTTGGAAGAGGGGCCACCTGGCAGGAACTGTGGTCATGAAGGATAGAGCCCTTGCCAGGGAACATGGCCCAGAAAAGGGAAGAAGTGGATATTATCATGTCAACATCCCTCTCCTCCTATTCTCCCATATCCTCCTGGTGCCTCCCATTGACCAAACTCAAATGAAATCCAGCTTGCAGGAGAACCTATATGATCTTAGGAATTCCAAGATAAAAACAAGGCAAAGAAGGGCAAAGACAGACCTGGGTTGGGGCATACCATCACAGTGAAGTATTATGTAAATTTCTGCCCAGCATAGCAGCCAACTGGAAAAAAAATGAGAATCTAGCCACCAAATAGCACAAAACCCTTCTGCTCATAGAGGAGCCTCACAGAGAGTGGTTCTATTCATTCTTACTTTACAACATTACTAACAATCTTTGGGGTGGTGCTTCCTATGCAAAGTAGAAGCAAGGCATTCAGAAAGGGACAGGAAGGACTTATTTGAAGCTGACACAAGTACAACAGACAGAGCAGACTAGGGTCACTTATTACAAGGACAACTTCTTCCACACACTTCAAAATCCCTGAGAACATCGTTATTTTAAAAATCCATGTAGTCATCCATTTCTATAGCCTGGTTAAAGGATAATCTATACCCTCTGTGGCAATAGGCAGGGAAATATATTAAATTCTTTGAAATGTTTCTCATGAGAATCATACAAATTAAATAAAAGAGTGCAATTTAAGTGGAAAAACACCTGAATATTTTATAGATCAGCTTATTTCCCCAAATGCTAGGTGAATGGAACATTGTTGTAAATGCATAGGCTACACAGAGTGTGATGGAGGATGAGAATTACAGCTAGCCCATTCCCAGTGTGTCCCTGTACCTGCTTCATTCATCCAGCGGTATGATATCTAACAGAGGTAGCACTGTACTTTCCTCATTCATTGCTAATGCTTCCTCTGTTAGATATCACTGAATGAAATGTGTCATTCATCGAGACACTTTTCTACTCCTTTCTAAAAGCCAGAGCTGCCCAGAAATGGAACTGAGCTACCTTAGGAGATGCTGGGCATGCACTACTCTGAAGTGTCTGGTTCTACTGCGTGATTTGACAAATGACCTCTGATATTACTTCCCACTCTGAGAGTGTGCGTCTATCTGTTTTTATTTAATTCTCACAACTGCACCATGAAATATTATTTGCCCCATTTTGCATAGGAGAAAGTAAGCTCTGGAAAGTCAAATTACTGTAGATAGTTGCCCAGTTAGAAAAAGCTACTTATGATGATCAACATTTATTGAATATCTTCTATGTACTAAGTATTGTTTTGGACCTCAGGATGATAAAGATGCATAAGATATAGTGCCTGGCCTCTCCATGTTTATATCCTTATGTGGGAAACAACTATGCATTCAAGTAATCAAAATGACATTTGAAAAAGGTTGTAAGTGAGGTCTATCCCAGATGCAATAGGAACAGAGAGGAGGCAAGCTTCACAGCAGAAGTAAGGTTTGAACTGGTTTGAGAGATAATTTTGAGTTTTGCTGGCAGATGAGGGGTGACAGACATTTCAGGCAGAGAAAACTAAATATGCAAAAATATGGAGGTGTCAGGAGGTGTTCTTTTGGTCAACTGCAAGAAATCCAGAATGGTTGTATCACAGGGCTAAATTGGGAGAGAGAATGGGCAAGGAGCAGATAAAGAGAAATGAAGCTCAGAAAGGCAAAGTGACTGCCCAAGGTCTCACAATAGACAGAGCTGAGAGTCGAAGCAGGGCCTACTTGTAAACCAAGTGCTTTTCTTGGTTGGGTAACAGTGGAAGTGGAGCTGATTGGACGTCCTATTGTCAGGGCTTCCCTCAAGTAATTCTATTTGTCCATGGCAGACTTCCAGTTAATACATATTTTTCAAGCCCCAAATATTGAGTGCACAACCTGTGGGGCACAGAGGTTTAAAAATTCAGGTTATTATTGTTTTGGAAAATGAGACTTTTGCAAAAACAAAACACATGACACACATAGAAAGTGCTATAGAAATACTCTTTCTCAGCTGAATGCTGATTAATCATGCTGTACTGGCTTTGTTTTATTTTCTTCCTCTACATTCTAGGTCTCCCTCATTTTATTTTATTATCTTTCTATTCCCCATCTTCATTCTGAATCCCTGACTTCCCACAGATGCATCCTTGCTGGTGTATTTAATTGAGGTTCTTTTAATCCACATCTCCATGTATCAATGTTGATACGTGTGTTTCTTTGAACAGACTTTGAATAGGTTTGCAAGCTATAACTAGGTGGCATTGGACTATAGATCTAATTCTGCATGCTCTGGGCAGCATTCTATAACCAAAAAATTATTATTTCTGCATCAAAATGTATGACTATTCATACTATGTGGGATATGAAGAGACTAACTAGCCTCAGGTCAAGTTTTGCCTCCAAAAAATTTTGTGCCAAATTTATTTTAAAATTTATATTTTCAGAGACTTTTGTATTTCAGAATTGCAGATAAGGGACTATGAACCTAAAGTACCTTTTGTTCTGCCTCTGATGGGCTCCTCTGCACTTCCAACTCTGTCAATTCAAACAGTGCTTCAAGAGAAGGCTATGTTCATGTCTCCCTTTGAATATTTGGGAGGATGTCTCTGTGGTGGAGGCCCAGAAGTGGGGAAGCCTTAGGGCCCTATGATTTGCACATGTTTAATTTCACTAACTACTACCAGATTTATCTCCAGGATAACTTCAGTAGTTAAACTCCCATCAGCAGCATTTGAAAGCAGGTTCTTATTTCCAAGGATGATGACCCACTCTATCACTTAATATTACATGGCTATCTAATTGTTTCCCCAATTTGATTAGTATTAATATAAAGTACCACCGCAATCTTTTAAATTTGCATTTGTCCTATTACTAGTGAGCACTATGTATGGTAGATATTCTTTTTTCCCCTACAGGGATACATCTATTAATATCCTTTTAGTTTCCCATCTCTCTCTCCTTTTCTTAGCCATCTTAGTTTGTTTTGGGATACATCTTAGTTTGTTCATATGTGTTATTCTTTTGTGTCTTGACTAAGAAATTGTTACCTACTCCAAGGTCATAAATACATTTATTTATCTTAGTTATTGACTATATTTCTTAAGTTTTACTATATATATATATCTGTCTTTAATTCACCTAATTCATCTTGTGTTTCTATTTTTGTATATGGTATGAGGTTGTAATCCAAATTTTTCTCTGTGTTATAAGTCAGTTTCTGCATTTACTAAATACTCTGTACTTTCCTGACTCATTGGTAATGCTACCTCTATTAGCACTGAAATAAAAAATTTGCTAGGATGTTGATAGAAATTTCATTGAATATATAGATGTATGTGAAGAGATTTGACATCTTTACATTGCTAAGCCATTCCATCCATGAATATGGTATGTCTCTCTATGAACTCAGGTTTTCTTTTATGCCCTTGGAAAATACTTTTATTATTTTTTTCTCCTTATAGGCCTTTTGCATCCTTGCTGTGTTAAAATTTCACTTGCTGTTATAAGTAATATTTTACCTTTTATTACCATCGTCTAGTTCCTTATTGCTTGTATAAAGGCCTTGTTGACTTGTTTCTTAAAAAGAAACACATTCCACATGCCTGTAATCCCAACTACCTGGGAGGCTGAGGCATGAGAATTGCTTAAACCTGGGAGGCAGAGGTTGCAATGAGCTAAGATTATGCCACTGTACTCCAGCCTGGGTGACAGAGTGAGACTATGCCTCAAAAAAAAAAAAAAGCCCATTCAAAGTTCCTCAATTAAATATGCTTTTTGCTCTAGGTTTCTTTTGTTAGATTATGGCTATTCTCTTCTATCCTTTCAAAAAATATTTTTTTAAAAATCTTAATATTAATGTCATTTAAAAGTCTGTATTTCTATTGAGATAGTCATGTGATTATTTTCCTCAAATCCCATAATTTGCTTGACGGTATTGATTTTTTTCTAATATTAAATATTCTTATATTCTTGGGATATATATTATATTCTTGGGATATAAGAATACATATCTTATATCCTTGGGTTTGTTCATATGTGTTATTTTTCAAAATGTACTGTTAAATTTGTCTAGCTATTTTTCTCATGATAATTACATCTATATTCTCAAGTAAACTTGGCTTTTTTCTTTTTTATACTGTTGTTACATAGTTGTCTCTTTCCCTAATGAGAGAGCTTTTCTTTCCAATTTGTTTCAAAATCACTGCAATACTGGACTCCAAGAGACACCAACCATATTCAAGACAAGTTGTATATGTGTCTGTGTGTGTGTGTGCATATGCACACATACGAGAGAGAGAGAGAGAGAACAAGAAAGAGAGAGAATGGTTGTCCTGGTTTGGAGGAAGAATATGCGTAATATATTTACAAATACTATTTTCCCAGATGAAAATGATATTAGGCCTGCAATCAAGGAACAGAAGAAGGATAAGTTCTTTGGGTTTTGGTATCTATAGACACTGAGGTTTTCTCAGACAAAATACATTTTAGCTTGTGTGTCACATTTATTTTTGGAGACTATTATTATTGCTATCCATCTAAGCCTGAGCTATGGTAAATCAGGAAAATAAGATATTTCATACTCTTAGTGATTAGAAATAAATAATTGTGACTTGACGTATTTTAGAAAAAATAAACCTTAAAAAAGTCAGGATGGAAAAAGGGAACTAATTTCTTTTGTACATATTATGTACCAGGTACTATGCTAGGGACTGTATGTATTATATCTCATTTAGTACTGATAAGAATACAATCAGTTAGATATTATATCCCTAATTTACAAAATACGGAACAGCTCCAGGAAGCTAAATAAACCAGTTAATGATTGGTAGAACAAGAATTTAAGCAAACCTATGTCTGGGTGACTGAGTTTTTTAATAACACCTTTGTCTTTGGTATTAGTAATCTGCCTTTTTACTGTCCTTGTGAATGTATATCCTTGCTTATTTATTTATGACTAACCAACCCCTCCTACCCTGCTTTCCCTTTGCTATGGAAATAACCCAAGGATAGTAGCTGCCAAAGAAGCCTGAGTTAGCCTATAAATGTTTCTTTTTCTATCTTAAACTCTGGGGAGTCGCATGGCCAGCTGCCACAGGAATAAGGAACAATAGCTTTGAGATTCTGTCTCCCCTTAAATCAGATCAGGGTCTTGGAGAAGTGACCTATTTCACAAATAAAACAAGAAAGAATAGACTCTACAACTCAGTAATTTCCATTTTCCATTTTTAATTTATCTGATGAATGAAAAAGTATCTGATAGATAAACTTACAGAAATATGAAGTTTATAGAACATTTCTGTTTGAGCCTGGGGAAAAAAATTATTAAATTTTTATTGTAGAAAAATAAGTAGCAACCTAGAGAATGGGAGAAAGTTTTGCAATCTACCCATCTGACAAGTTCTAATATCCAGAATCGACAAGGAATTAAACAAATTTACAAGAAAAAAAACGAACAATGCCATCAAAAAGTGGGCAAAGGATAAGAGACACTTCTCAAAAGAAGACATTTATGTGGCCAACAAATATATGGGAAAAAACTCATCATCACTGGTCATTAGATAAATACAAATCAAAACCACAATGAGATACCATCTCACACCAGTTACATTGGTGATTATTAAAAAGTCAGGAAACAACAGATGCTGGTGAGGCTGTGGAGAAATAGGAACACTTTTACACAGTTGGTGGGAGTGTAAATTAGTTCAACTGTTGTGGAAGATTGTGTGGCAATTCCTCAAGGATCTTCAACCAGAAGTACCATTTGACCCAGCAATCTCATTACTGGATATATTCCCAAAGGATTATAAATCATTCTACTATAAAGACACATGCACATGTATGTTTATTGCAGCACTATTTACAATAGCAAAGACGTGGAACCAACCCAAATGCCCATCAGTGATAGACTGGATAAAGAAAATGTGGCACATATACATCATGGAATACTATGCAGCCATAAAAAAGAATGTATTCATGTTCTTTACAGGGACATGGATGAAGCTGGGAGCCATCATTCTCAGCAAACACACACAGGAACAGAAAACAAAACACCACATGTTCTCACTCATAAGTGGGATTTGAACAATAAGAACACACGGACACAAAGAGGGGAACATCACACACTGGGGTCTGTCGGGGGTGGGGCTAAGGGGAGGGATAGCATTAGGACAAATACCTAATGCCTGCAGGGTTTAAATCCTAGATGATGGCTTGATAGGTGAAGCAAACCATCATAGCACATGTATACCTATGTAAAAAGCCTGTACGTTTTGCACATGCATCCCAGAACTTAAAGTAAAATTTTTCAAAAAAGAAAAATAGGTAGAAAGTAACAAGAGCAATAACATATGCATAACTATAGTTCTTTATAGTTGCCAAAGCATAGTCATATTCTTTATCTCCTCTGATCCTCCCAACAATCTCCTAAAACAGATAAGGTGAGCTTCCATTTTACAAACAAAGAAATTGAGGCACAGAGTTTTATTCAAGTGCAGTTGTTTGGATTAATTTCCCCAAATTCTTTACCTATAACTGTATGCATTCTCTTTGTCATGTATCTCTGCCATTTCTCCCATTGAGAGGTAAGGTATACTTGCCTGACCCTTTGTTCAGTGTTTGACCATGTAATTTGCTTTGGCCAATAGGGTTTTAGAAGATGTGATTAAAACTGGGTCTTGAAATTACTTGCTGTGCCTGCCTGCATGTTTCCACATGTTCTCGTGCTCTTCAGACATTGCGATGAGAAGGATAATGCAGGCTGCCCAGCTATTTCAAAGAGGAAGATGAGAGACATTTGGGGCAAAGCTGCTTCAGCTAGGATGCTCCAACCAAGTCCAACCTGGAGCAAAGCCTCCCATCTGACCTCCAAATTCATGACCTTTCATTATATATCATTGTGGGTTTAAGCCACACAGTTTGGAAGATAGTTTGTTACACAGCAGTAGCTTACTGATACATCAAGAAAAACCAGCTAGTAAGTGGCAGAGCTGGAATTAGAATTCAGATCTTCAAACATACAGTTTTACACACTTTCAGTTATGCTAAGTTGCTTTTCATACAGAAAGACATTTATTTGGGTGTGAAAATACCTCAAGACTGAGCCTTTTATGGGCAGGAACCATGTCTCACTCACCTTTGATTCCTCAGAGCCTAGTCTAGTATCTTGCACATGGCACTTACTCAGGAAATATTTATTGAAAAAACAAGAGAATTAAAATATTAGGAATGTACCTCTATCTCTTTTGTCTTATCTTACAGTTTCTAGTTAATAAAAATAAAGTCAAAAAGGAAGGTATGTTACATATGGTCAGTGAAAGTCGGCTTCTAAGAACAGGTCCCGGCAACTGCACAAAGAGGGCATGATCGTCATTTTCTTTTTCAGACATCTGTCCATATGTGGCATATTTTCTCTCTGAAGAAAGATCAAACCCCATAAAATGCATCATTTATATGCCACTCCCCATTATGAAACAGCATGGAGACCATTAATGAGAAGCAAAGGCTAGAGAAGAGTTCCATGAATCGGTTTCAGGCCGACTGCGGTGAAAATGCACAGCCCTTTGGGAATCGCACACACACAAAAAGAACAAACATCATGCCTGATTCCTGCCTGTCCCCCACCCGTAACGCCGTCCCCTCTTCCCCAGTCGCCACAACAGCTTGAGGTAGGGAATTTGTAAAACCCACATGGAGAGCTTTTTCCTCTGATTTTTTATTCTCAGAAGTCCAACAGTGCCGATGAAGGTAGCTGTGACATTTGCAATTTTCCATGCACCAGCCCATTCCATTTTCTTTCCTGGTGCTGCTTCCATGGTACAGTAAACCTCCAGCTCTGACAATAATTATAGCTGGGATAAAATGAAGGAAGTAATAGGAACAAAGCGTCGCTGTAATTGCCTTTTCATTATTTGCTAACAGTTAGTTATTCAGTCACAGGGAAAAATTGCACAGTAATTGGCTGACAATGGGGAAGCAAACAGCGAATCCCACAACTATGATATTTTTGCTTGTTGGGCTTTAGACCTTTTATTCATATTTTGATTAAACAGCTGGAGCATTAAACTGACATATGAATGTATCCTTGGTCAAATTCCGATGCATTTGTTTCTACCCCGTTCAAAGTGTTGAATTTAAACTAGCACATACAGTAGACCTGTAAATAAATACTGTAGTCTATTGACTTTCAAATAAATTCCTCCTCTTTATCTAAGTTCATAAAGAAACCACAGTAGGGGTAATAGCACAGACATCTTTCAACGAATGAGTTTTTGGTTGGATGTTTTAAAAAGAAAAAGAAACATAAAACCATAGGGTGCATGTTTTCTGCATTCAGATTTTTCTCTAATTTAACTTTCTAAACCCAAGACCTTTATAAATGGACCCTTAGGAAATATCTACTCTTATTTCCTCCTAGAGGTAGGGAAATTGAGGCACAGAGAGAAGACTGAGATATTCAGAGTCATCCAGCTCTTGTCTGTTCTATATGACTGGAAACCAGGACCCTGGCTCTTTCCATTTTCATGTCTTTGTCTCCGCATTTTCTTGCAAGAAGGGAACTAACAAAGTCAGAAACTCCATGGATGTGACCTTTCTTGGATTAGTCCAGGTATCCAAGGGCCTAGCCTGGGGCAATGTTTGCCATGAAGCCTCGAGAAGTGCTTGATGATGATAAAGAGGGAGAAGACTTCATTCTTACAGTCCAAGCTTAGGGATGTTTTTATTCTAGGTGACATAAATGTTATTTTGGGCCAGACATGGTGGCTCAAGCCTGTAATCCCAGCATTTTGGGAGGCAGAGGCAGGCAGATCACCTGAGGTCAGGAGTTCGCGACCAGCCTGACCAACATGGTGAAACCCCGTCTGTACTAAAAATACAAAAATTAGCTAGGCGTGGTGTTGAGCGCCTGTAGTCACAGCTATTTGAAAGACTGAGGCAGGAGAATCCCTTGAATCTAGGAGGTGGAGGTTGCAGTGAGCCCAGATTATGCCACTGCAATCCAGCCTGAACAACAGAGTGAGGCTCCATCTCAAATAAAAAAGAAAAAAGTTATTTTGGTTAAACAGGCAGAGTATTGGTTGATGTCCATGTGGCAACTGCAGAAGGAGAAAGAAACGTAGCTGAGAATGTATATTTGAAGAATATGTCCAGGCCGGGCTTGGTGGCTCACGCCTGTAATCCTGGCACTTTGGCAGGCCAAGGTAGGTGGATCACCTTAGGTCAGGAGTTTGAGACCAGCCTGGCCAACATGATGAAACCCTGTCTCTACTAAAAGTACAAAAAATTAGCCCAGCATGGGGGCATGCACCTGTAATCCCAGCTACTTGGGAGGCTGAGGCAGGAGAATCCCTTGAACCAGTTAGGCAGAGGTTGCAGTGAACAGAGATTGCGCCACTGCACTCCAACCTGGGCCACAAGAGTGAAACTTCATCTCAAAAATAAAGAAAGAAAGAAAAAGAAAAAGAAATTATAGGTCCACTTGTTTGTATGTGTCTGTGTACATGTGTCTGTGTTCGGGACTGGAGACAGAAGATGGAATAATCAATGCCAAGTCCTCATTTAAAGATGGAGATTTTCTTTTTATTATTATTATTATTATACTTTAAGTTCTAGGGTACATGTGCACAACGTGCAGGTTTGCTACATATGTATACTTGTGCCATGTTGGTGTGCTGCACCCATCAACTCGTCATTTACATCAGGTATAACTCCCAGTGCAATCCCTCCCCCCTCCCCCCTCCCCATGATAGGCCCTGGTGTGTGATGTTCCCCTTCCCGAGTCTTCTATCTAGTAGATGGAAAGTGGCAGATCACACGCACATGGACTTGAACTTATTTCAACAAGCAGTTAAGAGACACTTAACGACCATGACTCCAAGGAATTAGTTACAGACAGGCAAGGGGAGAAACAGGGATATTTGGGAAAAGAACGGGTATGATATGTAACTAACACCGAGAACCAGGAAATAAGCTTACTGCCTCACATGATCTCGTTTCTCTCTCACAGCAGCTCTATAGGAAAAACGTTATTATCCCCATTTCATAGACAGAGATGAACTGTTAACCAATTTGCTCAAGAGCATCAAGCTAGTAAGTGGCAGAGCCACTGACCAAAACCCAGAAGCTAAGCTTTGACCCCTGAAGACACTGGTGATCTTTAGCTCTTGCAAATATTTGGGACTTATCTAATATCCCAAGTCACTCCACAGAACATTTTTCTGATGTTGACCCTCTGTGGTGCACCATGGGGATTCCAAGATGAATGGAAAGTTCCTGTCCTCAAGATGCTTGGCATCTCCTGGTGGAAACCATAAAACCAAGCACAGAGCTATCAGTCTAAGGAAGAGGACACTCTTCTGCCTGTGATGACTCTGTTTGGGTTTCCCCAGAAGCACGACACTGAGTCAAAAATTCTAGTGTAACTTGTTGATTTGGATGGTAATCCCAGAAAACACAGACAAAGGGTAAAGCGTGAGACAAAAATGGTCAGAAAGCCACTGGTCCAGAGCTGCCCCTGAGGGCATTTACTCTGTATCATCTCCAGTTTATTCTGTGCATGGGCCCAGGGTACACCAACAGCCAAGAAAAAGCCTTGGGACAGAGATTTACAGTTGTTCTCAGGTAGCATGCTTTCCTGCCTACAGGTGAGCACTGAGGAGATGTGGGTCAGGTGCTGACAGCATCTGCCCCGGTGGTGACGGGCAAAGTATGTCACAGAGGGGCAGGGTTGCCGAGCAGGACTTCAAAGGCCAGGGAAAGGGCATTCTACAGCAAGGTGCCTATACACATGGGAGCATAACTCCAGACCATCGTTTTCTAAAGGACCTGCCAGGCTCTGTACCAGAGACGGAAACTGCCCAAGATGCTAAATTCAATCCTCAAGAAATCAGGCCAGGTGCGGTGGCTCACGCCTATAATCCCAGCGCTTTGGGTGGCCGAGGTGGGTGGATCACTAGAGGTCAGAAGTTTGAGACCAGCCTGGCCAACATGGTGAAATTCCGTCTCTACTAAACACACACACACACACACACACACACACAAAAGCCAGGTGTGGTGACGTGTGCCTGTAGTCTCAACCACACAGGAGGCACGAGAATCGCTTGCAGCCGGGAGGCAGAGGTTGCAGTGAGCCGAGATCGTGCCACTGCACTCCAGCCTGAGTGACAAAGCAAGACTCCATCTCAAAAAAAAAAAAAAAAAAAAAAAAAAAAAAAAAAAAAAAAAAGGAAAGAAATCAGTTTCTTGCATATATAATAAAGCCCACATTCTTGTCCTGGCATTCAAAGCTTTTTACACTCCAGCCCTAGCTTACATATTGAGAGGTTCTTAGCAACCCATCTTGGGTTCCGCTTCCTATTCACCGTCACCAATGGGTACTGTTGCCTGGAGTCCTGTCTTTGAAGACCGGTCAACGCTCCAGGGTCTCAGGTTCAAGCCCATCTCCTACACTCTACCTTTCCTGGCCAATTCTGCTGGAGGAGATCATTGTTTGCTGCTTGACCCTGTGCTCCCGCCCCACACACGTATGCAGCCTGCAGCCACTTTAGCAATAGAAGCCACATCCCTTAGATGCATTTCCAAATCCCTTAGCAGAAACTGTGAGGGGTTTGTGTTTGTTTTCGTTTGTTTTGTGTTGTGTTTTGTGCTTTTTTGAAAAAATGTACATGGTAACAAAAACTGACCTAAACTAAAATGAAGCTATTTATACTTTTTGTTTGATCTAAATATTCATCTATTTCACTGTATAAATATTCATATATTTAGTGACATAATGCAGCCCCAGACCCTGCTGAGACTTTATATGATATGTGATATGTGTGCTATTTTTCTTTTCTACAGGCTGAACAACTCTGGATTATAAAACACATTTTTGGCCCAAGAGATTCAATTACGGGGTTATGAGTCAATAATTAATAATAATAATAATAATAATAATAATAATAGATACTCCTATAGTCCATACTGTTCTAAGGGCTTTATATGTTTTGTACTATTAAAGCTCACAAGAACCTACTAAGTTCTATTAATATTTGTATTTTCCTAATATCCCTTAGGAAAGAAGGTTCAGGGATGTTCTGTAATGTGCCGAAGATTACATAGTAAGTGCTAGAGCCGGGATTTGAACTCAAGGCAGTCTGGCAGAGCTCAAGCTCTTCCTGCTCCACTGTGCTTCTTCTAAGTATAAGTGTCTAGTCTCAAGGCTGTTCACAGTACTCAGTTCAAATTTTCACCTGGTTTGCCCCTGGTTGGTCTCTTGGAAACTCTCCTCCTCTGACTGTAGATTCTCAGCTCAGAGTGCCAAGTCCTGATCCTGCTCTGGCCTGTTGAGTTGGTGCTGGGACTTGATCTCTCCAGGATACAACTTGCAGCAACTTCTTGCCAGCTTTGGTGGTCCTCACCCCGTCTAACTGCACAGCCTCAGAGAGCGCAGCTTGCCTCTTGGAGCCCAGCCCTAAAATTGACTGCAGAGTGAGCTCCAGGTCTTTAGCCACTCCTTGGAAATCTCCTGTCAGCTCCCCGCAAAACCCCACCCCTGCCCCTTGAATGGCTTGCAGCCCTCCTGCCTTGCCTGCCCGTCTAAGGTGGGAGACCATGTAGGTCTGTGTAGTGAGCACGATTCCAGGACCTTGTGCATAGGACCTTAGTGATGTGTGGCGGCAGTCATCAAGAACCGAACGAGGAGCTGCATGACTAGGCTTCTTTGCTAGAGCATACATGGCCTTGGTTTGAAATTGCTGTCACACTTGGCTCTGTAGCAATCTGCAGCAAACACTTGCATAGTGTTGGAGCTAGGATTTGAATTACAAAAAAAATTGGCTCCAGAGCTCAGGCTCTTAACTATGATGGCAACTGCTTATTCTGTGTTAGTCACTATGATAAGCACTTTACATGCCTTGCCTCTACTGATATTTTCAAAAACCCCATGGAGAAGGTACTGGTACTGCATCCTTGTACTCTACGAAGAAACCAAGGGACTGAGAAAGTCCCAAGACCTCGTATCCACTCCACTAGTCAACTGCCACAATCACTGGGCAGCAAACAACTCCAAGCCCAGCAGCTTGAGAAAAAGACCATTTATTCCTGCTCACACAACTGTTGACTGGGGATGCTTTGTCAGTGTCATCTGGGTTCCAACAGGCCTGACTTTTAGCTGGAGGTTGGGTTCAGATCTTTTCAGCATGCCCCTCATCCTCTGTGGCTAATCCGGTCATTTTTTTGTCATGATGATAGCAGAAGCACAAGAGGCAAAACCCAATCATCCCTTTAAACCTCTGATCCTATCATACCGACTAACATCCTTTGGCCAATGGAAGTCATGTGGCTAAGCCCGATGTCAATAAGCTAGGAGGCACACCTGACCTGCCATGAGGCTATGGGCAGTGTGGCCAAGCCAAGCATCAATGAAGAGGGGAAGTGCACTCCTTCCCAGGATGTAAGGGAAATGAGAGGCAGAAGGAACATCTGTCAAACAGTAATACACTCTACCACCTCACTTTTAGGTTAAGCCAAAAATCACTTAGGGTTCCCAAGATCTAAAGCCTACTGTCTCAAGTGCTCTCTTTTGAGTTTTAACAAGTATCCAAGGCAGACCTTTGGGTCATAGAGAAGGCAATGCTTGTGCAGTTTATTGAGGTTTTGCCCTTGAATTTGAGTCAGAAGACATAGAGCTGCTCCTAAAACCCATAGGAGACTGTGGAATAGCCCAAGCAGTGGGGTGGTACAGGTGTGTGCATGTCCTTCTGCTCTCTATACACACACATGGCCTCGCATTTGTACTTCTCTCTGGGATCCAGACCTATTATTAGAGGATTAGCTTTCTTTCCACCTCCTTACATGTGTGGCCATGCAGCCTTGGAATGCATCATCAAAGTCCAAAGCAAGTCCATTTGAATTCTTTGCTTAGCAGATCTGTTGTTTTGTGACTGCAAGGAATTATGAGAAATTCCTAAATTTTGGAGCTGTGTTTTTACTGTGAGAGAGGAACAAATAGAAAAAGCTCCCAGTGGATTAATTTATTTGTATTTTGTTCTTGCTCCTGCCATTTGAAAAAGACTTGAAGATCTTAATGTTTGCTATTTTGATCTGCTATGTAAGATGATAGATTAAATCACAGGATCCTTGAAGTAGACTTGTTATTTTCCTCTGCAGAGGGACAAGGTCTGAAATGATTCTCTCAACTTCCAGGATGGCCGGTCCTTGACTCTGGTGCTACCACTCATCACCATCCTCACCCTAGCAGACACTGCAAATAGATCCTAACACCGCTACCCTCTACACCCAGGCATGGCCTCAAAGCCCTCTTCACACAGCCATCAGGCAACCACTATTATTTGATGCAACCTAGTTGCCACCCTTGCTCTAAAACTTTTCAATTTTTAATATGCCAGGGAAATAACTTTCCCCAAGTATTTATAGAGTTCAGATGAAGTTACCACCATTTTGTTTGGTTCTCCTTCTCTTGATACCACTACTTGACTCCAGAATCCCCACTCTTCAAACTCCTTAGCTCCTTGGTGGAGGAATTAAGATTCTCCACCACCTGACACTTTCACACCCCAGCACTAACATCCTTCTAATGCTTTTATCACTCTTTGCCATAGGCAAAGTTTTAGTTTGGTTCCCAAGATTCCTGACCCCTACTATATAAATCCTGGGTAGTCCCCGAAGCTTGAGTATAGGAGGAAACTATGAATATTATTAGGTTACTAATGAGTTGACTTGGAATCAATCAAAAGGGAGTTTTCCTAGGTGGGCTTGACCCAATTAGGTGAGACTTTAAAAAGAGGGATTGGGTCCTTCTTGAAGATAGAGAGATTATCCTGCTGGCTTGAAGACCTAAGCTGCCCTGTTGTGAGAGGGCTTATGGAGAGGGCTATAAGGCAAAGACCTGGGGGTGGTCTCTAGGAGTTGAGCGTGGTTCCTGGCCAACAGCTAATGAGAAATCAGGAAACTCAACTGTACAACAGCAAGGAAATGAAATCTGCCCACAAACACAGGAGCTTGGAAGAGAAGCTCCATAAAGCAGCACAGTCGGGCCAACACCTTGGTTTCAGCTTCATGAGACCCTGAGCAGAGACTCCAGCTAGCATAAATGCAGACATCTGACCCACAGAAACTGTGAGATAATCAATAAGTGGTATGTTTTTTTCTTTTTTGAGACAGGGTCTGGCTCTGTCACCCAGGCTGGAGTGCAGGGGCACAATCACGGCTCACTGCAGCATTGATCTCTTGGGCTTAAGCAACCCTCCCAACTAAACCTTCCAAGTAGCTGGTACTACAGGTGCATTCCACAACACTCGGCTAATTTTTTACTTGTTGTAGAGTTGGAGTCTTGCTATGTTGGCCATACTGGTTTCAAACTCCTGGGTTCAAGCGATCTTCCCACCTCAGCCTCCCAATGTGCTGAGATTACAGGCATGAGCCACTGCTCCTGGTCAATGAGTAGTACTTTAACTCACTGAGCTTGTGTTCATCTATTACATCTCTGTTCTCAAGCTACATCCAAATACTTGTTATTATCCATACCCAGGCAAGCTCTCCTACCTCGGGGAAAACTTTGATCATCGCAGACAGTAAATGTGTGTGGAATAGTAGACAGGAGACTGTCATTAAAAGTGTGAAAATATAACTAACTGGAAATGCACATTTTTTCACTCTGAGCTCTTTCTCATCTCTGTGCCTAAACCATAAGCCAAGTGTCACCTCCTCCCTAAAGCTTTTTCTTGGTAGCCCTAGACGTGTTACCTGGGTTTTATTGCCATAATTTTCTTTGTTTGGGCCTAGTACTGTAAGATTGCTTAGGTATGTGCTCTCTTGTTCCCCTTAAACTGTAGGTTCCCCTGGGAGGAGTCAATGTCTGACTCATCCGGTACTCCCATTCCCAAACACTCACACTGTACCTAGCACACAATAGTTAATAAATGCTTATGACATAAATGTGTCTTTCCCGTGTTTTTATGAATTCACAGTAGGTATTTGACTAACTGTATTTGGGAAATTTTCCAATCTTAATACGTAATGTTTTGATAATATTAAAAATGTTTACATGACCAAGAACCAAATGGAGACTTCCATGCCCAAGTATACTGTCACATTCCATTCTTTTCTTTTATTTAATTCAATTCAGTTCTCATCTGTTGTGTGCTAGGTCTTGTGCTCAATCCCTGCCCTCGATGAGCTTAGAGTCTCAGGAGTAAAAGTGACCAACCATCCTGGTCTGCTTGGGACTAAAGGGTTTCTCAGGACATGGGACTCTTGGTACTGAAACCAGGACAGTTCCAGGCACACCAGGATAGCTGGTCATCCTTAATGAGGGAGACATTAGTCAAAAGGCAAGTGCCACAGAGGGTGACAACTGTGCTTTGGGAGCTCAAAGTGGGGTGGCCTTCTCAGCTGTCCCTTGAAAGATATCTAAGAATCATCCAGAGAAACTGAGCTAATTGGGAATATGACAGGGGCTGGCCGTATTAGTTTTAGGAATTGGAACCAGAGTAAGCAATGTCTTGGCAGTGAGAAAGAGAGACGGATTCTTTAGAGAAATGTAAGTAGTTTATATTCAATGATTAGTATCAGTTGGCCAAGCCATTCTGTGCTTGATTATGTGAGAGTGTGTGTGTGTGTGTGTGTGTGTGTGTGTGTGAAAGAGAAACAGGGAAAGAGAAAGAGGAGAGGCAAGGAGAGACAGAGACAGAGAGAGAATGTGTGTGTGTGTGCATGTGTGTGTGCGCGCGCGCGCGTGTGTGTGTGTGTGTGTGTTTAAAGAGTAGTGGAGCAGTGAGAGAAGGTAGGGAAATTTCAGGCAGAGAGGATAACGTGCAAAAAACAACCTGACCATATGCGAGGCTCAGCAAACTCCTCTGTGTTAGAACATTGAGATGAGACAGGGTGTGGCAAGAAATGAGGCTCAGAGAGAGGTCGGACCAAATCATGGAGGACTTATGAACCTTGCTGGAGTTTGGGCTCATCTGGTAGGTGATGGGGAGCCATTGATTGTATTAAATAAAAGAGTGATGTGGACCCCTTTGTATTTTAGATGGATCATTTTGATCCCTGGGTAAGTGATGGACCTGAGACATCTAGCACAGGCAGCAAGGTGACAACAAAGAGGCTGCTGAACTTACCCAGGGACAGGTGAAAATGGCCTGAATTGAATATGACTATGGAAATAGGGAGGAGGAGACAGAGTCAAGAGACACTGAGGCCATAAAATCAAGCTTTGGTGATGGATTGGATGGGGATAGGGCATGGTGAGGAAAAGGGTGAAGTCAAGGATAAAGTCAAGGTCTCTGGCTTGAGCAACGGAGGCAGCTGTCATTCCAGCCATGAACTACGGACACAGAAAAAAGTGTAGACATGGTGGGGCTGGGGATAGAGTGGCCATGGGTGAGGCAGGGAAACAAGATTAGTTCAGTTTTACAAGTTGAATTGAAGAGGATTGTGGGGCCTGTGCTCTACAAGATCAAAGGAGTAGAGTTAAAAAGCATCAGCTGAAGTGGTTGGCCAGGAGATCCTTGGAGACCTTGCTGAAGTTGCCCACAGAGGAGTGGTAGGGAAAGAAGCCAGTTTGCAATTGACTGGGGAATGAATGGAGGTTGGGTAGTTGAGAGAGTGAGTATCATTTGTAAGAAATTTGGTTGAGGAGCAAGGGGAGAGAGACAGAAGCATAGCAGGAGGGTATGAGGTCAAGGTGCCCTTCAGACCACCTGTGTCACAGCTTTGGTCCCTTCATGCATGATTATTTATTTATCATCTTGGGCTCCCTGGACTGCGAGATCTTGGAATCTATCTTTCATCTCTATATGCCAAGTAATTCTTAGTATAATTCTAGCACATAGCAAATAGTAAATGTGTGTGAGATATTAGACAGGAGACTGTTATTTAAAGTGTGAAAATGTAACTAGCTGTAAACCTCACATTGATGTTACTAGAGAACCAGATATAGTTTAAAATAAATTGCTGGCTTTCTGATGTCAATGACACCTTTCTAGTACAGCTTCAGATATTTGAAAAATAGGAGGTAGAAGGGGCTGCGAGTTGAAATCAATATCCATTTTCATGAAGCTCCTAATTTACAGTAATATTTACTGCCTGGTAATTAACAATAAGTAGAATCTTTGGTAAGGTCCATCATCTATCATAGAAAGTAAACGTATACCAGCAGTCAGTCACTCAAGTGAAGTCCAGATTCATCTAGGAAATACTTCTTGGGTAATGAGAAACTGCAGAAGAAATATTTGATGGAGGATATGATGAAAAACAAAAGTTAGACTCCTTATAAATAAAAATTAGGAATCTAGGAGGACTGGCTACAAAACTGATGGAATTGGATTGAGAAACACAGTCAGTGGCCCATCTGTGTTAAGCTATCAGAAAAAAATATAATTAGGCACGTGGTTTACCCTATTCTTACCCTCTTCCTCTGTATCCCATAGAGATCTGAACATCTTTCCCTATGGCATGAGTGCTGCTCTTTGAGGCAGTGTGTCTGATGGCAGACCCTAGGTGCAGATAGAGTTCTCACTCAAGGAAGAATAAACAGAGGAAAAGAATAACACAAACCCAGCACTTTGGGAGGCCGAGACGGGTGGATCACGAGGTCAGGAGATTGAGACCATCCTGGCGAACACGGTGAAACCCCGTCTCTACTGAAAAATACAAAAAACTAGCCGGGCGAGGTGGCGGGCGCCTGTGGTCCCAGCTACTCCGGAGGCTGAGGCAGGAGAACGGCGTAAACCCGGGAGGCGGAGCTTGCAGTGAACTGAGATCCGGCCACTGCACTCCAGCCTGGGCGACAGAGCGAGCCTCTGTCTCAAAAAAAAAAAAAGAAAAAAAGAAAAGAAAAGAAAAAAAAAGAAAAAGAATAACACAAATAAAAATCTACCAAAAAATATTTATCCTGAAGACCCTAATGCTAGTGACCTTTCTTTGAGGCAGTGTGTGCAACAACAAATGCTCTGAAAATGATTTACTGCAGGAAACAGAAAATTAGAAAGTTATTGAGCATTCTCCATAGAATGCTAAAAAAGATCATCATCGGCCGGGCGCAGTGGCTCACACCTGTAATCCCGGCACTTTCGGAGGCCGAGGCAGGCGGATCACGAGGTCAGGAGATTGAGACCGCAGTGAAACCCCATCTTTACTAAAAATAGAAAAAATTAGCCGGGCATGGTGACGGGCACCTGTAGTCCCAGCTACTCGGGAGGCTGAGGCAGGAGAATGGCGCGAATCCGGGAGGCGGAGCTTGCAGTGAGCCGAGATTGCGCCACTGCATTCCAGCCTGGGCGACAAAGCGAGACTCCGTCTCAAAACAAACAAACAAACAAACCAAAAAAAAAAAACACATCATTTTTCTTAAGAAGGAGCTGGCTTTCTAATGTCAGCGAATCTTTCTCTTGTGCAGTGTCTTTCTTTTTTGTATATAAAGCGGATATACATTGACAACAGAATCTCACACAGTGGGAGAAAGGCAAGAATTATAAATAAGTTTAAAATGCAAGACAAAATTTAAATCTACACTGGAGGCAAGAAATGGCAAAATGAGAAAAATAGGATTGAATGAATGAAGTGAAGAACAAACTCAAATAGCTCTATGAGAACCATGAGATTGAAACAATAAGGCACTGTAGGAAACAGCTATGCAGGTCCAATCTAAGGATTACACAAATTTCTGAGGAAGAAACAAGCAAACCTAGAACAAAAGCTTTAATCAAAGACTAATTGGAGACAAATTTCCTGAGCTTAAAAACATTTCCATTTGTAGATCTGAACAACTCATCACATTTCAGGCCAAACTGTCAGGGAGAGGGACTCAAATTAGCTCCCACTTTAATCTCAGAAAATTATTAACCATCTACACAAACATATCAGATTATCTAAAATATAATACAAATTTGGAGAGAGAGTTGTGGAGCAGTTCATATATGGCTTTGAACTAGCATTTCAGTATGAATTTTGTCTAAAGAAGTGGTATAATCTGATTTATGTATTAAAAAGTTTACACCGATATTGATGTGAAAAACAGACGGAGGGAGAAAGGTCTAGTAGAAATTGGGAGATCAGTTAGAAGAGCTATTACCATAGCCCGGGGGATCAGTGGTGGTAATATTGATTAGGGTGTCAGCTGTGGAGCCAAGAAAATGATCATGTATTTGATATGGTTTGGCTCTGTGTCCCCACCCAAATTTCATCTTAAATTGTAATCCCCAGGTATCAACAGAGGGACCTGGTGGGAGGTGATTGGATCATGGGAATCATATCCCCTATGCTGTTCTCGTGACAGTAAATGAATTCTCATGAGAGCTGATGGTTTTAAAAGTATTTGGCAGTTCCCCCTTCCCTCTCTCTCTCTCTCTCTCTTTCCTGCCGCCATGTAAGACATGCCTTGCTTCCCTTTCACCTCCCACCATGATTGTAAGTTTCCCCTGCCATGCAAATCTGTGAGTCAATTAAACCTCTTTTCTTCATAAATTTCCCAGTCTCAAGTAGTATCTTTATAGCAGTGTGAAAACAGACTAATAAAATTTGGGGTACATTTTTAAGGTATTTGCTGATGGATTATGTTTCCCATATGACAGAAAGAGAAAAGTCAAAGACCACATTAAGTTTGTAGTTTGAAAAATAGGTAAATAAAGGTGCCATTTTCTGAGACAGGCATGCTGAGAAAGGAGCATAAAAGGCAAAAATAAAGAGTTTCCATTTTGGATGCATTAAATTTTTGCTGCTGTTAGACACATGTATTAATTAGGGTGATACTAGCTACTGCAACATAAATCCCCATATTTCCATGGCATAAAACAAGCTTCTTCCTCACTCACGCAAGAGACCAATGCAAGTATTCATGTGCAATGAGAGGATTTCTATATGGTGACTCAAGGATGTATGCACTTTCCATCTTGTAGCACCGTCCTCCTCCAGGGCTATATTGCATTAACAAATAGTAAAGAGAAAATGGGAAAGGCACACAGGAAAAGAATAGCATAACCCCACTTAGATGCAAGGGAGTCAGAAGGTGGGAAAGCTAGTCCTTGACCAGGTAGCCACTTCTTAGAGATAAGTACACCATGGAAGTAAGCACATGAACCTCTGATGGTAAGTTACCTTTTACCTTTCTTGTGACACCTTTCTTGTACAGTTTCAGGTCTTTGAAAAACTGGAGGTAGAAGAAACCATACAAGAGAAAGGTGTCACTAAGACTAGAAAGCCATGCTTGCAATCTACCTGGCAGCCAACATTTTCACTTGGCTGCTTGGTCCACAGCATGTAAGTGAAAATATTGACTGCCAGGTAAAATGCAAGTATGGTAGTCAGAGTTATGAATGGGGTTGGAGATGGAAACTTGGGAGTCATTAGCATGTAGACGGTACATAAAGCCATGGGAATGGAATTAGATAATTAGGTCACACCTTGGGCCTTTTTCCATTAAAGTGGTGTGGGAATGCAGTGATGCTCCTAAGTTCACAGGAGGCTGCTTTCCTGTTACAATAGCACCACTCCTCTAAAGAAGAAAAAAATGCTGATAGTTTCTTGTGTATCCTTCTAGAAAGTTTATGTATCTATCTATCTATTTAATCTACCCACCCATGCTTGAACACATTTATATGTATACACATACATATCAGTGGAAAATATTTATACATACATTTATTTGAGGGGTATATGCATACCTTTTTAGGTTACAAAAATGGGATCACACCATGCATAACATACATAACTTACTTTTTCTTTGTATTTAATATATCTTGGACATCTTTGCATAATGGTGCATGTAGGTCTCTCTCTCTCTCTCTCTCTCTCTCTCTGTCTTTAGTAGCTGCCTAGTATCCTGTGGTTTAGATCTATTATAAAACAACCCCCCATTAATTGGTAATTTGCTTATTTATTTATGTATTATTTCCAATTCTTTCTATTCTTCCAGTGTTTTCATGAACATTCTTATTCATTGTTCTTAAGCACTAATACAGTATAAGTATACATGCAAGATAAAAAAATCTTAGAAAGTAAATGGTTAGGTCAAAGGTATATACTTACAATTTTTTTTTTACTAGCTATTGATCAATTACTCTCTGAACACGTTGTGCCAATACACATTCCCCACAACAGTATATGAGTGTTTATTAGTTTTATAACCATTTAAAATGTAAGATTGATTTGAATATGCTGATACAGAAATAATATTATTTAAGAATGAGTAGGACAGTCACTACACTATGTATATAACCTTGACTTTGGTTCTTGTAAAATATAATTCACATGATAGTCTTTAATATGCTATATTTATTTAATGCAAATCTCATTTGATTCAAAAAAGGATTTGGTAATTCACATTTGAAAAATCTGAACCGGGCTTTAGCAATACTGCATGGCTCACATGAAACTAAATGAATAGAATACCTCACTTTGCCTTCCAATGTGACCTACCCAGAAAGCTATATTAAATATATATATTATGTGATAATTGAGATATTTCCTATTTAAAAGTGTCTACTGCACTTCTCCCAGGTTTTGTTGCAATGTAAATTTTGTATTATGGTTCTTAGTACATTTTTTTCTTGCAGCTAGATCTTTATTAAAGTCAGTCAAAGGCTGTGCTTTTCATGTTATGAATAGGCGCCATAATAATCTAATGCAGCTACTCCAAAAATCAGATCCGTAATTAGCTGAACCAACTGATTGGTATGAGTTCCTGGATGTTGCTCTTTAATGCTGAACATTTATTTTGTGCTTGAAGGATTTGTTTGTGTGTTTCCTATGCGTGATGAGAGCTTTTCGATAATTAGCTCCTAAGGGATGTTGTATTCCAATAGTTAAAGAATAATTACAGCCTTATGAAAAGTGAAATGGCCTCAGCTTCCTTTTGTTGTGGTTTAATTGTATGCAACAAGTTCAGAAGGTGTCTCATTTCAAATTGTGATAGTGAAGATGTAGCTTTCATTAAAAAAATGTGAATTTGGTAAAATGGCAAATTGGTATAATTTTTAAAACAAACAAGCAAATCACCCTATTAAAACAAGCCTTGTGCTATTTCATTAATTCATAATTTTGATTACAAATTAAACTGTGGCGGAGTGAGAAGTTGTAAGGTTATAACTACAATGAGATGGAACTTGACGAAAAAGTTCACATCAAAAGATGTCGGCTGGGGGAATGACGTTGTCATGGGCTATTAATTAGAGTCAACCACAAAAATGAAGAAAAGTAGAATGGCAGGCTAGCTCTCACAGATCATATGGTTTGAGGCAGAAATGAGAATAAAACACACTTAAACAAATATTTTTTTCTTTAATGCCTTTCTTGTTATTTTTCAAAGTTTTACTTTTGGGGGGTTAAAAACATTTTACATCAATGATATTAAGATTTTTTTACTCCAAGAAAACGTGAGTGATAAAGGATGTTACTTTACACAATAAAGTAGTATGTTAGTCAGTATTGCTATGGTAGTGCTACATAACAAGGCACTCCAAAACTCAGTGTCTTAAAATAACACACATTGGTTTGTCACCCATGCGTCTGTGGATTGGTTGCAACCTGCCTTGTAGGTTGGAGTCAGACCTGCTCCCCACATCCTTCTTGGACTAATGGCTACCCCCAACCTCATCACGCAAGGCAGAAGCACAAAGGCCAAGCCAGGATGCACAAGAGACATATAAGGTTTCTGCTAGTCTCATGTCCACCAATCTTCTACTCATCAAAGCAGGTCACATGGTCTAGCCCAGGATCAATGGGGTGAGAAACACGCAGTGCCTAGAACTCAAGAATGAGAGAAGGAAGTATGTGCTAAACAGTCATTCACATAGTCACAGTAACATGTGTGGATCATGATAGTTGAGACTATTTCTCCCATTGATAGGATTTAAGAAGATCCTCAGATCTTTTCACTTTTTTCATCTGTCTTTTATTGCTTTGGGTCATACTTAAATTGGAAAATGTTATAGAAAAAAATATATATAATGAGACCATTTTGCTTGCAGTACTAGATGTGGCAGGACATAGTAAAAAACCATGCTTATTGTGAGGCAAGGTTTGGGTCAATGGAAATATGAAGTCAATAGAGGTAAAAGATCATCTTCCATCTGTCCACCTTGAGAATCTTCCAGAACAAATGTGTTATGTGAAAAGTAGACTTGTTCTAAAATGCTGCCTGCTTGGATATATACCAAAGGTGCATTTAAAAAGAAGCGAAGGGGAGGGGCAGAGAAGAGAGACGATTCAAATTACAATACCATGTTTCTACTTTTCTACTTTTTTAATACAATTATTTTCCTAATTGTGGAGATTGGAGATGTTTTCCTTCCTTTTTCTTTCCTTCTTTCTTCTTTTCTTTGAGACAGAGTCTTACTCTGTCACCCAGGCGGGAGTGGAGTGGTGCCATCTTGGCTCACTGCAGGCTCAAAATGATTACAACCTTCAAAATGTTTTTAAATTTGTAATTAGTAATTGAGTCAAATTTCTTTAAAATGTTTTTAAATTTTTAATTACTAATTCAGTCAAATTTCTTTATAAACCAAGGCTTGTGGGGAGGTTAAGTAATTTTTCCCCACCGTAGAACATATAGTAAAGTATCTTTGAAGTTATTTATTTATTTATTTTTTGAGGCGGAGTTTCACTCTTGTTGCCCAGGGTGGAATGCAATGGTGTGATCTCAGTTCACCACAACCTCTGCCTCCTGGGTTCAAGTGTTTCTCCTGCCTCAGCCTCCCAAGTAGCCGGGATTACAGGCATGTGCCACCATGCCAGCTAATTTTGTATTTTTCTTTTTTTCAGTAGAGACAGGGTTTTTCCATGTTGGTCAGGCTGGTCTTGATCTCCCAACGTCAGGTGATCTGCCTGCCTCAGCCTCCCAAAATGCTGGGATTACAGGCGTGAGCCACATTGCCCAGCCTGAAGTTATTTTTAAAAGTTTGTTTTGTCATCTGGAAAATGACCAAGTTTCCCTTGCAGTCCAGTCAGCCCTCCATATCCATGGGTTCTACATCCATGAATTCAACCAACTGAAACTCAAAAATATTTGGGAAAAAAGTTACTTCCGTACTGAACATATAGACATTTTTTTCTGTTATTGTTACCTAAGCAATACAGTATAATGGTCAATTACACAGCATTTACTTTGTAGTAAGTGTTACAAGCAATCTAGGGATGATAAAAGTAGACAGAAGGATGCACATAGTTTATATGCAAATGCTACTCCATTTTATATCAGGGACTTGGGCATTCGTGGATTTTGGTATTCTGAGGAAGGTCCTGTACCCAATTCCCCACGAATATCAAGGAACAACTGTATTGACTTTAGTATTCACTATCCTAAGAATCCTCACAACCCTTGTCATATAGTGAGGGGGGAAAAGTCCACAATTTGGTTCAATCATTTGCACACTTAGTAAATTAAGCCTAAAAGGTTCTCCTGTACATGTCTTCTTTGTTCCTTTTGCGTAAATCTCAGTTACAGTCTACTTCTTTGTAAACAGTGGATAATCTTGCAGGAATGTTCCCTCCCCGGCTTAGGGATGATTTGCCTCTTCTGTTCAGCGTCCTCCTCACCCCCACCCCCACTCCAAAAGTCTTAACCTATCTCCCCTCCTTCAGAACCTATATAATTGTGTGTTCCTTTGTGATGCTAAAAACTAAGCTTTGTTTCTTCAGGCTTTTAGGAGGGACACTTACCTTAATCCTCTTAGGTCTCCGGGTCTTGAAGTGATAGCGCTTGGGATGGTTCAGGTTTCAAGGAGCAGGCTCTCCTGGGACCTGCTTAGGTTGACCTTTCCTGGGTGGGATTTCTGCCCTGTCACCCTTGTGGGGAGCACTTTCAAAAGAGTTTTGGCTTCCATAAGAGCTGCCTGCTTGGATATATACCAAAGGTGCGTTTAAAAAGAAGAGAAGGGGAGGGGCGGAGAAGAGAGATGATTCAAATTATAATACCATGTTTCTACTTTTCTACTTTTTTAATACAATTATTTTCTGAATTGTGGAGATTGGAGATGTTTTCCTTCTTTTTTCTTTCCTTCTTTCTTCTTTTCTTTGAGACAGAGTCTTACTCTGTCACCCAGGCTGGAGTGGAGTGGTGCCATCTTGGCTCACTGCAGGCCCAAGCTCCTGGGCTCAAGAGATCCTCCCACGTCATCCTCTCAACTAGCTGGGGCCACAGGCAGGTGCCACCATGCCTGGCTAGCTTTTTGTATTTTTTGTAGAGATGAGGTCTCACTATACTGCCCCGGCTGGTCTCAAACTCTTGGGCTCAAGCAATTCAGCTGCCTCAGCCTCCCAAAGTGCTGGGATTACAGGAATGAGCCAACAAGCCCAGCCTCTTTTCTTTTCTTTTGAGGTGTTAGATTCCTGTTTCTTTCATTGAAATATGATATTCCCATTATCAGGCTGTGCATTTGCTACCAAGCTACACAGAGTTTCTGAGCTGGCATTCAAGGCTGTTTATAAGTCCCATATATCTTCCTGTTATTTGGTCAACAAACCAGTCCTCAGCAAGGTGCCTTGATGAAGATCTTCTTCTCCCAGAAGTGTTTATTAAGCACCTGCACTACCCAAGAGGTAGTAAGAGATGCAGTTACTGAGCAAGAGAAATTCAGAAAAGCCAATGCCAAAATTCACTGTGTGTGATTTAGACTCCCTCTGGCTACTATTTGGGATTTAGTGAAACTCATTTAATACTCAGTAACTGGCTTATCTTCCTAAGAACTAAACCAGTGTTTCTTGAAATAGAGTGCTCAGGTCTCCACTGGCATCACAATCATTTAGAGGAACTCATTGAAAATGCAAATTCTCATATCCCAGATCTGCTGAATTAAAATATCTGGGAATGGAGACCAGGAACCTGCATTTCTGTCAAAGCTCCCCAGGTGATTCTGTTGCAGCTGAAGTTTGAGAACCACGCTGCCTCTACTTTCCCAAACCCCTTCCCTTTTCAGCTTCTTTGTACCCATTCTAGATACACTCTAGTCCCTTCTTCCTGTCCTAGATGGCAGTGTCCCAGAGATAGGAGGTGCGAATGTCTGTTGATTTCGTTTGTTTGAGGGAGGTTGGTTCCTCCCACTTCCAGCAATAAGTCCCAGATTTCCCTCTGGGGAACCAGCCTTTTCCTACTCTTAACCATGTGATCAGACAGGGACTCACAGCCTCACACCTTAGGGGTGGATATATGACCAGGCCTGGCCAACGAGCATGTCCCCCCAACCTCAGACTCCCAGGATTGGTTTATTGGTAGGCACATGAAGAAGCTAATCCTAAGAAACACAACCTAGGGCTTTTGTTGGAAAAATTGAGAAAGAGAAAATCTCTTTGTGATGGAAATGCTGGCAACAAGAGTGATGTGAGCCCAGAACTGCTGGGGAGCAGGCGAGGTCACCTGGCTTCCACGTGGAGAAGTTCCACTCAAGAGTGCCACCAACAAAAGAGACAAACAGAACTGAGAAATGAAAAGGGGTGGGATAAAAAGTCCTGTTGATGATCCTATTTTAGTCCTTGAATTAAGATGTAGTTGAAAGCAAACCTGCCTAGAGGTTTCAATTCACTGAGACGGTATTTCCCCTTTTCTGCTTCTGCCAGGTTGACTTGGGTTTCTGACATGCCCCATAGAAAGAGCCCTGTTATGGCCAGGTGCGGTGGCTCGTACCTGTAATCCCAGCACTTTGGGAAGCCGAGGTGGGTGGATTATCTGAGATCAGGAGTTCAGGACCAGCCTGGCCAACATGGTGAAACCCCTTCTCTACTAAAAATACAAAAATTAACTGGGCATGATGGCGGGCACCTGTAATCCCAGCTACTCGGAAGGCTGAGACAGGAGAATTGCTTGAATCTGGGAGGCAGAGGTTGCAGTGAGCCAAGATCATGCCATTGTATTCCAGCCTGGGTGACAAGAGTAAAACTCCATCTCAGGAAAAAAAAAAAAAAAAAGAAAGAACGAAAGAAAGAACGAAAGAAAGAACGAAAGAAAGAACGAAAAAGAAAGAAAGAAAGAAAGAAAGAAAGAAAGAAAGAAAGAGAAAGAAAGAAAGAAAGAAAGGGCCCTGTTTTGAAGAAAAAAATGAAATAACTGACCTCTTCCATGTTCAGCTTTGGTCTGGCTAAAGTCTGAGGGAGGTAGGACTTAGACTCAAAGGTATTCAATAAAAATATATAGGGTGAATGGTCTGGCAGCCCAGGGGTATGGATAATTCTTGGATGGCTCCAAGAGTCTTAGATTGAGTCAAGGACTGATACATTCTGTAAATTAGTTTTGAGCACATGCTCTATCAAGCATGAGGGTTCTTATGGGGACAATGCGACAGAATATTTTATTTAGAACTTCATGGAAATTTTCAGACCATGGTCATTATACCCTTAGCTTGGATAACATATTTTCCCCAGACTTAATAGCTTAGGTGTGACCTGCGGCTGATCGGGAAACTCCAAATCATTATCATCACCCTACATTTCTCCAGCTATTGTGGTGCCTACTTGGATTTAAGGAAAAGAAACAAGTTGGAGTCATAAGCGTTGGAAGGGGAGTTAATGATTAAGAACAAGGATTTTGAAGTCAGACCGAACCAATTCCAAGTCTTGACTTTATCAATTGCTAGCTACCTAACCGGGACAAGTTGCTTAGAGATTTTGTTTATAATATGGGAATAATAATGGCACCCTAGTGCATAAGTAACTGCAGGAATTAGATGAGATAATGCACATAATCCAACATAATGCCTGGCCCATCATGATTATCCAATTAACATTAGTTCTTATTTTCAATCTCACTATACGTCTTTCACATTAATGCTGCCTTTTTATCATCTGTTGATGTGTTCTGTGTCTCCCCCACACCCTCCCTTCAGCCCAAACTTAAGCTCTTTGTAGTAGGCACATCTGTTAACCAACGATCACTGGTTTTGGATCTCTGGGCCTCAATTTACCCATCTGAAAATGGAGGCAGTGCAGGGAGAAAGGATATTGTTGGACTAGATGCTCTCTAATGTTTTTACTTCTTCTATTATTTCTTCTGTGAGTCCATGAACTATAAGGACTTGGTAACCAACTAACTAGATGTTCCTAGGGAAACACTCGGTTTTGTGTTACTTAATCCCCATTTTCATCAAACTACTTTAAAATGTTCTTTTTTCTGCGTAAGGAACTATAGGTGTGACTCTCTAGGTATGAATTTGGCCAAGAATCAGAATAATTTCCAGTGTATACTTTTATCATTTTACCACAAAGTCTATCAACTGGTAAGAATGTTCTTTTGAAACTTCCAACTCAGAGGATAAATTGCATTTTTTAAAAAAACAAAGATTCCCACCATTTTTTTTTTCATTTCTTTGATGCATATAATTCTTTTGACTTCAGCCCATTTCTCATCTTTTGGCAAATGACCCACTCACAGATTCCAAACAATATTCAGAATGTATTCAGCTAAAACAAATCAAGTCCGACAGTTGTCACAGAAGCATTTAACCAAAATTACTTCAACATTTTAACAATGCTTGACGTTTTCAGGGATGTCTTTGAAGTACAGAGCTCCCAAAATATTTAGTGTTAACAGTTTTAGACAGGTGTTTTGCCAAAGACATGTAAAGATGTGTTGAGTGAAGATTATTATTTTGCAGTGAGTTTAGCCTCTGGAAAAACATTTATGTCTTAATTGGATGGAATTCCACCTGTCATTTTATCAAACACTTTGCTTATGGTCCATTTTGCTTGGAGTCCAAGAAAAATGAAAGTATTTTCGTTGTGAGAATTAACGTGACATATGTTTGGGCTTTGTGAAATCACTGCATTTGTTTGGTGACAATTACAAGAAAGTGTTTCAGGAACTTGAACTAGAGTTTGCAATTAGAATATACAAAATTGTTTTTGAAAGGAAAGCTTAAGAAAGAAGAGGATGATTACAAAATGTTGCAAAGGCCCTTTTATAGCATACCAAAGCATGCTATAAAACTGAAAAATCACTTAATTAAAATTCAAGTGGAAAAAGACCACCAGTCCATTTTCTACGGGCTTCTATCAATTTTAAGAATTACTTGTTTTAGTGTCTGGCACATAGTAGGTTCTCAAGAAAGGGTAGCTTCCTGCCTTTCTCTCCTCTCTTTTCCCTTCTTTCACTTCATCGCCTTTCCCTCTCCAAGCTTTTGGTTATTTACAACTCAATTTCAACAAGAATTACTGAGGATAGAAAACAAGCTGCTTTTCAGTCAATCTTTCGATAAGAGCAAGGACACCTTCCTTACTCAGAGAAGTTCTTCATATGAGAGCGGCTGATGAAGGGGTAACGCACTAACTCCATTGTCCAAGAGAAATGAATTTGGTCAACACTTGAGTGGGCTAAGGAGATCTCTTATGTACCTGATATGTTCTATTTAAGGACCAGTATGCATCAAATGTGTCAACTCTGGGCAGATCTCAGTCCTATGGTCACCTTAAAGATGGGCTTCTGAAGGGAGAAGTGGTCACGGGTAAGATGTTTGAAGTGGGGGACAATGGATTGCTTGTTGGGGTACTTTCTGAACCTCTCACTTTGGGTGTTGTTTTTAAAAATCCTGAACCGTAAGAGGCCCAACTCAAGTTAAAAATCAAAATCTGGCCAGGTGCAGTGGCTCGTGCCTATAATTGCAGCATTTTGGGAGGCCAAGGCAGGAGGATCCCTTGAGCCCAGGAGTTTGAGACCAGCCTGGGCAACATAGGGAGACCCCATTGCCACAATTTTTAAAAAGATATTAGCTGGGCATGGTGGCATGTGACTGTAGTCCCAGCCACTTGGGAAGCTGAGTTGGAAAGATTGCTTGAGCCCAGGAGGTTGAGGCTGCAGTGAGCCATGATCCTATCACTATACTCTAGCCTGGGCAACAAAGCAAGACCCTATCTACAAAAAAAGAAAAAAAAGCAAAATCTCACTTTGGGGAGGTAGAAATCTAAGGAAATAGAAAACAGAAGAACTGATTCAGAGACTTATTTGGCCTTATAACAGCACCCCATCACATCCTGTACTGCTCCCCATAGCCTGGTCATTCTCAGATTGTGCCCAGGTCATGAAATGGAGAAATCATTATTCTCCAGGTCTCGTCTTGGGCCAGAAGACTTTCCTTGAAGTGAAAATACTGGAAGTGTGCTTGGGTTAGAAACAGAGACTCCGGAGGGCCCTAGGAAGAGGTGGAAGGTTCTGAGTGAGGCGGAGAAGGTGTTTATCATGGGGGGAGCCAGGGAGAAGTCAAACCATGGATCTAATGAGAAACTGTGGGTGATAACGTAATTGTCCTGCACGCCCCCACCCCCAAATTTTCAATAAAAGTCCTGGACTCATGATGCTTGGTGAAGGTGCTGGTGGAGCCTCCAGTTCCTGCTGATGTGGGGACAGCTTGTGTGGTCACAGGAATGTGGAGGAAGATAAATGAAGGGAATGGGGACACTCATAGACTTCATGGCATATTTGCCACAGGCCATGGGATTGGAGTTCAAGATCAGCTGAACCTAAAGGCCTGGGTTCCCACCTGACTGCAGTTGACAAACAGTTATTGTAAGGATGGAAGTAGGGAAGCTACTCCCACATTCTTTTATTAGAGAGCTTCTCCTCAACCTGGGTCACATTTTTCTCAATGTTCTTTCTTATTCTCTGGTCTCTGGTATTCTCGGGTCCTTTACTGGCCCATACTCATGGATTTTCCCAACACCATCCCTGGCATTTGTACTGATCGAGGTAACAGTCCAGGGTTTGTTTTGTCGAGTATTTGTGCCCCAATCAGGCCTTGGTGCCCACTGTTAGAATCGTTCACAATTGTCCCTTTGAATTGACTCCCCTGGGTCTGTAATCAATGACTCTGTATTTCCTCAAATAACAAAATATTCATTGGGTAAACCAAAGTTATAACATTGTGTGTTATTCAATTTTGTAATGTACATGCTATAAATATATACTGAAACAAACTTTTACTCAATATCTATAGGTTTGTAATTTTTAGAAACAGGGTCTCCCATTATTGTCCAGGCTCACTGGCACTTTGAGTTCCTGGGCTCAAGTGATCCTCCTGCCTCAGCCTCCTGAGTAGCTGGGATTACAGACACATGCCACCATCCCCAGCTAAGCTTTGCATTGCTTTGGTAGAGATGGGGTCTTACTATGTTGCCCAGGCTGGTCTTGGATTCCTGGTTTCTTGCAATCTTCCCACCTTGGCCTCCCCAAATGCTGGGATTACAGACATTATCCACTATGCACAGCCTCAATGCCTGTAGTTTTAACTCACCAGTATCTCTTTATTATTGATCTTACCAAAGCATGAGGGAGGAAAGGGGAGGAGCAGGGGGTGAGTGAACTAGGGTGAGGAAGGGATATTAAAGTCCATCCTGGTCTGCTTCTTGGTTTGGTTGACCATGACAGGTGGAAGCATGTTTGAATAGAAGTCCAGAGGCACTGGACATGGACCTGATTTAGCCACACTGTGTTTCACTCATGCCAGCAGCACAGTAATGTGTCAGACTATAGTTAAAAGTATGGACCATGGTGAAAAGCTCAAGCTCTGGATCTGATCCTATCTGTCTCTTCTTAGCTAGGGGACCTGGACCTTGGAGAGACACTTCATGTCACTAATTTCATTGTCTTCATGTGTAAGACTAGGGGAATAATAGTACTAAGCTTATAAGATCATTATGCATTAATATAATTAATTAAAAATGATATTAGTTATTGTCACTAGGGAGAAGCAAAAGGTAATAGAACTGGTTCTTTAGTCACAAATAAAGTATATTAACAGATACAGGTAGGGTAAACAAATTGGGACACAGTGACACTATAAACATTGCTATTAAATGGTGTGGTATACCAAGTGTCTTACAAATACTCTTTGGATCTCTATTTAATGGAAGGTGAACTTGAAGGACTCTAAAAATCTGTTGGGGAAATATTCCCAATGCAACCTCTGTCTGTGGTCCCAGCCAGCAGCAGTTAATGTTGGATACTGTAAGTTGTTCTGAGCAATGTTTAGTAATATTCTGAGGATGCTGTCATTCTCCCCCTCATCACCAGCAGTTCTGACGAGCAAGGCATTTCTGACAATTGGGTTTCCTGGTAATTGGTAGCATTCCCCTTGTTCTTGCAGGCAACCAAGCATCCAACACTCTCAGAATGCTGAATAATACAAACAAAGTAAGGCCAAGCCCAGAGATCATCTTGGTGATATTTCAACATTGGAGTTTCATTCACTAAACAAATTATTTTGCTGTACGAGCCATACTATGAAGTACATTTATTTAGGGTATTTAGGGGGAAAATGTACTGAGAGGCTTGATTATTTTCTTAAAATGATGTTCTCAAAACTAAAGAGTTAGCCAATTATTGTTTAAATGTTTGTGAAGAAACTGGATCGGAAAGTTCGTGTTAGAGAAGACCAGAAGGACCACCTCCTCTTACTGTGGCATTTGACTTTGACCCAGATGTCGGCTGATGTTTTCTGTCTCTTAAGTACCAACATAAATTGGCATGATCCCGGTCCCAAGCATGGAGAGATCCTCCATGGCCCTCCTAATCTTTCAGGGGATTCTGGAAGGTAGGGAGTGGCTAAAGGGTTTGTTTTGTTTTGTTTGTTTGTTTGTTTGTTTATTCATTTGTCTGGTTTCTACTTAGTTAGCTCTACTCCGTGGATTCTCTCATCATACCTCTGTGCTGAACGTATCCCAAAATACTTCAGCTATAGGCTTTAGACTTCTTTTTCTTTTTCATTTTTATTTATTTTTTATTTTTATTAGAGAAAATGTCTCACAATGTTGCCCAGGCTAATCTTGAACTCCTGGGCTTCAGTGATCTTCCCACCTTGGCCTCCCAAAGCACTGGGATTACAGGCATGAGCCACTACGCCTGGCCTAGAACTTAGACTTCATGATTTCTACATTAATATCCACTCACATAAACTCACATAGAAGACTTTGCTAAAGTTTGAGAAAAGAGACAGAGAGTGTTTGCCTCACAAAAGAGCAGCCACCTTCAAATGGAACATTAGATATTTCTATGCTCAACACCATTGGCCATAAGACGTGCTGACCCCTTCTACTGTTGTCTAGGAGTCAACTCCCCCTCCAATTCTTTTAGTAGTTTTATGTAAAGAAATAGAAACTAGAACCAGACCACCTTGACATTGCCATGTAAACTCAGATAAGACACCAGTCTCCTCTCAGTCTTTGGATGGGGTGAGGCACTGCATTCATCTAGGTATATTTCAAATAGGTAAACAGGGTCTAGAGACATGAACTCATTTGTGCAGATAAATGTTCTAGTCAGGACCCGATATACAGTCTGTTCTACAATACACAGCCTTATTACTGGGCCCCATTATCACTACACATATTTCCATAAATGTAACCTAGTGCACTATCACCAATTCTCAAGTAGTTCAGTGTTTATACACTCAACACTGAAACCTGAGTGGAGTAAGCTAAGGCATTCTTGATAGATCAGAAGGCACTTGAGAATCTTGCTCTGCTTCAAGGACATTATTGCAAACTCCAATAAAACAAACCTTGGAGGACTGGCTAAGTAAGAATGAGAAGCCATGCTGGGCTCATGGGGGAGGCAGAAATGGGTGAAGCATGAACACTGCTGTCTTTGTTCCTAGGGAATGTCAAAGCAAGGCAGGCAACTCCACTTCACAAACATGCAATGGGTTCCTGCAGGCTCTAGGGGGTTGACAGAGACCAGGAAGATATGGTCCCCGCTCTCATGGAGTAATATTAGTTTAGTTATGGGGTCCACAGTATCACAAAGAAAAATTAGCATGAATATTCTGATGAGCTCAAAGGTAGTTATGGTGTCAGGGTAACAAAATGCATAAGCTGGCACCTCCCAGGGATGGGGTGGCCATCACCATCTGGGCAGTGGGCAGGGCTGTCCCAAGCCCCAACAAGGCCCTGCCTGCCTCTCCAGTGTCATCTCTTACCAAGCTCCCTTTTACTCAGCTGTTTCCAAGTTCTTGGTCTTCCCATTCTTCTTTTGACCTCAGGCCTTTTTCAAATCCTAGTCCCAGAGTCTGGACAATACACAGCCTGCTTCAGTCAACCCTGTCCTCTGTTCCCCTCCACTCCTTCTGGTTTATTCCTGCTCAGTGCTCACAGAGAAACTCATGCTTCCCCATGGCACCCTTCCCTGAGCATTTCTCCCTCCACCTGCTGCAGCCAGCTATCTCTTGTCTCCTTTTCATTTTGCTCCCATTGTACTTAACTCTCCTTCAATTGTCATTATAGTAACTTAATATCAGAGTTTTAAATTTTTCATATATCCCAGAAAAATATCATGTCATTTTTTGCCTCGCTTCTGATTCCTAGCACTAAATACAAGTACGTATATTGACAGATGCCCAATAAATAGCTGTCAAATGGAAGGACAAACTTTGGGTGAGCAGAGAGCAATGAGGGATGCATTATAAATGGATACACCTAATAAAACCATATGGATATGGCAATAGGAAAACTGTGCCTTAAAAAAGGGTGTATTAGCTGGTATCCATGGTTGCAAGCAACAGAAATGGGCAGTAGCTAACTTGAGAAGAAAATGTATTAGAAACAATATATTGACTCAAGAATCCATGGAGAGTTGAAAACTGGGACTGAACCAAGGGAAGTCTATTAAATAACAGTAAAGTACACAGCCAAGGTCATCCAGGGAACAACCCGGTTGGGGCAGCCCACCTGCCGGACTCTCCCAAGTGGTGTTGCTGGATCTCACCCCTCCTGCTGGACACTCAGTGTGGTTCGCAGCTGTTGTGCATCTTTGATTTGCTCCTGCAAAACTCCAGATCTAGATGCAGTCTCATTGCCAAGAACTGAAAGAGGGACTATCTTTCTCTTTTACCTTTCACAGTGGGTTGAATACCCTTCTTCCACCAATGTTTATAAGGTGTGGGATTCTATCCAAACAGGCAGACTATAGATACTGAGAAGATAACTTTAAAACAAATCAAGACAAATGGCAGTGTAGACAGCTAGGGGTTAGAAAGAAAGATATGCTGAGGAAGGGAATTCTAGCAGCATTATCAGCTCGAGTAAAAACATGGAGGTAGAAAAGTGAAAAAGATGTTTGGGATTGGAAGGTGGAAGAGAATGAATAGCAGTAAGACTGGAAAGATGAGTTGGTTTCATACAGTCAACGACAGCAAGTTCTAGTTAAGGAGTCTGGCCTTCCCAGCCATTCTCTAGAACCTTAGTATATAGAGGGAACCAGGGCATAGAATGCTGGATGTAAATTTAGAGCATGTGGGAAAAAGCCCAGCATTTTTTTCTTAGCTCTTTCTTTCCCATACAAAGCTATTATTTCAAAAGTTGAAAGACATGCTGGCGTGTAAAAGATGTCTATAAAACGATGACAAGAGTTGAAAGGTTTCTTTGCTTCAGGGGCTTTGGGCAGGAGTGTCTGTTGGCTTGAAACTTTTATGGACACAAAGGTATTCCAATGCCCATTTATTCTAGCAAATTTTGGAGAAATTCTCCAAGATGTGATACATGTATTGGCAGGGAAGGTAGGAAGCTTCTAGACTGGGCCCCTTCGGTGGATGCGATGAAATGACTTTGAGTCTTTTTCGCACAGTGCATCAGATTTGGGTGGGTCACTTTCTGCTGCTGCGACCTACAGGGAAGCGGGGTGGGTGCTGCTGATGGCTATCAGAGAGGGGGTTTCTCATCCTCTCCCTACATGGCAGTCTTTTGTGTGCTCAGAGGAGAGGGAGCTTCAAGCACAGGGACAAGGTGTGGCTGATGGGACCCGATAAACCCCACACAAAAAGCCCACTGTAGTGCTGAAAGGGTCTCCAATGTAGCTCTTTAATTTCCTCGCTTGGAAATGTTTCTCCTCTTTTCATCCTCAGCCTTTATCTTAACTTCTAATCGGAGCAAAGCGGCAGCCTTTCAAATTGAACAAATAGGCTCCTCTGCTTGTGACAAGATGTACCTCATTTTCTCGGCAAGCCTTCAGCAAGGTCACACCTTTTTAATTTATTTTCTGTAAGAAAAATCTAGTTGCTGGATAGAACAAGGGCCAGATCTCGCTAGAGGTCATTTCTCAAGCTAGTCATAAAGTAGAATGGGATTAGAGCCGTTTAATATCCTGGCCCTCACCTTCCTGCCTATCATCAGCACTTAGGGAACAAACAGAAGCTTGTCTTGGCAGCAGAGATACTCAACGTGGGTTGGTCTGCCCTCTTTTTTTGCTAGGGTATTTTTCCCCTTGTATTTATTTGTATTGCAAACATTGCTTTTACTCTCCAAACGTACATACATAAAAATTTTAATGAAAGATCATCAATTGGTGTGTGGTTAACATTTTCTAAGACAAAGGAAGGGCCAGAAGAGTTTCCTTTTCATTTATTTCAGCTCTTCATTAATTTATCTTGCCCACCACCCCAAATTTAGAATTTTTCCCTTAAGATTTTTTTCAAGTCGTTAAAAGGTGAGGTAAATGATTTTGAAATAAAGGCAACAACTTCACTGCATATGTTTCAGTTATTGGATAATTTGCTAAAATATCTGGCCAACTTTCTTTTTATTCCCTTAATTCCTTTTGTTTTATATTAAATAGATTTCTTTTTCTGATAATAAAAATAGTTACCATGTACATTCATATATGTAAATATGTAGAAAAATGTCTAGAAGGATATGTACTAACCTTGAGCTGTAATTACTTCTGTGGAGGTGAATAGGAGAAGAGGGGCTCCATAAATTAACCCATTACTGAATTACTTTACAATGATAATGCATTTATGTTGAAAATCTTAAAGAAAAAATAAACAAAAATACTCTATTTTTGGTAGATAATTGACAGCATGCTAGGAAAAATATCAAATAAATAAAACACATCTATAAGCCAACCTTTCAGGAAAAATTAGTGATGACATTTTGTATTTCTTTCCACACTGTAACCCTGTGTATTTATCTGTTCCTCTCTTCCTTTCACTATATTATATTGTGTGCATTTCTCCATTTTATTAACTAAAAGCATATTCAAGGGCTGCTAGCATTCCATCATGTATGCTTACCTAATGCATTTAGACATGTCAAAACCTGCTTGTTGTTTTCAATTTGTGGCTATTATTACAGGAAATATTGTAATAAAGATCCTTACATATACACATTTGTGCACATCTCAGACCATTTTATTGGGCTGAAGAAAATTCCTAGAAATAAAGTGACTAGTTCAAAGTAGAGAATATATTCAAGACTATTGATTGAAATATTTTTTTAAATTACACTATAGGAAGAATACATCCATTTAATTTACTACCAGCAACATTTCAAAGTGTCTATTATATTTTTTTTCTTTCTTGCTGACCCTTTGAATATGATGAGGAAAATAGTGATTAATTGTTTTAATTTGTCTTTTTCAATTATTAGTGATGTTAAATGTTTATCATTAGCTAATTGGTTGTTGGTACTCTCTTGTGAATTGGCTGTTTGGATTTTTTGACTGTTTGTTTAGAAGGGTTTCATTTTTGCTTACTGATTTGTAAACACTGTTTATAGTTTAAAGTTATTAACCTTTTGTATATAAGATATTTTGCATTCTACCTACTTTGATAGCTATCTTTTGATTTTAATTATTTTAAAAATATCATAGGCCGGGCACAGTGGCTCACGCCTGTAATCCCAGCACTTTGGGAGGCCGAAGTGGGCAGATCACAAGGTCAGGAGATAGAGACCATGCTGGTTGACACGGTGAAACCCTGTCTCTACTAAAAATACAAAAAATTAGCCTGGCATGGTGGTGGGCGCATGTAGTCCCAGCTACTCAGGAGGCTGAGGCAGGAGAATGGCGTGAACCCAGGAGGTGGAGCTTGCAGTGAGCCGAGATCGGGCCACTGCACTCCAGCGTGGGCGACAGAGCGAGACTCCGTCTGAAAAAAAATCATAATGTTTCTTTTATTTTTATGCACACACATTTACCTCTCAAGTCCTTCATGGTATTTTCATTTTCATTAAGGCTTGGAAACTTCTTTTCCACCGTGGAAATTGGTATCTACTTAATAATCTACTCAAGTATTTATTTTTTAATTTTTTTCATGTAATCTGTATTTATTTAGAATTATTTTTATGTGTTATAAGATAAAAATAAAATTTGATTTTTCCAAATAGCCCACTGATTGTCCTAAAACTGCTTGTTGTATTCATTTTCCCAAGGATTTGAAATTCTGTAATCTATATTCTGTTCCACTGATCTGTCTGTTCTTGTGTCAGTAACACGGTGGTTTCATAATTTTAGTTTTATGTTTTTGTATCTGTCATCTCATTATTCTTTATTCTTCTTTTTCACAATGTTTTCATAGTCTTGCCGATTTGATTTTCAGATGAATTTTAAACTTTCTCTGTCATTTAATACTTACCAATAAACACTTAGTACTTAACCAATAATTTTTTGATTATGCAAATTAATAAATTAATTTGATCAGAATTGAATTCAACTTATATTTGGGAAGCTGTAACATCTTTGCAATATTAACTTTCTCATCCATGAACATGGTATGTCACCTCATTTATTTTTAAAAATTGTGATCCTCAACGTTTATGACTGTTTTCATATAGTCATTAAATTTTCCTATTAAGTTTAGCTGTATTTCTTTCTTTCTTTTTTTTTTTTTTTTTTTTTTTTTTTTGAGACAGAGGCTTATTCTGTTACATTGGCTCTGGAGTGCAGTGATGTGGTCTTGGCTCACTGCAACCTCTGTCTCCCAGGTTCAAGTGATTGTCCTGTCTCAGCCTCCCAAGTAGCTGGGATTACAGGTGCCCACCACCACGCCCAGCTAGTTTTTGTATTTTTAGTAGAGACGGGGTTTCACCATGTTGGCCAGGCTGGTCTCAAACTCCTAAGCTCAGGCAATCTGCCTGCCTTAGGCAATCCCAAAGTGCTAGGATTACAGGTGTGAGCCACCAAGCCCAGCTTATCTGTGTGTATTTCAAATTTGTATTGTTATAGTAAATTGAATGGTAACTCACTTTTAAGAGGACATATATCAAATGATATTTAAGAAAATTTATTTTAAAACATTTGATATTAGTACATAGAAATACAGTTGACCCTTAAACAACAGGGTTTAAATTTTACAGTTCCACCTATACATGGATTTTCTTCTGCCTCTACTACTCCTAAAACAAGATCAACCCCTCCTCTTCTTTCTCCCCCTCAGCCTACCTGGCATGAAGATGATGAGGATGAAGGCTTGTAATGATCCACTTTCACTTAATGAGCATAAGTAGTTTTTCTTTTCATTATGATTTTCTTAATATTGTTCTTTCTGTAGCTTATTGTTGACTATGTTATAGGTAAGGTTCGGGTCAGCAATAGGTTGTTAGTCAAGTTTTAGAAGAGTTAAAAAGTTATACACGGATTTTTGACTGCATGAGGGATCAGCACCCTGACCCCCACGTTGCTCAAGGATTAGTTGTACAAGGTGCTTCATGATGACTCTCATAATTTCCTCTAGGAGTATACTTTGGAATAAACTTTATGGAACATACCTCCTTTGTTCCCATGTTCACTTATTCTTTAATAGATATTTCATTCAATATGTCAATCAACAAATATTTGTTGAGTAACTACTATGTGCCAGACTGATGATCCAATGGTGAACAAAAGCAAGCATGGTTTCTTCCCTAATGGAGTTTACCCTCTAGTAGAGAGACTTCCACAAATAAAAGTGTTATCGTGATAAGGCCTATGAGAATTGACTTTGCCAGAGAGATCAGAGAAACCTTCCCTAGGGAAGTGAGGGTGGACTGAAGGAGAAGTAAGTGTTAACTAAGGGATTGCGGGAATGGGATGAAAAAGGTGTTTCAGGCAGAAAGAACAGCATGTTTAAAAGCCTCGTGACTGGAGGTAGCATCGTGCATTTGAGTTATTGGAAGAAGGACAATGTGGCTAAAGTGTAGAGAGCAAAAGGAGGACTGGAGGGAGGAGGCCAGTGAGAAGACTAAGGCCAAATCATCAGGGTCTGCTAGGCCATGCTAATCTCTTCCATCTTTAGTCTAAGAAGAATGGGAAGAGTTTTAAGAACTCTTTGGAGAACAGTTGATATATTTGTTTTTCAAAAGGGTTACTCTGGTTACAATTATGGCAAAGAGTTTGAAAGAGGCAAGAAGGGATGAGAGTAGGCAAAAGAGGTTACTTCAGGAGGTCATGGGAGAAATAAAGGTAGCTTAGAGGGGAGAGGTGCTGGTGGAGAGAGAGACATAGATAGATTTGAGAGATAGCTAAGATACACAATTCACAGCACTTTCTGGGAGATTAGTCATGAGAGATTAGGAAAAAAGACTGAATCCCAGGTTATTGGCTTGGATAACAGAACTGATGGTATAATTCATTAAGATAAACACATCAGAAGAGAGCCAAGTTTGGGAGGAATATCCATAGTTTGGCTTTAGACATGGGAATTTTGAGACGCCTTTGTGATATCCAAGTGGACACATGCAGGTAGGCAGCTGAATATTCAGATTTGAAGCTCTGGGGAGAAGACTGACCTAGAAATCTACACTTATGACTCATCTGCAAATAGATGGTAATATGATCCATCTTAGTCATGCCCGGCTAAGTTTTGTATTTTTTTTGGTAGAGACAAGGTTTCATTCTGTTGCCCAGGCTGGTCTCAAACTCCTGAGCTCAAGCACTGTGCCCACCTTCATTCGCCAAAGTGCTGGGATTACAGGTGTGAGCCAACGTGCCCAGCCCAAAACTTCTGAATTTAGAGTAAAGCAGCTGGTTTGCAAATATTCAAATGACTTAAGTTACTATTAGTGTGATTTGCTTCAAGCACCCTTTGATTAGGCCATGTCTTGGGAAATGAGAGCTATTTTAGACTCATCACTGATGATTATGAGATTCTGTCCTTTCAACACAAGCCCGGGTTTGTGTAATGACTGCGTTTTCTGACATTTGGGTGGGTCTGATGTAGCTCCATTGTAGTAGGAGGGCCATGAAACAAAGACCTTGTAATACTGGAGCACTGAGTGGAAAATGCTTCACAATCAGGGAACAGCATAGTTTTTTGAAGCATGGCCCATGTCAAGTGCATCCCAGGATGACCACTGAGTGTTCAAAGAAAGCAAAGCAGTTGCCTCGATGCTGTCCAACAATTTGAGTTAGTAACTGTTAGTAACTGCATTCAACTATTAGTACTGCAACTCCAAATAACAACTTAGACTAGCAAAAAGTTCATTTTTCTCTCATAAAATGAAGTCTTGAGGTAGGTAGCCCATTGGTGATGCAATGGCCATGCCCCATCCCCAGACTCCTCCACACTTCTCTTTCACCATCTCTGGCTGCCATGTCTATCTTCAAGGTTACCTCAGAATCACAAGATGACTCTTGCTGCACCAACCATCACATCTGTGTTTCAGGAAAGAAAGAAACAAGAGGAAGGGGAGAGGTCAAAAAGACTCCCATCAGCTGAGTCAGTAAACTTTTTAAGGCACTTTCTTAGAAACCTCAGTCAACAATGTCCTTTCTAGAATTTAGTTATGAGACCACTCCTATAGGCAAGGGAGGCTGGGAAATTGAGTTTTTGATTGGCTGCCATATTGGCTGTCCCCTCAATCAGGGTTCTATGGAAAAGAAGAAGAGATGATGGAATAATGAGTTGGCAACTATCAGAGTTTGTCTTAGTAACTTTGCTTTCTTTGATGTTCCTCAGTTTCCACATTTACATTAACAGTTCTTCCACAGGTATGTGCTACACTGTTTCCCTGCTTTGAGAATTATCCATTTTTGTGATTTTACTTGTTTATTCATTTAACTCATGTCTTTTGGGAACCAGCTAGCTGTATGCCAACACTGGAAATACGGCACTCAGCAAAACAAAAGAAAAACCCCTTCTCTCACGGAGCTTCATTTCAGTAGAAGGCACATGATAAGAAGAAAATAAATTAAATTAGATAGCATACTTGATGGCCACAAGTGCTCAGGCCAAGAAAATAAAGTGGAGAAGTAGAATGTTCATGATGCTTTGGAGAGGTGGTTTTTGAAATTTTAGATAAAGGGCCAAAGATCTCATTGAGAAGGTGACTTTTGAAATCCAGGCATAAGGAATTAGGGAAGCTAAGTTCAGGAAAAGCATTCCCAGGAGAGGAAATTTCAAGTGCAAAGGCCCTGTGGTAGCAACACCTATGGTGTGTCTGAAGAACAGTGGGGAGGCTGGTGTGCTTAAAGCAGAGGGAAGGAAGAAGCAGTGGGAGATGAGGCCAGAGGGAGAGCCGGAGCTGATCACACAGGCCTTGGAGACCACAGGAGAAACATCTGCTTTCTTTCTTTTGCTTGTCTTCCCAGCTGGATTTTGTATCAAGCTTTTGATAAGCTTTTGCATTAAGTTTTATGTTATGAAATAGCAGGTTTCTCTTCTGATGGCCAACACTGGATAAATCTCTCCTGCTGCTATATTGTCAGTGTTAGGCTTATCTTAATAGTATTATAATCATGACTTTAGCTATTATACCCAATTACACACACACACACACACACACACACACAATTTACAAATGTTTTTTATTTTTAATTTTTTTTTTAATAGCATCACTACCCACCAGCTGGCTGTACTGTGCAGGTTTTTTCATTCTCAACTCTTTGTAGAAAATTGAGTGATATGGCCTGCTGTCATTAACATGAATGAGTGAGATGATGATGATGTGTTAGAAATGTATTAAATATGAAGACATTTTCAACAAAATCCTAAAGGTGATCCTTATACAAAGGGATTCCTACCAGTGGGCTTAGAGATAGGAACCAACCCAGAGTCAGATGGAATTACTTAGAGGTAGTTAGGGAAAGAATTCAAAGTGCAAGCTGGAACACAAACCTGGATTAAACCTCACAAATGTGAAGGAACTTTCATTATGAAATTTGTTTCTGACTTTTTTTCTTCTCTCCAAATCCCAACCCTAAACTGTATGTCTCAGATGAATAGGGAGCAAGTGTAATTAACTGAATAGAACAGTAAAAGGAGAATTATGGGATATGGGAGGCATTTAAATATGATTCATGGGTTTGTAAGCATGTGATAGATGCTCGGAAGAGGCCGTTCGAGAGATTGTACTGAAGGCTCAATTGGGAAATGACTAAAGCCTGCACCAGAATCTTGGCAGTTCACATAATTAAAAGACTAAATATTTTATAAAGATAATGCAAGTAAGATTTTACCAGCACCAGACTCTGTGCCATAAGTGATTAAACACAAACCAAAAATGCACACATGCTTTCTCTCTGGGAGGCAGGATGTCTGCTTCTTCCTTCTGGAAACCTGGAAGGTTGAGCAATGTCTTTACCTGATCACTGAATAGATTACCAGTGTCAGCAATTAGAAAGCAAGTGTTAATCAGGTCCTTGACTATGTAGTGGATGGAGGCAGGACAAGAGCTGGCATTCAAAAAGAGAAATAAACGCCCAAATCTTTCCAATCACTTACGTCCTGGCACCCCAGAATGTCAACAGGGACTGTATCAACAATATAAAAATAAACCATAAGGCTTCTCCAAGAAGCCAGAAAGAAGATAATATTTTTATTATCTTGGGGGAGGTCAAGATTTGTGAGACAGGAGGCAAAAAGAACTAATAAGAAAAGAGAAGATATTGATAAAATGAACTTCATCAAGATTAAAAAATCTTCTCATTGAAAGAAACTGTTGTGAAAATTAAAAAACTAAACACAGATGGGGAGAAAATATTGACAAAGTGTACATTTATATCCGCAATATATAAAGAACACCTGTAAATCAATAATAAAAATACAAACAACCCTATATTTTTTAATGGGCAAAATAATACAAATAGTCAAAAGATTTGAGCTAGAACTTCATAAAGACATATGAATGCCCAGTAAGAATGTGGAAAGGTGCTTGATACTATTATTCATCAGCGAAATAAAAATTAAAACCACAATGAGATTGCACGAACACCCACCAGAATCGCTAAACTGAAAAATGTTGGAGAGCTGTTGTTATTGCCATCCTCATCCTCCACCTCCAGCTAGTGGCTGTGTCTCAGCTGTTGTGCCTCCTTTATGTCTCTTTATTTTGTGCCCCACCCTTAGCTTTTTGACAACTCTTCCACCTTGCAACAACTTCCTCATCCATCTCCCTGATTCCAGTTCCTCTCTCTCCATTCTTCTTCACTCTGTTGCAAAGCTGCCCAAATCCTTCCCTGTTTCACCTTACCTGGGAGTTACCCAAGCCTGCCAGGCAGAGAATCCCTGACTCTCCAAAATCTCCACCCTTCTGGCCTCACTTTAGGAACCCACTCTGTCCCAGCCTTGACAAATTACAGATTCCCAAACACACGGTTTCTGCATCTGTTAGTTAATTTGTTCGTTTTACTGGAGCTCCTCCCAGCCCATCCCTATTGCCCTCAAGATAAACACCAAACTCTTTGCTATAATCTTCAAGATTGTGCCTTGCTCCACCTCTTCATGTGTCCACTCATTCATTTCTCCTCTGTAGCCGCAGGAGGGGCCATGCTCCCTCCTGCCATGGGGACTTTGCACATGCTATTCCCTTCACTTACAACACTCTATTCCTTTCTTCATCTAATGAACTCCCACTCAGGCTTCTGATCTCTGCCCAGTTATCAATCAGGGAAGCTGTCCTTGCTCTTCTGACCCCTGCCCTCATCTGGACTGATCAGAGCCTATTATCCTCATAGCACCATGAACTTTGCCTTTGCAGTGTTTATCACAGCTGTAATGTTACATTTGCTTATTTTGTAAACCTCTCTACTATGGGCAGGGGCAGCATCTGTTTCCCACCATTCTACCCAGAGCTTCCAGCAGGGCCCAGTTCCCAGTGGGAGCTGCATAAGCATTTGTGAAGGAGCAGGAGGGATTGGTTATGCGTTCTGACTCTGGAGCCAGAGTGCCTTGCTCCAGATCCCAGCTCTGCCACTTACTAGCTGTGTGACCTTCAGCAAGTTACTTGACCTCTCAGAGCTGGCTAGGACTCAAGTGTGGGAATATGCCAAGGGTGCAGAACATAAGGAGGCACTCACTCTAGGGCTGTACCCTCATTCTGGCCTTGTCTCTCTGTGCCTCAGTTTCCTCATCTAGGACAATAGCTGTGCATGCCTCATGGACTTGTAAAGATGAAAGGGTGTCATGGATGTTGTATTTGTCCATTTCACATTGCTCATAAAGACATACTCCAGACTGGGCAATTTACAAAACAAAGAGGTTGAATGGACTCACAGTTCCACGTGGCTGGGGAGGCCTCACAATCATGGCGGAAGGTAAAAGGCACGTCTCACATGGCAGCAGACAAGAGAAAAAAACTTTATGCAGGGAAACTCCCATTTATAGAACCACCAGATCTCATGAGACTTATTCACCATCAAGAGAATAGCATGGGAAAGACCCGCCTCCCCCCCCCCCCGCCCCGCCATGATTCAATTACCTCCCACGAGATTCCTCCTCTAGCATGTGGACCAGCTCCTGGCAGAGGGAAATGCTGTGTGAGCCAGTGCCATCCTCATTTGTCAAGTGTCCCAAGGACCAATGCATACCTTTTCTGCCGCCACTTCCTTTCTCCCAACTGGGGCCTCTCTCTCTCTCTCTCTCTCTCTCTCTCGGGACCCCACTGTCACTGCCCTCTTCTGAAAAATAGCACTATTATTAGTACCTTGGTGAATTGTTCTCATAGTTTACACATCTGTCATCCTCTGGATGACACAAGGGCTCTTTGAGGACATCTGAATCTAAATAGCTCCTCCTCCAGGATAGAGGGTGTCTTCCCAGACAACTGGTTGAAGGAATATCTACTTGTTTCTCGTATTGAAGGCCAGGTCCAAAAGCCCCTCTATGAAGCTGCCGGAGTGCATGTAATGCTGTCTCCTTGTTTAAACTTCAGGATGTGAAGCCGCTGTCGGGGAGAGGTGGAAGAGGAGGTGCAGATTCAAGCGGCACTCAGACCTGCATTCAGGAAACCCCGATTCACTGGCAAAAGAGAAGGACAAAAATGCCCGGGAAATTCACACGTTTAGAAGAGGCATTTCTTCTTCAATTGTACCCCTGGGAAGTTTATACATGTAAGTGGTGAATAAGTCCATCTAGATAACAAACTTTTGGTTTTGGGGTAGATTTGACTATCTAGAAAATGTTGTACATGATCATCCCCCTGCTGTCTCATTGGTAAACCACCTCTTTTCCTTTTTCTTTTTCTGTTTGTCACTCCTGGTCTGTGTCCTGTTCCCTGCGATCCATGCCTGTACATGGGGAGCACTGAAGGGTCCCCGTCTCCCTTTCCTTGGCCACTCCTGGGGAGGAACCAGAATCATGGATTCTGTCCCTTCCTCACCCAGTCACTCTCACACTCAAGCTCCAGACTTCTCACAGACCCATGTGGTTGGTCATGAGGGGCCCACAGTCAGGGAAAACAGATTTTCCAAGCCTGGGGATACATGCCCAGACTCGTGTACCACGAACAGTCCATCATCTTTAGAACCAGAGAACAGTGTGTGTCTTTGTTTGGGGGAGGATAAATCCATCAGAAGACCCAGCTCTGGGGACTGATGGCAGGGTGACTCATGCCCAAATGCTGTTGATTTCAAGCCTTGTGGGAAACTGTGAAACTGAAACATGCTCTCACACAGTTGGACTCTGGTTTTTCTCCTACTGCCACTCCTCCACCTCTTTCCTCTACAACAGGAGGAACTGAGGATAAGGGACACCCCAGTCTTCTCCCTGCGTATATGAAAGAAATGGCTGCAAAAGGGCTATAATTCTACAAGCAAACCTGGGCCTGATGTAGTGTGTGTTCCCACCCTACTCTCTGTTCAGATGTAAACACTGATCACTCCCGACCTCTTAATCTGTGTCATTCCATCTGGCATCGGCAAGGGGAGAAAGTAAAGCAATCTAGAACATTATCAGTCACCTGGAGTCTACTTCAGAACAGTCTAGAATGACATCAAATGGTACTTTGAATACTGTAGTGTATTGCTTCTAGTTAAGTCACAAAGGCTTCTGTTGCAATTATGATTTTATTCAAATCAATACTTACGACTCCTGGAAATAGAGACGGAGAGGCAGGAAGCCAACACCTAGCATGCCATGCGGAGCACCTTTCCAATAAATATGCAAGAGTGTCTCCGCTGTGGAATCTATTGCTCCTGTGAAGTCAGCATAAATATGTGAGGGGCTTAACAACACCCGCTGCATGTATATTGGCAATTTGTCAGCATGCTAGCAATAGGAAGCGAATTTGAAAGTGCCTGGTGTTTGGCTGGCATCGTTTTTCAGAATACACATTCAGGAAATTGCTAAATCTGGTTAATTCTTTGGAATTAAAATTGCACACGTTTCCCTGAATGAACCACAAGAGGTTTTGGAAACTTCCTCTCCACCTTTCTCCAGTTCTACCACCAATCTTGGGGTTCCCCACACTCTCAGCTTTCTCTCCAAGGTCTAGCGTAGTTTGGTGGTTAGTTTTTGTTTCTTTCATTTAATCACCCATCTGACAATCCTCTCAATTTTCCTTCAGGGTTAACTAACTCTCATATCAAAGCCAAAGTAGTTTGGGTGGTGTTGGCTCCATTCCCACCTGCATTTTGATTGGGCCAATCAGATAATCAAATCCTTCTGGCCACAATGATTGGTTCAGAGATAAACATGTGACTCAATTTGGGCCAATGAGAGTCAAGCATAGGGATTTTGTTTAGGCTCAAGAGGAAGAGAAGCACTCTATTTCTGTGGCACATGGAGCTAGGCAGAGTGAGTCTAGAGCTAGCAGGGGTGACTATAGAGAAAGTCTGTCTGAGAATAAAGCCAACATAGTGAAGCAGACCAGAGGTGATGAGAAACCGAGTCCTGATGATGATGTTAAAGCCCTTGGATCAAACCATGCCTGAAGGCAGATATCTTAATTTTTTGTTTATAAGAATACATTTTAAAATAACTATTTTTGCTGAGCAGTTAGAGTTGTGTTTTCTGTCACTCACAATCAATAAACTCCTGACTGATATGCCCTAAATCCCAAGAACATATACACACTCTGTATTTTCTCCAGTGTCCATGTTAGAGAGATTAGTGAATCTAAAGGCTCTTCAAGCAACAATAAGTCATTATTTTAAAAGGAGAATGGGATTCTGGTGCAGTCAGGGAGGACTGAATCTGTGATCAGAGTCCTAGAGTTGGTGTCACTCAGCTGTGGCTTCCCCAGCACCTTACCCATTGCTCTGATCCATGTAGTAGCGAAGTGCCATGCTTCCTCCCTAGATCCTGGACTCAGTCATCTGTGAGTTCCACTACTTAGGGCACTGCCTGGCACCGAGGAGATGCTTGATGTGTGGCTTTGAGGAAAGCTCTTAGCTTTCCTGGGCCTCTGTCCACTCATTGGTAAAATGAGCCTCTCCGCGGAGATGTTTACTAAGCTTCTTCTCACGGCAAGGGCTCCCGCAGTATTCTGCAGACAGAATGACACATGGGCAGCCCTGTGGCAACTCAGGAAGAAACCAACGTGGCGCAACTAATAAAACTACCTTCTGTTAATGCAGCTTAGTTTGAGCTGAAACTGATATCCAGAATTTTAATTCTACCCCAGCACTATATCCACTTACTTATGTGAGAAAGGAAGCCTTGCTTTTACCAACACTTCATTGAATTCCTTCTAGTAAGGACACTGCTCCTTGGCTTCCTGTCCCTGATCTATTGTATGTGTCCATGAGTTTGTGTTATTTCTGCAAGGATGGGCGCTGGGGTGAGGGGAAGGCTCACTCTGAAATGCTATATGTTGTTGAAATGTCTTAGTTCTCTCAGCCACAGAGCAGCACAGAAACTCCTGTGCCGCCTATGCACATGTCTGGAGCAAAATGAGTGTTTGAGTCTGATGTTAGGGTTATGATCATAATCACAGCAAATAACCACTTTGTATCTTGCGTTTCAGCTCTGAGCTATCAGGTTTCTGGTTACCCTCTAATGGCACCTTGCCAGCACACCGGGTTCAAAATGGCACCATGCAATGCTGTAAGGTTGCATCTCCGCTTTTGTAACAGATGTGACACTTGTCAAATAACATGCACGGCCCTTCAGTATCTCCCAGTGACTTCAGCCTGAGAGGACAGGTTAAGAGATGATCACTCTTGGAAGGGAGATATTTTGTCTGCTAAATGGTTTTCGCTGAAACAATCAAAGCTGGCAGGGATGAAGCAAGAAAAGTGCTGGAGTTTATATTCAATCTAGCTTGGGTTATAACTACATGTAGGCGAAAATGCGGTTCTAAAGATGACTATGAGGGCGTCGATTTTAATGCATAAAAGAACAGCGTGCTGTGCAACTGGCAGAGCCGGGCCACATTGAGCTTAGGACCAAAGGACATCAGTTCTTTCCATGTGTCTGTATTCAGTACTTACCCTTGAATCTTTGTATCACAAGTGTGGTGGATGTCATCTTCCCAATTAAGAGGTGAGTTCCATGAAGGCAGAGAATGTCAGCCTTTTTGTTAATTGTCATTTCTCCAGTGTCTAGAGCAGTGGCTGGTACAGAGTAGATGCCTATAGATTTTTGTCACCCAATGGACAGGCACAAGATGCCATTGAGTGCTTACAACATTGGAAAGGGAAAAGATGTAATGCACAAGAACTAATTATGAACACCTCGATAAAAAGTATAAACTCCCTGCAATTACAGCCTTGGTTTTAAGTGTCGTTTCCAAAACTTTAAACTGCCATCATTCATACAGGACAAGCTCATGCTCTTAAGCAACACAGCAATGAAATGATTATCCTGACCCTTCTGATCACACTCCACAATCTGGTGGCCCACAGCTGGGTTTTTGCAGCTCACACGTGTGAATTTGGACATTTAAAATATAATTCAATTAGTTACCAACATTTAAAAACTGGCAGATTTTATAAAATATGAATTTCTGGCTTTCCCTCAATAATCAAAAGGCACCCATTTTCCTGTAGGGCAACAGTTGACTGGAGCTGAGAAGCTGATGTCCCCACGAGACGAGGCATGTGTGCCCCAATTTGCTCCAGTCCTTAATCGACTCATTTTACTTACTCTTACAACCCACCCACCCCTGAAGACTTTCAAGTTTTCTGCTAGGAGATCTAGGGTGTCATATAAGGAGAAGAGGTCTGTTAAGTTCTGTGCATGTGAGTTTTGGGTCTGCAACAGTGTAGAAAAATGTATCCTTAAGGACTTTGATCGTTTTTTTGAGGATAAAGAAAACCAACATGATTTCAGGTATGTGTGATGTTAAATGTTCACATCAGTAAGAGCAAGCTTGAAAACTTTCATAAGGATCTATGACACAAAATCAGAGGGCAAACATTCCTCAGAGCATCTTGAGGTCACAGCCAATGTTAACTTCCAGAGAGTTTTTCTAATGGCAAAGAAGCTGATTTGTTTCAGAAACAGATGCCTTCTAAAATTTTGATTTGAATGTATTTTTTTAAATATGTTTAATGCCATTTTTATTATTTTGGGATAAGAATTTGACCTTGCCAGCTGTGGTTGTACCTGTCATGTTTTTTCCCCCACTCTCAACACTGTAACCACTGTCAGTGACAGATGATCCACCATGTGGGACTCAGTGTCAGGTTGCAGACTTCAAATGTGTTGCAGAATTCACCAGAACTTTGAGACTGGAGTGGGCCAGAGTTTTAGGAAGAGGCTTCAAGGAGCAAGAAAGCTAGATTCTGAATTGCCAGAATTGCATGAGCGGGGAGGACAATAGGGACGAGAGAGGAGCTTGGCATTGGCACTGAACCTGACAGGCATTTGGAAAACCTGCTTTCTAAGCATTAGAGGCTGAAACCCTGGAATTAGACTGTCTGCATTCAAATCCCACTTTGCCTCTTACTGTGTTACCTTGGACAGGTTACTTACCTTTGCCGAGCATCAATTTCCTTATGTGAAAGACTGTTCCTACCCTGTAGGTTATTGTGAAAATTTGATGAATCTAAATGCATGCACTACACAAAAAAAGAGTTCATGGAACACCATAGTGCTCTATAAGTGCTTGCTGCCATCACCAGGGCAGGACTGTGGGTAGATGTGGAAGGCAGATTTGTCCTGGGAGCAGCTGGAGAATGAAGCTTCATACAGTTATCTAGAACTCTGGGATCCGGTCCTCCCTCTGAGCTGCAGGTGAAACCTTGATACAGTTTTGTTGCCACAGAGGGTCTGTCACTTTCTGGAAGAAAAGGACCTTTTGGGGTCTTTTGTACCTACTACAAGGTAAATAAAATACTTGGCACATACACCTTACCAAATATTTGCTAGTTGGTTTCATTTAAAGACTCCATTCCTACCTCAGATTGGTTAGGTCGAGTTTCTCAAGAGGATGCAGAAATCCCAATTCTTAGGCAAAACTTTCCAATTTTTTTAAAAGTAAACTTTGTGTGGGTTAAATAAAACCCACCTACATGCTGCATTCAGGCAGTGAGCTGCTAGTTTGGAACATCTAGGCTAGATTTTTGTAGTAGACTATGTTGGTGCCCCTCAGGCCCTGTCACTTCAGGGCCTTCAGGAAGTCTAAGCTCCTGCATCCCTTTGCCTGGGGTCTTTCTCAGGCTGCAGCACTGACTGGGCTCACATGCAGGGAAATGATGCTCTTTGGAAGCAGCCCACATTCATGAATGATGAAAGTTGGTGGACAAATACCCCAGCTCCCTCCCCTCTTGGACAGGACAGTTCCAAGAAGTGTGTGCATTCTATACTTGCTCCCAGTATTCCCCAGCAGTGCTGATCCCCAGTTTGATTTGCTTGATAACACTCTCCTCATTGGCTCCTTTCCTTTCCCTGTTTTGCTCCTCCATTTACCATCCTGTTTTCTGGGGCCACTTCCCCACAATCTGCACGTGAATCCTCATCTTGGTGCCTACTTCTAGGGGAACCCAAAACAAAATAATTCTCTTGAACACCTGTCACTTGGAAAAACAGGGTCTTCCAGAGTTATCTAGCAGGTGGCATTGGCCAGATGCTGCAAAATGGAATAAATTTAGGTACTAAGGATTTCTTTGGCGCCAAAATAAAGTTTCACGATTGGTCTAAGGTTTTAGACAATCCCTTGTAATTTTGGAGTGGAGGTGGTGGGGGGATCTTTTTGATTCTGGTGCATTCATTTGCATTTAAATTTGAAGTTAAGGCTTTTAGAAACTTTTAATTTCTATTTAATTATAAGAATTTCACTGCAGGGTATCTATCTGATTTAAAAGAATAATTAAAATTAAGTATAGCTGCGGTGATTTGCCACACTGTATGGCTGTCCTTCAGGATGTTAAGCAATAGCAAATTATTTGTGGCTGGAGGTGCTGTATATGTAAATTCCCACAAGAACAGAATTTGGTGATAGAGAAATTTAGATTATGGAAATCATATTGCAAGTTTAAACATCAGTGCCTAATAAATGCTTTCGTTGTTACCATTACTTCTCTTAATATCCTCAATTAAATGATTTAAAATAGAACAATAGATAAGCAAGATCAATTAATTTTATAAGATGATCAAAGGAATGTGGTTCAGCATTGTAAAAGCTGTAAACGTGATAATAGTTTTATCAGACAGGAAAAATAACTTGAAGTGGCTCAAACCTTATTCGTCTATGCTCAGAGGGGCTTTATTTGTGATTAATCAAATTGTCCTTTGTAACAGGGAGAGTTTTAGGATGTGGCCCATTAATTTTAGAAAAAATAATTCAGACATTAAAATAGATGCTATTCTCAGATGGTTATATGTCAACCATAATAAGTGATAACAACCATCAAAATATCTTGATCCTGTAACCTGTTGGAAGGAGGCTTCAGGAGGGGCCGGGGAGCTGCCAGTGGCAATAACATTGATCCTCCTGAGCACTTAGGGAGGGGGCCCTAACTCAGCTTCTGTGTCTGCGGTCTAGGCTGCAGGCCAAATGGAAGGTACAGAAACAGCCAGAGCTTCTCTGCGCAGATGAAGGATGCGCCGGTGGGAATTTGAGAGTGGCAGAGTGAAGAGAAGGATCATTTTTGAAAGGCTACATTTATCTGCAGTGTGTATTGGGGTTAAGAATGATTCAATTATTTATACCCCTCTGCCTTTCAAAAAAGGAATGAAGGTAACTTACCCCCACCTCTGCCCCGCCCCTGCCCAAAAGGACAGAAACAGTAAAAGAACATAAAAAAACCCCAAAGTTGAGACATACAAGGGTGATGGGCAATGATTATGGTGGTTTGAGCTAATCCAAGGGAAAATGTTTGCAATTAAAAACAAATTTTGGCTCTGAGCTTCCTGGTAATCCAAGCAAAAAGGGAAGCATGGTGAGTTATTACCTCTTATTATCTTATTTAAAATAAAAAAGAGAAGATCTTTAATTCCTAGGAGGATTATTTTTTGCAAGAGTCAGAAAGTGAATACAATCCTAGGGGTTAAAAAAAAAATCAAGGTTGCAGAGTATGAAACACAAAAAGAGTTACTCTGTATGTTACCCTGGTTCATTTGGACCAGAAGTTTTAGGTCTGATAGGAGCAAATTATCAAGTGCAAGAAAACATCTGTCTTAGGATGTCAGTCTCAAATGCCAGAAATATCACCACAAATCTAGTTTCTTCATAGGCAATGTTATGTTGGTGTTGTGGCTAATGATTCATAAGTACCTACTTAGCAAGAAAGGGGCTGAATGATCAAACATTGGCTCATGACTTTCAGGGGCAGTCTGTGATTTTGAGAAGAGAGAATAAGATAGGCTGGGAAGTAGGGGGCGTCACTGCAACCAACAAGTGGCTTTCTGGCAGGAGCTCTCCACAGAAGCCCATGGCTGGCTTTCCCCAGCACTAAAAGACTGAAGCTCAATTTGCTAAGTGGCTCATGAGCTGTGGCCTGCCCTGCATTAGCACAGCTCTTTGGGGCTTATTGAAAGTACTTTGGCAAGCTCTCTGCTTATCCAAGCCACCATGTTCTCTTCCTTTGCTGAAATTCCTGAGACTAATCTCTTGTGGCTTTCAGGTCTAATAGCAGAAAGGTAGGGCTGTGGGCCAACTCCCATGGGAAAATCAGCAGGGGAGAAAGCTCTTGGGCTCAGCTGTTATTTAAGATCCTTGAAAGGTAGCTGTGCCAAGGCATTTTCCTGACCAGTGTTGACCCCTTCTCCAAATCTCAAATATGATTCCTGCTAGAGCTTACCATTCTCTCCACCTTACATTACATTATTTCTGGATGTGATACAGAGAGGTTGGGTTTTGGAAACAAACTTGGATCCACATCCCCTTTTGCCACTTATTGGTGATGAGATCCTGGACAAATAACCTAATTCTGTTGAATCTCTATTTTCTCATCTGAGAAACAAGTCTCTCTGAGCTAATATTCATAAATCTTCAAGATCCTCGACGTCCGTGTATAGAAACTGTTCTCACGTTATAGTTTCATTTATAAATGGGTGATAGGCCCCGTTCTAGGTGTTGAGAGTATAGAGGGAATAAAATACAATTCATTGAAGAATTCCAAGTCTACTGTGGCATGTGCCATGATAGAAGCATGTGCTGACTGTGCCCTAGAAGGAGGGGGTCCAGCTTGACCATCTGCATGGTGGCAGGTGCTGTTGATCCAATGATGGGGACTGGAATCAAAAAAGCCAGGCTCCGGCTCCCTTTTCCTAGCTTCCCAGGTCAAAAGTATTCATCTATATTTATAGTTGCTTCATCTATAAAAGGGAGGAGACCTGATCTAAAGGTCCTTTGGGTTCCTGCAGATGATTAGCCACGTGGAAGCTGTAAGATAGATACAAGAAAATTACAGCACTCAGGAAAACTTGAATGTTAGGAAGGTTACCCAGTCTCCATCCACCCTGGATCTCTTCTACAAGATCCAAAGTATTTCCATGAGCTGATCCCTGTTACCCAAAACAATGTGAAGAAGAGAGACAGAGGACATAATGGATTCCTGTAAAACAGTTACTAACCTTGCACTGATGATCCATCAATTTGGAGGAGACCATTCAACCCAGCCATTGTGATTTAGTTCAAGGAAGGTGAGCAGAGGAGGCATCCTGGGCTGCTTTGATGGCCGAGTGAGCTGAGTCACAGTCACTCTGTCAACCCAGTGGGTGTGTGCTTGAGCTGAAGCACTAAACTTCATCAGCAGTGTAATTCCATTTACGCTATTACATAATTAAATTGAGACTTGAATTGTGCTTTTTAAAAGATTATGTGACCATATGTAGCTTGAACAAGCGCCAACTTCGAGAAAAGTGGTCTTTCTACAATTCCTTTCTACTGGGTTAGGACTCTGTTATTTCTTGTTTCATTCCCCCTTCTACTCCCAAATTTGACTCAAACCCAGTCAGTAGTTAATAAACTGATATAATTGCAGCTTAAATATTTTTATTTTAAAATATGCTTTCAGTAGGCTTTCAAACAGAAATAAAACCTTGCAGAATCCAGATCATGTATCAAACATGGCATAGCTGCATACCCACACTCTGAGAGAACAATGTACACTAACATTTCAAATGAAATTTTTTTCAAATCAGGTTTTAAACAGAAAGTTTTAGTATCAGTACTGAGTAATTTAATTAGCAAATGGTACACTTAATTCTCAAAATAAGTCAGGTTAAAGAAAATGAGATCTTAGTCTAGCATAAAGCTACTCCTTTTTGAGAAATTATTTAACATTTGAAAGAATGCCTCTCTTGTACTCAGTAATATTAGGGAACTCAATTCCGATATGGAAATCAAAACAGGAGAGAATTTTTATGGCAATGAATTTAATAAACAAAAAGGTACTAATGGCTTTAAGTGAAATCCAGACATTATTTTGAAAAGTTAATAAGAAAAATAAGCGTACTTGTAAACCTAAGCAGAATGTGACTAGTTTTTGCTTTTTTTTAATCAAAGTAAACTGTTCCACATAAAATCCAGGCTAGTCTATGCATATGCAACAACCCTTATTAAAATGCGTTAGAAAACCCAAACGCCATTAGATAATGAAACTGATCAGAGATATTTTCTAGTGCTTCAATTAATACCCTGGTGGTTAAACCATAATGACTAAACTCGATTGGAGTCAAATCCAGATGTGAATTGTACTTACGGACTTCAGGGTCACTGCTTAGTGGATTGGTTTTGAAATACTACAGCACTAAATTATAATAATTGTTTTGTTTGAAAGTTCTTTTCTTTTTCATTGATAACCAAAATAAGTGTTCCCCTAAGCTCAAACATGAGCATAGAGCACAGCAGGGCATTAGCACCTTCCAACCTTGCTGTGTGCCTAGCACATAGTAGGTGCTCAGTCAATATGTGCTGGGTGAATACATAAAGAGTATGTTCAGAGAATTTATCTGATCCACCCAAAACATTATGCTCTTTCTGTGGAGATCTTAAAGTCAGCTGGCTTGCCTTGACTGGTGTCTGCCATAAGTCAACCTTGGTTTTAATTAAAGAATCTTGAAGTACGAGTGGGCACACAATACTTTTTATTTGTGAATTTCTAAAAAATATATATATTCAGTTATTTAATTCTCACAACAACCCTATAATCTATTATCCCAATTTTACATAGTAAGGTTAAATAACTTGAAGTTTGCAAGTCCACTATGTGGTAGAACATTTGAATGCAGTTGGCCTAGATCCTAAAGCCATTCTTTCAGCCTTGACATCGGGGGTCCACAAACGATGCCTCAAGGGCCAAATCCAACCCGGGGACTGCTCAGATAAAGTTTGTGTTCAAAAAAAAACCTTCCATGGAAGTCAACCAGAATCCACTGACAGAAAGAACAATGTTCATAACCCAATTCAAGGCAGTGTGGGATGGTGGAAAGAGGAAAAAGCTTTGAGGCCAGGCCAAGTGTAAATATTAACTCCACCAGTTAATGGTTGTACAGATGTGAGTAAGTTTTATCTCTTTTTCTAAGTCCCAATTTTCCATCTGTAAAAGTGGGCTCTTTATACCTCCCATGCTGCATTGTTTTAGGGGATTAAATAAGATAATTTATGTTAAAGGCTTAATGGAGTGTCTGGCACATAGTAGCTGGTCAATAAATAAACGGTAATGAATAAACAAGGATTTTTCATTGCACCTCTTTTTGTCTATATCTGTCTACATCCATATATCTGTTATCTAATGTAGGATGTCAGAATCACTGAACCGCAGTTGTTCCAGAGCATTCATGAGAACTGAAACATTTAGAGGAGCTGTCAACCACATCATAAAACTCTTCTTTCTAAGGGTACTGCGAAAGATTGGTAGCCTGGCCTTCTAGTCCTTGCTCTGGAGAGGGGTCTACCAGGGGACTGTGTCTTCAGCTAAGGTCAGGCAAAATAGAGCTCATTCCACGCCCCTAGATGTGACCACCTCATGTGAATATTGTCCCCATGTACTTCTGATAAAGCGCACCCTGAAATAATGTGATTTCCCCCCACAGGGTGCTGAGGGGAACCACAGGAGGCATCTGAGAGGCTTGCTTTCCTCCAACTTCTGTGCTTCTTGGGAAGAGTATACCTTGGACATTTCCAGCTGTGCTCCTGTACCACATCCCTGGTCTCCAAGCACCAGCATCTATTAGTGGATGTAGTGCAATAGCTTCCACCAAAGCCCCTGAACAGTTCGCACGCAACTCAGCAGCCAGAGGGATCCTTTAACCACATGTGTTAGATCTTGTCACTCTTGTTCAAAACCCTTCTGTAGCTCCCTATTGCTCTCTACGCAAAAGCCAGTTCCTTACAAGGATGCATAAGACCCGACACCAACGGGGCTCCACCCCATTACTTCTCCGACCGCTTCTCTTTCTCTGCCCTTGTGCTCACTTTATTTTAGCTGCAATGGCCCTCTTGATGTCTCTTGAATGAGCTAAGCACACTCTTACTTCAGACACTGTGCACATGCTGTTTCCTCTTTGCAAAACTCTGTTCCCCTAGCTATCACCATGGCCACTCTCGGCCAGCTGCCTCCCTCTGTCCTAAGCCACTGTCACCTCACGTTTACTGCTTTTCCCTTTTCCTGCTTTGTTTTTCTCCTAAGCATTTATCCCTGTGTAACACACTATGTATTTTTACTTAATTGTCTTGTTTATGTCTGCTGCCTCTAACAAGAATCTAAGCTCCTGGAGGTCAAGGCCTTTCTGTCAGTTTTGTTTACTGCTGTATCTCTAACATGTAGAGCCCTGACTGGCACATAGCAAATGCTCAATAAATATTTATGAAGTGGGTAGATAAAATTATAGTCTTAATAACTTAGGGAAATACTCCAGTTTCATCCTTAGAAAAGTATTTCCATGTGGAAAAACATGTGGTGTACCAAATGTCACAAACACAGAAATCATAGGACAGTCTGAATTCCCAAGAAAATAGCAACATCATGCTTGCTCTATGTGTGTGGCTTCATTCCAAAGAGACCCCTGTTCTCAATTCAAACTCAAATGGTGTCTTTTTGTCTCCTGACATTACGTTGTCAGGTGAGGCATCCTTTGTGAGTAAGAAACTGTCATTTGTAAGGGACTCACAGAGCCTTGGAAGTCAACAACTGCTAGATGTTTCCAGTAAATAAATGTCTTTGTGCTAGCAAAGCAACGTCATGGGACACTTCTTTCCAGTAGCTGGTGAAATGGTAATTACATTTCCCAAGTTGCATTTTTACAGGAGAAAATCACAGCAGAGGCCGGGCGTGGTGGCTCACGTCTGTAATCACAGCACTTTGGGAGGCCGAGGCGGGCGGATCACGAGGTCAGGAGATCGAGACCATCCTGGCTAACATGGTGAAACCCGTCTCTACTAAAAATACAAAAAATTAGCCTGGCATGGTGGTGGGCACCTGTAGTTCCAGCTACTCAGGAGACTGAGGCAGGAGAATGGCGTGAACCCGGGAGGCGGAGCTTGCAGTGAGCTGAGATCATACCACTGCACTCCAGCCTGGGTGACAGAGCCAGATTCCGTCTCAAAAAAAAAAATCACAACAGAAATTGAGTATCACTAGTCACTAGAGAGATGTGAAGTTCTTTGTCAAAATGATGATGATGATGATGATGATTATGATGATGATGATAGTGGTGGTGACAGAAATGATGACAGTACTTAAAAGTTTATTGAGTGCTCACTTGAATGTTTTTCAACCCTTGTTATACCATATAAACTTTAGGATCAGCTTGTCACCTTCTGAGAAAGAGTTGTTAGAATTTTTATTGGAATTGTATTGAATTTATAGATTTATTTAAGAGTGATTGCTACATTTACGATATTGAACCTTCCTTCCAAAAACATTTTGAATTTATTTAGACATTATTTTATAACCTTCTATAAAATTTTATAATTTTCATTGTAAAGGACTTAGACATGTTGGGATGTATTTAATTCTGGGTACTTAGAAATTTATGTTGCTATTATAAATGAGGTTTCTTTAAAATTACATTTTTGATACTCATATAGACATCTCACTGCTTTTATATTGCTCTTTTTGCCTTTTCTTATAGTTTATTATAAGAGTTCTTTTGGATTTTCTATGTAGACAATTATATTAATAATGCACGTGAGTAATGTGATGTTATTTCTGCTTTAAAATTCTTTCACTTTCCTATTTTATTTATTTTATTACACTTTCTAGAACCACCAGAACAATGATGAATAAAAATAGAAATAGAGATCATTTGTGTCTTATTACTGACTTTGAATGTAATATCTCTCAAGTTTTACCATAACATATGGTATTTGCTATGAATTTTTGGTAGATACGGTTTATCAAGGTGAGAAAATGCCTTCTATTTGCTGTATGCAATGGCTTTTGTCATGAATAAGAATTGAGTTGAACTGGAATTTTCTTTCTGCATTTATTAATTTCTTTCTGCATTTCTTTCTGCACTTATTATTCTGAATGCATTAATGCAATTCACCACACTAACAGATTAAAGAAACAAGCATAATCATAATAAATGTAGAAATAAAATTCCACTGAAAATTAAACCTAAATTCATGAGTAAGATATTTCCGTGGTTTTACTTTTGCATAGCGTGCTTGTCTTGTTTTGATGTCAGTTGGAAAACTGTCTTTTTCTGTTCTGCAATATAGATTGTATATAATTGGGGTTATCAGTTCTTTGATGATAATACTCACCTAACAAGTCGTTTGGGCCTTGTGTTTCTGCAAAATGGTTTGTGACTACTGATTATATTTATTTAATGTACTACATATGTTTTCTATTTCTTCTTGAGTCAATTTTGATTATTATATGTTTCTAGAAATTTTCCATTCTGTCTGAGTTTTTACATTTATTTATATAAAGCTGTTCATGCCTTTCTCTTATGATTTTTAAAAGTTCTATTGCATTCATGGTTATGTTCCCTTTCTGATAATATTGTTCATTGGATCTTCTCTCTTATTAACGAATCTTGCTAGAGTTTTGTCTATGCATTTGTTCAAAGAGACAGCTTTTAATTTTGCTGATCAAACTATATTGTTTTCCATTTTATTAATTTCTGCTATTATATCTTTCCTCCTACCATCTTTAGACTTGCTCATTTCCTAAATTCTGGAGTTGGATAATTAGCTTGATAATTCTTCTATAATATGTGACTTCAGTGCTACAGTTATTTCACTTACTATCATTTTGCCTTTGTAGTACAAGTTTCAAAAACTAATCTTTTGTCATTCAGTTCTAAATATTTCATTATTTTTACTATATTTTATTTCCTAACCCATGGCTGTGTAGAAAGTTTTGGTTGTTTTTATTGTTGTTTAATCTCCAAATACATGCAAAGATTGGCTTTTTATAACTTAGTTGTATTATGGTCGTAGAATGTGGTCTCTGTGTAGTTTACCAATTTTGCTCCCCAAACTTCTTGAAATCCACTTTTGGATTTTCTTTCCTCAAGCTATCCCTTAGTAGCAAGGGTCTTTGAGTAGCAAACTCTACATTTATTGAACAACTTTTATTTGATTCTCTTTTAAGTAATTAACTGTGTATATTTTGAATATTAGTTTCCATCAAAACTTGAAGATAGTATTCTATTGTTTACTAGCCTTGATTGCTTCAGGCAAGTCTATTTTCATTTTAATTGCAGTTATTTTTTCTAGGATTTCGCTTTCAGGATTTTTCCTCTATCTTTGGTATTCTGTACTTTCATTACCATATGTAGGAATATGGATTTCTTCAATTTATTCTCGATATTTAACCTGTTTCTTTTATTTGAGGACTCATGACTCTTCAATTCTAGGAAATTCTCAGCCTCCATCTACACTTTACATATGATGTTCTCCCCCATTCTTCCTATATTCATCTGTGAAAAAGATGATGAATGGAGTGTGGAGGCATAGAAATATGGATCCCATGAAAGACAGATTCAGACACACGGAGGATAGAGTCGGAATCACTCTATTCTGAGTAACTTTCTCAGATCTCTCTTATGGCTCACTAGTGCTCTCCTCAATGGTATTTAATTTGCAATTTAACTTGTCTTTTAAATTTTATATGTCAATGTTGTATTTTTCATAAATATGAAGTCATTAATCAGATCATTATCTACAATTCAAAAATTTAGGCCAGGCGCAATGGCTCACGCCTATAATCCCAGCACTTTGGGAGGCAGAGGGAGGTGGATCATTTGAGGTCAGGAGTTCGAGACCAGCCTGGCCAACATGGTAAAATCCCTTCTCTATTAAAAATATAAATATTAGCCGGGCATAGTGGCAGGTGCCTGTAATCCCAGCTAGGCTGAGACAGGAGAATCACTTGAACCCAGGAAGTGGAGGTTGCAGTCAACTGAGACCATGCCACTGCCCTCCAGCCTGGGCAACAGAGTGAGACTCTGTCTCAAAAAAAAATAAAAAAAGAAAAGAAAAGAAAAGAAAATTTGGAAGATGCCTAAATGTTCAAAAATTATAGTGTATCCATGTGATAGATAATTATATAGTCATTAAAATTAAAATTAGCATTAAAAAACAGTAAAACATGAAATAAAAATATATAAAATTATATATGTGCTCTTCTTATGTAAAAGTAAAAGTGAACACACAAAAATAGTTGCTTTAGGGTGACTTTATTGCAGATGATCTTTTTCTTCTTCCAACTTTTCTATAATGATGTGATATTATTTTTTATTATTTAAAATAGTTCCTTAAAACACATTTATCTTCCCAAAAGAGCATCTAGGTAAAAACTTTGAATATGAGGTCAGAATTAGCCTTTGCTTAAATATGTCTCTACTGTTGAGGATTTCTGAAAGCAGAAATTCATTGCTGGATACCGGCTGATATTCGAAATCATGTCAGCATTTTGAGTCCTTAGGTATTCTTTCTGCCCCAGAGTTGAGTTCAGAAAATTGAAATCTACATGCTTGCATGTGTCATGGCTAAGATGCCACTAAATTTGTTTCTTGTTTCTTTTTCAAACATAATCATTGTATTTTGCTTTGAATATCGTCAATTAGGAAGTGCAAACTGCTTTTCCATTTTAAGAACTGTATGTTATTTATTTATTTATTTATTTAGAAGTGGAGTCTTGCTCTGTCACCCAGGCTGGAGTGCAATGGCGTGATCCTGGCTCACTGCAAACTTGACCTCCCAGGTTCAAGCGATTCTCCTGTCTCAGCCTCCCAAGTAGCTGGGACTACAGGTGCACATCACCATGTCAGGTAATTTTTGTATTTTTAGTAGAGACGGGGTTTCACCATGTTGGCCAGGCTTGTCTCAAACTCCTGACCTCAAGTAATCCACCTGCCTCAGCCTCCCAAAGTGCTGGGATTATAGGCATGATCCACCGCACTTGGCTGCACCTTAAAAAAAAAAAAAATACAAAACCTTGTTGCAAAGCATAGGCCACACTTAAGTTAATGAAGTCATTTTTTAAATAAAAGATCGTTTTACATTTTTAAGAAAACTCTTCATGGCTGTGAATTTGTTAATTATAGTATTTCTTGCACTGGCCAAAGTAAGGATTTTCCTTACCTTATTTGGGACTAGAACTTGACATTCACAAAAACTACATGGGCGGCTCTGAGAACATCTGCAGCATAAGCATGACCTTTGATTCGGTAAACTTCATTTCCTCCCTCCTCCTAGTGTTTCAATGGTGTTTTCTCTGCAGACTCAAAGGTGCCCCTTCCCGGTTATTTGTCCTACACCAGCACTCACTCACCTTATTAAACAACAGGATCATAGGGGCACTAAAAATGGATAAAGAGAAAATCTCTCCGAAATTTTAGGAGTTTTGACCCGGTTACCTGGTCTGGGTTCTTCTTTTCAAGGTGTTCCTTTGGCTTTGTATAATTCTCTGGTCAGACCATAATCCTTAAACACTGTGATCATCATAAATGCTCTTCTGTTTCCATTTACTCTGCAGAGGTCAAAAGATGCGGCTGGTTTATGAGTTTATTCTGCCATGTATCACTACAGGCAGGTCAGCGGGCCAGCCGGATGGATGGGCAGCGCTAACCTCCTCATTTATTACTCTTGTCAACTCGGAAGGGATTTTTTTTTTTTTTTTTTTTTTTTTTTTTTTTTTACCTTGTGAAAGGCCCATCAGCAGTGAATCAGTGAAGTGAAGACGACAGTTGATTTGTGAATTTAGATTCTATAAAGTGACTCCGCTTTGGTGGGCTGTGTAGATAAAGCAACCCTCACGATAAGGTGACGAGTGCAATTCCACAAAACCAAATTTATTGCACATTTGAGGAAATCATCCTATTTTAAAATGCCATAAATTCTAAATTGAATATTACTTATTCCCATGAATTTTGATTTATATTTTGAATATTTTTTTAATGGGATGCTAAATAGCCTGGCCTGGAAGTTATGAGTTTATGCATTACTTCTCGTGGGCTATTGTGACTTTCTGCGGAATATATTGGCCATTCTTAGGATTTTATTTGTGTGGACTGTGGGGGGTGTGGGGGAGTGCATTCGTGCACCTGCTGAGGGTGCCCTGTGGGTAATGCTGTGGATGCTGGTTATAAGAAAAGGAGCTGGCTGCAACCTTCCTCCCTCCAAGCAAGCTGTCTCACAAGGAGTCTTTTGCACCCACTCAAGCAAGGGTGAAATAGCAATGGAAGGGAACATGGAATCCCCACTCCCATCAGACATCCTCAGAATCCCCTTTACTTCTCTGTAACATTTATTGCTACAGTAATTAACGATTTCAGTGGCTACTTATTTACAACCCATCTCTGCTACCGGACATAGCTGTAGCTCCACAGAGCCTGGAGGCAGGAGACCCACCCACCACCCCAATTATAACAACAAACAACTCAGAATGCATTAGGCCACCACCCTTTTCCAGTTAACTCCATTTTTTTCTTTAACTGAGAGTCAAAAAGAAAACCTTTTAATTTTCAACCCTGGCTGTTGAAGCACTGAAGAACGGGTACACCCAATTGCCTTTTACCAACGAGAAAAATCAGGAAAGAGTCTTCCAACCTGTGATTGAAAACTGACAGCTTTGCAGTGCACCTCACAGGCAGAGAGGCCTTCAGGCAGCATTTACCCCATAGTGGGCGGGAAGATGGCCTGGTTGGAAGTTCATTAAGTGTGGGGTGAATGGCTTCCCTCTTCCTCTTCCAAGTCCAGATCTCACCTAGCACCTGGCATGGTGTGCAGCAGCCTCTGAGCTGTCAGATGAAATCTTTGGAGTTTCTCCAGCACAGACTAGAGCTACCTTTTCATTATTCCTTGAGGGAAGTGGCTGGTCTTGAGTAAATAGAAGCTTCTTACTCATTTTGAAGGTTGAACAGAGCAGGTGAGTGGCTGGTAGAGCCATGGAAATCTTCAAGTCTCTTGAATACTCTTAATATTACTGTGTTTTGAGCATGGGTACTTTATAGACAGTGGAGTTCACATGGTACCTGCTAAAAAGGTTTTTAAATCTAAAAAGGTTTTTGTAACCTCCAGAACCTGAGCCCTCTGAAGTCCCAAAGCCCCCAGATAAATTGTGCTGTTCTTCTCTGCATTTTTACTGTGGTTCCTCTTTCCGTGGAGTATATAGAAAAAGAGAAAGACACAAATAGGCTTTTATTTTTTTTAAGGTAGGGGGATGATTCCCTTCTCTCTGACCACCATACCTACCAAGGATGTCTAGCTAAATTTGGATAAGTTAAGCGTACAAATAACGAACTCCACATGTGACTTCATTGACTGAGACCTCAGCTGCGGCCATCTGCTGAAATATTTCCAAGTGGTTTCTCCAGGGAGCCTGAGCTTCCTCACAACATGGTGGCTGGGTTCCAAACGTTAGTGTCCGGAGAGAGGTGGGGATGAGGATAATGGAGAGGAAGAAAGAGAAACAGAAACAGATAGCACTGAATGCTAGGCAGAAGTTGTATTCTTTTTATGACTCATCCTCGGAAGTCAGAGAATCACTTTTGTCAAATTCCATTCATTAAAAGTAAGTCATGGCCCGGTGTCGTGGCTTATGCTGTAATCCCAACACTTTGGGAGACTGAGGTGGGAGGATTGCTTGAGCCCAAGAGTTAGAGATCAGCCTGGGCAACATAGTGAGACCCTGTCTCTGCAAAAATAAAAATAAAAATTTAGCCAGGCATGCTGGTGCACACCTATAGTCCCAGCTACTTGACAGGCTGTGGTGGGAGAATTGCTTGAGCCTGGGATTTGAGGCTGCAGTGAGCCATAATCGTGCCACTACATTCCAACCTAGGCAACAGAGCAAGACGCTGTCTCAAAAAAGAAAAGTAATATAAGTCACTAAGTCTGACCTACATTCAAGGAGAGAGAAATTAGACTCCACCTTTTGGAAGGAGGAAGGCCAAATAATTTGCAAACCTTTTTAAAAACTGCCACAAAGGGTCATTGTGGGTAGTAACTTTACCCTGTTGGTTGTGAGATCTGCTTCTACGTGGTGTCCAAGACCCTGCAAGACTACATCAACATCTTTTGAAAGCATCCAAGGACAGTATGTTTTTGGCAAAGCTTCCTTCCCACAAAGACAAGTGTTCATAGCATCTCCTGTAATGCTATCTTCTTAGTTATAAGGACTTTGAGAGCAAAGTTCACAAGTAAATCTGTGGCCACCTCATGCCATTTAATTATTTCTGAAACATTACTTCTGGGGGGAGGTATAAGTAACCATGCTGCCGCCTCTGCTTGCAATATCTCTGCCCCTTTTTTGTGTGTGATTGGCAGGCTCTATTCATCCTTTGAGGCCCACACTTCAAACCTATCCTTTTTAGAGAGAGAGAGGGAGATAGGATCTCACTCTGTTGCTCAGGCTGAAGTGCCATAGTACGATCATGGCTCACTGCAGCCTCGACCTCCTGGGCTCAAGCAATCCTCCCACCTCGGCTTCCCTAGTAGCTGGGACTACAGGTGTTCACCAGAAGAGCTAGCTAGTTTTTAAATTTGGGGTAGAGATAGGGTCTTGCTATGTTGCCCTGGCTGATCTCAAACTCCTGGGTTCAAGTGATCCCCCTACACTGGCTTCCCAGAGTGCTGGGATTACAGTTGTGGAGCCGCTGCACCTGGCTGCATGTCCTGTTGGAGATATTCCAGGGTGCCCCCAAGTGGAATTGGTTTGTCCACAGTCCTTTATTTGTATGTCCATCACAGTACCAAAGAGTCTATCATCTTGTCTTCTAGACAATGTGTTTTCCTAAGGGAGGAATCTTGTCCTATCCTCACCCTCAAATATAGCACTTAGAATGTGCCAGTTGTTTTTTTTTTTTTTTCCTTTTTTTTGAGACAGAGTCTCGCTGTGTCACCCAGGCTGGAGTGCAGTGGCGCGATCTCGGCTCACTGCAAGCTCCGCCTCCTGGGTTTTACGCCATTCTCCTGCCTCAGCCTCCGAGTAGCTGGGACTACAGGCGCCCGCCACCACGCCCGGCTAGTTTTTTGTATTTTTAGTAGAGACGGGGTTTCACGGTGTTAGCCAGGATGGTCTCGATCTCCTGACCTCGTGATCCACCCGCCTCGGCCTCCCAAAGTGCTGGGATTACAGGCTTGAGCCACCGCGCCCGGCCGTGCCAGTTGTTTATATTCCATACATATTAGGTCAGAGGAGCTTGGAAAAATGGACAATTTTTTTAGGCTAGCATCTTCCAACATGGGATGTGTGCAAGCTGAAATTCATGAGATCCTGCAGTAGAAGGGTTTTGTGTTAAATAAGTTGAAAAAAATCTGCTTGTTTTCATTTCAGTCTCGGAGGCTCATATCAACACTTGAATGGAGTCAGTGTGGTGTAGAGCTTTAAAAATGTGAGCTCTGGGGTTATCATTGATTTGAATTCTGGCCACACCCTTGTTCAAGTCACTAAACACATGTGCCTCATTTTTCTTAACTATAAGATAGCAATCACATTCTGAATCCTTCCCTCATAGAGATGTTAATGTTGAGAGAAAAAACTAAAATAACTCACAAAGGGCACTTACATGTGTTAGGAATTCAGTAACCACTGGGTAATAAAACTGTCATTAAAGGCTCTGAGAAGTCCTGCAACAATAATCACAGTATTTTTCCAACTTAATTTGATGGTGAAATTATTTTTTTTCACATCACGCTTAATAATTTGCATCCACATTTTGGGAAATGTGGCTGCAGAAGACTTGATAATATTGGAACACATCCTCTGCAAATTAGAAAAAGCTAGAGAAATCTAAAGCTAGCATAATTCTTGAGGGGTTGTTGAAGGGATGAAGTTAGAATTAATGGTCAATGAATGAGTAGCTGGCAATTTTTCTCATTGATATCTCTTCAACTGATGGCTGCTGTCCTTTCTGAGAATTCTTAACCTTGATGAAAGTGCTTCAGATGTATTTGACGGCACTTTTTTAGTAGCCAGCAACATGAAAGAGGAAATACAAGCACATTGGGTGATCTTGCTGAGTTTAGCAGATACCTTCCACCATTCTTAAATGTGCATTCAGGAAGAGGTGCAATGTCCTTACAGAAAGAGCCCTCTGACTTCTGTGCAGAAATGTGGCTTCTGCTTACAGAAACTTTGTTATCTGTTTATAGCTTGCCAGGCTGCTTCTGAGTTTGCTTAGCTCCTTGTAGAGACTTGAGGGTGTCAGGGGATTCCTGAATCCCTGAGTTGGTCTGGGCCCAAGGCAGCTGCTGAAATAACTGTGGCTGTCTGAGAACTGAGTTGAGTAACATGGTTTTAACTGCCCCACAGTCATTTCACCTTTTTTGTAATACATCACCTTGATCTTTCTTCGGGAAACTTTTCCTTCCCCACTCCCAGGCCATGTAGCTTAGGTGGACCAACTCTACCCAGAGGAGGGCATATGACTCAGATCTGACCACAACACATCCAACCCCTGCTTCAGAAATGAACCTGTGACCTAAGCCAGGTCAAGGGGGATGCCTAGCTGGAACTATCAGAGGCCCCAGGTGATGAGACCCAGGAGAAGTGTAAGGCCTTGGCAAGAGCTACCTTTTACCAGGAAAACCCAGATGTCAAAACATATTGAAACTCCATTTGATATAAAGTGGAGCAAGAGAAAATTTACAATTATACACATTACAATTCCTTTCAGGAATGATAATTAATACTATAATGACTATCTTTTATTGAGTATTTACTATGTTCCAAGCTGGCATGTTTCCTCAATTCTAATGTACACCTCTTCCCCTTTGAACATTTCTGAAATCAGAGATACTAGTGCCTTTCAGTTGAGGGCTTCTTACAACTGCCTCTAGCTAAGCAGTGGTCATGGCCTTAACCAATACATCTCACTTCATTTTTGATGAATGCCAAGGGTGATGTGTGATTAAAATCTATGTCTAAAGAAATCTTTAAAAAGATGTTTTCAACAAATATTCTGAACAACAGGCCAAGGGTGATAGACAATTAAAATCTATGCTTATATACATCTTCTTAAAAAACTTTCAACAAAGCATACGATAAGAAAACTTTGGGGTATGGTTTAATTGTCAGTGCTTTTTCCTTTTGGAGGGACAAAATAATATAGCATCCTGCAATGGATGGCATCTCAGCTTCTGCAAAATACGGGATTACCTTATTCATTCTTGGAGTCAGTACTATTTCACATAAGGGCAACCATGACTTGGGGAAGTTAGCTAATTGCTCAAATCCACCATCAAGCTCCAAGTGCTAAACCAGATAAAGCATGTGAAACGGAGACAAATAAGACCAGTCCAAGACCCAAGTCATAAACGGACTTTGCTATTTGGCAAAGATTTCTAATTTGCAATAATAGGCACAGCTCATCTTATTCTTTTATTGAAACAAAACATACAATAAAAACTCCAACGTTTCTATCTGTTCCCAAATCCAAACCTCCCCTAGCGTTGCTGCCTTAGATAATGCTGTCACAGTGCAGTAGCATTATGAAAAAGTTACTTGTAATCTACAGGATTAGATGAAAGCCAAGTTCCCAAGTCTGCTGTTTCTCTACCAGAAAATTGATACCAGGGACTTTCAGAGCTGAAAGAGACCACTGAGCTTGTTTAAAATAACCAAGGACCCAGTTGCAATGATGTGGCAACAATTAGGATATTATTTCCTTTGGGGAAAAGTCACTCAGCTTATTTCAGCCAAATGTCCAAGTCGTTCCGGACAATTTTTCTGCACAACGCAACCCCCGCTGGGTCCCCCACCAATTTTTGTAAATTAGAACCATCCAATTTGGCTTCAGAGTCTGCTTTGGGGGCACGAATTGGATTCTGGGATAAATTTTACCGTGGAAAGAAGGGTCCTGGTGCGCCTGGACTTTACTGATGGAGTGTAAGCAAATGGCACCGGGATGCTTTTCTTCACGGCCTGCTTTGAAAACTGGCTTTCATGTGAATATCAGATGTTTTATGTCTTTGACTCAAGTGACCTCATCTACCAGAATGAAGTCATCTATCCCGCCAGGGAAGACAAACCTTCTTTCCAGAGAATCAATCAGCCCATCAAGGGTCCTCCTTACCTCCTTATCTCCAACCAGTGAGCAGTTAAAAACCTGGCAGGCCCCAGAGAGCCCCCGTACTTCACGTTCCCTTAAATCAAAAGGGAACCCGAAGACTCTCAGGGAAGCTCCAACTTGCTGCTGGGTGAGCACAGCTTGACATCAGCTCAGACTTGGGGGATTGTTTCCAAGCGACATATTTTTTGATCACGAAAACCATGGCATTCCAGTGAACTTTAGGGGTTTCTCCTTCATGTTATTAAACTATTAACTCCTGCCACATAGAAATGCTAGGCACCTAATTGTTCTCCCAGCCTTTTCATCCTGAGCTATTGCACAACCCATAAACAGGCCAATTAGGAAACCAATTAAAATGAGAAAGAGGCTTCCTGAATTATCCAGCAGTTGGAGCAGCACTGCCTTTTCGTTGTCAGTCAGCGAAAGGTTTTTACTGCATCTGCTGAAGAGGTGAGCAAATTAAGGGAAGCAGCACTGCCATAGGGCCCGTGCCACACAGAACAGCAGACAGAGCACTTGGCCAACTCTGACACGCCTTGTGAGACCCCAAGGTGGGTGTTCTAGAAGGAAGAAGCTTTGGCTTGCTTACTGGAACCGAGACAAAAATTCCAAATAAAATTCCAAATAAAAATGTAAATCGAGTTTATTCCTCGATTGTCGCAGAGACTCTGGCGAACATGTTAAGTTTTCAGAAAGTGATTCTTTTCCTAGCAATGGGCTGCTTGCCTTGCATTCCTCAAGGCCTGTCCTGAGCCTTTCCTCCTGTGTCCTTCCACAAGGCTCTGAGTGGCTGTAGAACCCTCATATGACAGGAGGAGGAGGCTGACCTTGGTCAAGGTCACATATCCCTTCTTTTGTCCATTTGAAAGACTCTTGCTGTTGACTGACTATGCAGCACACATAGCTGGGCCCTGGAGAGATGTGCAAGGCAAACACAACCGAGAGGTTCCTGCCTTCACTGAGCATGCACCACAGAGACACACTGAGTCACTTCTCCCTGAGCTCTCGCAGCACCTCAAACATGCCTCAAGTTTAAACCTCTACTTTTAAATGTAATCCCTGTGCATGGCACACCATAGGTGCTCAAACAGGGAGATGGTGGAACTGTTGAAGGAGAGGGAGTGCTGCTGACTCCTCGTCCTGAGATGGAGGTGTGCATGCATCCATACATGTGTGTGCGTGTGTGTGTTTGGGGGAAGACATAGTAAATAAGTTGAGTGTTTCTTGTTCTCCGTGGTCTCAAGCCCTCTATGCATTATTGTGGCCACTCAGAGCTCAACTGGTAGAGTTGACTTTTGACCTTGTTCCTTGCTACTTGCAAAGTTAGAAAAAGAAAAGTGCAACCCACTGACAGTGGATCTCCGAAATGCCAAGTGGTTGTACTCTAGAAAAGCCCCATTGAATTCTTTAATGGTGCCAACTACATTCTCCCTTCTCCCTGAGAGATTTTGCCATGTCTCCTTTCTTCCTTCCTGGATTTTTGACTCCTTGAAAGCAAGCACAGAGCCTCCTTGTTGCTGCAGCCCGCATGACCCTGGTGCAGAGCCTGGCTCAAGGTGGCCTCTATGCCTCACTGACAGGTGGACACACTTATCTTGAATGTCTCTGACTTTCTTCACCAGAATAAGTCGCTCTTTTGAACCCATAACCTTCTGGTCTGTGTTGTATTTTAAACTACAAGGGTGGTTTCAGGATTAGGAGTCGAGTCTGTAGCTGCAGCATCATTTTATAACAAATTGGATCTCATTCCTGATCCTCCAGTGAAGAAACTTGGGCACACTGCATAACTTTCTTAGCCTGTTTTCTCATCTATGAACCACAATTGATAATAGTACCTGAGCCATATGCTGTTGAAAGATTTGATGCATTAATGTGAGCAACATGCTCAGAACAAGGACAGGTGCATGCCAGGTGCTGCCTGAAGTAAGCTGTTCTCTTTGCTGTGCTGTGGTGCCTGTTCAAGCTGTTGGCTTTCTCCTGGTGAGATGAGACCTTGGGCATGCAAACCTGCACTTGCCCCTTTTTGGGGATGCTGATGGCAAAACCAGTTGGAAGGGATCTTGGGAGATTTCAGGGGCCTCTTATGTGTCCATGCTGGACTCCCCTGGAGGGTTGGTCACCGTGTTTTGAGCATTTGGTCTTATATATAGCAAGCTTGTGCTTTGTGTTTCCGTATGTCCTGTCTCATCTAGCAAAATTGCCAGTATTCACCTGACTCTGGTGGCTGGAAGCCCAATGCATCACAAGACAAGCCGTATCTACTAAGAGGTAGCATGGTAGGGTGATTCAGAGTCTGAGTCAATCATGTTTGGATCTCAGCTCTGCAGCTTACAAACTGCATGACCTTGAGTGAATTACTTAAACTCTTTCTGTCTCATTTTATTTATCCAAAAAATGGGTATAATAGCTACCCAGCACAGTGGCTCACGCTTGTAATCTCAGCACTTTGGGAGACTGAGGTAAGTGGATCACTTGAGCCCGGGAGTTCAAGACCAACCTGGTCAACATGGTGCAACACCGTCTCTATTAAACATACAAAAATTAGTTGGGCATGGTGATGCATGCCTGTGGTCGTAACTACTTGGGAGTCTGAGGTGGGAGGATTGCTTGGGCCTGGGAGGCCAAGGTTACCGTGAGCCAAGATTGCACCACTGCCCTCCAGCCTGGGCACACCGAATGAGACCATCTCTCAAAAAAAAAATTTTTTTTTTTTGTTTTTGAGACAGAGTCTCGCTCTGTCTCCCAGGCTGGAGTGCAGTGGCCGCATCTCAGCTCACTGCAAGCTCTGCCTCCCGGGTTTACGCCATTCTCCTGCCTCAGCCTCCCGAGTAGCTGGGACTACAGGCGCCTGCCACCTCGCCCTGCTAGTTTTTTTTTCGTATTTTTTAGTAGAGACGGGGTGTCACCGTATTCGCCAGGATGGTCTCGATCTCCTGACCTCGTGATCCGCCCGTCACGGCCTCCCAAAGTGCTGGGATTACAGGCTTGAGCCACCGCGCCCGGCCAAAAAAAATTTTTTTAAAAAAAGGATATAATATGGAGGCCGAGACGGGCGGATCACGAGGTCAGGAGATCGAGACCATCCTGGCTAACACGGTGAAACCCCGTCTCTACTAAAAAATACAAAAAAAACACTAGCCGGGCGAGGTGGCAGGCGCCTGTAGTCCCAGCTACTCGGGAGGCTGAGGCAGGAGAATGGCGTAAACCCGGGAGGCAGAACTTGCAGTGAGCTGAGATCCACGGCCACTGCACTCCAGCCTGGGCGACAGAGCAAGACTCCGTCTCCAAAAAAAAAAAAAAAAAAAAAAAGGACATAATAATAGTCCCTACCAAACATGTTTTTATGAGGATTAGATGAGTAAATATTTAGAAAGTTCCTTGAAAAGTGTCTGCTGTGTGTAAACTTATGTAAAACTGTGATAAATACATCATTTCTGATGACTCAATGTTAGAAAGTTCTTTCTTCTCTTAATCTAAAATTCATTTTTTTCTCCTCCCTGGAGGCTGGTAAAGGCCCTGGGTTTGAAAAGTTTTGAGTTTTGTGCCCATTACCACATAGACTGTTTCCCAGCCATGCTGTGTTGAGAAGTTACTTTTGTTCTCTGAGCCTTTACGTCTTCATCTTTTAAATGGGTGCAGTCACCACAGTCCAGATTAGCATCCAAAACCTTGTCTTCAAGCCAGCAGTGATAGATCTTCTCTGGACCAGACTCAAGTTAGCTTACATTAACTAGGATTGTGTGTCAGGCAGAATCCTGACATGTCACTTCATGAAGCTCAAGGGCCACTGTCAAGAGGCCTGGAAACTTCAGAAAAATCCTAGAACAGCCAGGATGATCTTTCCAAAGCACACATTTGACGATGTCTGACCCCAGACTAAATAGCTGGCCATGAGTTACTCTCTCCCTCTCCTCCTACCCTATCTGCCTTCATCCCCGGCTCTCTATGCCCCACCCTGACTCAGTTGCATTTGCTCAGCTTGCCATGTTTTGTCGAGAGCAACGTTTCACAACTGGGGGTGATTTGGCCCCCTGAAGGCACTAGGCAATGTCTAGAGACATTTTTGGTTGTCATAACATGGGGAGGGGGTGCTACTGGATCTAAAGATTAGACACTAGGGATGCTACCAAAAGTCCTATAATGTATAGGACAGCCCCCCCATGACAAAGAATTATGGGCCCCAAAATATCAATAGTGCCAAAGTTGAGGAACTCTGGGCTAGATTCTGGCCCTTTCCAGAGAATTCTTCCCATCACCAATCCACTCACCTGTGCCTACCTGTATCAGTCAGGATAGACTAGGTTATGGTGCAGTAACACACATTCCCAAATCTTAATGGCTTAACTCCACAAATGTTAATTAATTTCTTTCTAATGTTCTGTGTCCAGTGCAGGTTGGGTGGGGGACTCTAGTCCACATGGTCCCTGAGGACCAGGCTCCTTTGGGACATTGCAAATTGCCGTGGTGGAGGGAGAGAGCATGGGAGATTGCCCACCAGTGTTCCTTTTGCTCATATTTTATTGGCCAATGGAAGTCACATGGCCATATCTAACCTCAAAGAGGGTGGAGAAGTGCAGTCTTCCTTTGGACCTGGGAGGAGAGAAACAGATTCTTGGTGAACAGCCCTGATGACTTCATACCCAGTTCAGTCTCATCCTTGGAGACTCACCTTGGATGCCATGAGAAGCCTATCCCGATTGTCCTCCCTGGGCATTGGGGGTACCCTTGCTCTGGGCTCCCACCTGGGCTCATCCCATCACAACCTGTGACAATCCGAGGCTTCTGTGTTGGGTGGATGGTGGGATTCTTGTTTACTATGGTGCCTCTGACACGTAACCCAGTGCTCAGCAAGAAGTAAAGCCCAGGAATGACTTTCAGAAGTAACGGGCAACTGGTGGGTGGATTTTCATCCTAGAGGAGATCATGAGGAAGAGGAGGACTCTGAGATATGTGGCTGTGTGTCTGGTCCCAAAAGCTGATGTCATCAGATAGTGAAAATCCAGCAACTCTGTCTCCACCACTGTCTGAATCTGCAAGGGCATCAGAATTCTAGAACTGATATGGCCCATTGACTCCTTTCCTGGGCCTACTACGTGCTGCCTCCTTGTCTCTGTGTTTCCCAAGTTCCAAGCCTACCTCCTTCCTTTGGTGGATGAGCTCTTTGGCTAGATATGTTTGTGTTGTTGACCTGACTGGATCAAGTTTCTCTCTGCCCCTACTCCCACCCTGGTGAGAATGGCTGTCTAAGGCAGCATTTCCAAACCTGTCATTTACCTCAGACTGTCCCAAGTTTGGATACATCTTAGTCCCGCTCTCTCTATTATTTAATTAATATTTTCTTTTTAACTCAGTGCATATTTTTACCTAAAGAAATGTGTATACAAACAAGTTCACACCAGTCTAAGATAGACAGAAAGATAGATGATAGACAGATAGATAGATAGATAGATGATAGATAGATAGATAGATAGATAGATAGATGATTGATAGATAGATAGATAGATAGATAGATAGATAGATAGATATCATTAGGCCAGGCACAGTGGCTCATGCCCACATGTAATCCCAATATCCCAATGCTTTGGGAGGCTGAGGTAGGAGAATCCCTTGAGCCCAGGAGTTCAAGACCAGACTGGGCTGTGTAGCAAGACCTCCATCTATATTAAAAAAAATTTAAAAATTAGCCAGGCATGGTGGTACATGCCTGTAGCCTCACCTACTCTGGAGACTGAGGCAGGAGGATCACTTAAGCCCAAGAGCTCAAGGTTGGAGTGAGCTATGATTGTGCTACTGCACTTCAGCTTGGGTGACAGAGCAAGACCTTGTCTCTAAATAAATAAATTAAAATAGACATTATTGACCCCTTTGGGGAATTCTAGGGAATGCCTTTAGTATTTTGAAAACTGGCTACCCTTCCTGTATGACCTGTGCCTCAGAGTACCCTAATAGTTGGTGAAGGAAAGTTTCTTTTTTCTTTCTAGAAGTGTTCTGCCTAAGAAATTAGAAAGAAATGTTGGAGTTGGAACATCGCTATCTTGCAACCACAAATGAATCAATGGATGTAGGCAATAATTATCAATGACTAGTATCATGAAAAGAGAGACAACAGACATTACATATACCTCCCAATGGAAGAACAGAATGCTATCGATGAAATAACCTTGTAAAACATATTGAACTTGAATCTGATCAAGCCTCTAGACCTAACTATGAATTTACAGGCTATACAAAGGACAGAGGGGCATGTTAAATGGCCCATGGGACGCAGTCAGTAAATCCAGATTGTGGGAGACGCTACAAAACAGATGACCTGGCTTCCTTAATGCAACCTTTTCCCAAGAAATTACTATTTGCAAGAAAGAGCCAGTGAGAGAGAATGCACCCAAATGTTGAAAAAGACATGTGACACAGAAAATTGCAAAGTATGGGCCTCATTTTGATCCCAACTCAAATAAGTTGAGTAAATGTGAACAGTTTACTGGGTATGAGATGATATTGGTAGTAATTGTTAATTTTTGCATTGTGATAATGGTTATGGTTAGATTTTTTTGTTAAGTCCTTATATTTTAGGGAAACACGTTGAAATATTTTCAGATGCAATAACAGGATGACCAGCGGTGGGTAGGGAAGATTAGAACAATGGCCAAATGTTCCTAGGTGTTGAAGCTGAGGACCTCAGAATAACATTGTGTTATTCTGTTCATTTTTTAAAAAATTCTTGAACATTTCTCTAATTAAAAATCTTTAAAAACCACAGTGATGTAATAGAAAGATGAGCAGGGTTAGTGATAGTGAGTCAGGGAAGACCCAGGGAGGAATGATATCTGAATGACAAAGATGAGCCCGCCATGTGAGGACATGGGGAGTAGTCTGGGCAGAGGGAACAGCAAGTACAAAGTCACCAAGATTACTCAACAGTATCTAAGAAATAACCTTGTAAAGCCTTGTAAAATGCCACGTATCCCATTTTCTAAATTATATGATTAGCCAAGAGAGGATGTGAAATTAGCCACTGAAAATATTGCTGCTTTGAAAATGAGGCTAATTTTCAGTAGGATTTCTCTTCTCAAAATGGAGGTGCGTGTACGAACTTTATGCTTTGGATTAAAATTTCAAGTGTTTTTAAGATTTTGATTAAAATTAGTTTAATTTTAAAAATGTTAATTGCCTTACTGTTTTTGCTGCTTGCTGTCTGATTTCACCACTGGGATAAATCCCAGCACCTGCTGGAGTTTCACAAGCTGCCAGTTCAAACCGCCACATGTCAGTAAATAAAGGGAAAATAAAGTTTTTTTATATTTGTGAAATACTGCACCAATGCATGTAGTGTAAAATAGCCCAGTATGGTCCCAGCTGAATAGTAAGAGGGTGATTTATTCCCAAGGTTCTGTTTCCATTTTGGCTGTTTATGATAGCATATCAAGCGAGCTTTTTGATTGAATTACCACCTTGTATTCAGGCTGGCACCATGCATTATTACATATGTAAGTATAAATGTTGATGCAAATGAGTTTTCCTAATGAAAGGAGAGACAGTTTATTTCCCCTTGCATAATGGGTGGTTCTGAGGACCAGATTTATTTTCTCAAAGTGAGCACACGCTTATTTTTCAATTTGTCATCCATTCTTAGCATGAGCACCCCAGTAATTCAGATCTGCAAATCTTTTAGCTTTCACATTTTAATATACTTTTTTTCATTTTTAAACCGAAATCAATTTCAATGTGATTTATCATCAGAGAATTACCTTATGTAAAATGCTTAAGTGAATGAAGCAATAACTTTAGGCCTATTGGTTTGAGAGAGCAATTTTCAGTTTTTCAGTTCTAAATAAACGGTGAGATCCCGGGTCACATTTTCATTTTATTCATTACACTGTGTGCTTTAGTTATTACAGAGTTTTCGGAAAGTCTAAGAGCTTCAAAATGAGCTGAATTACGTTTAAATATTGCTGCATTTCGTTTTCTACAATTTGAGCTACTTTGCTTGGTGTTTTTTGGTATTCTATTAGCCTCTTACCTAAACCAGCTGGCCAAGTCTGCAGTTCATTTCTCTCTTCATAAATTAGGATACTAATGTTGAGCCCTAGGCTCTCTCTTTGCATATGAAATTAACTGCAGCTTCCTTGCTTCCTCAACTGAGGATTTGCTTAGTAAGTACTTGGCCAATGATTGCAATGGGAGAACCAGGCTGAAGGGAGACCCATGTGGGAACATTTTTCTCCTACCTTGGAGGACCTGAAGACTCTGGGTAAGCAGATCCCCTTGATAGAGTTTAGGCCTTCTGCGAGAACTGTGAGTTTGAGGATTATTTGGGCAGGGGTCCTCCAAGAACATGGTGTGAGATTAGAGGTAATGGTAGCTTTCTTTCCACACAATAATAATAGTAATAATAATTTTTCTTATTTATTTATTATTACGTATATAATTTATTATACATATAAATATAATTTAAATATTTTAATACTTTAATATTTGTTATATTTATATGTATAATATAAAATAAATAAGTATGTGTATTATACTAATATATAATATATATAATAGAAATCCTAATAATAATAATACTCAGGGCAGGCGCAGTGGCTCATGCCTGTAATCCCAGCACTTTGGGAGGCCTAGGCAGGCAGATCACCTGAGGTCATGAGTTTGAGACCAACCATGGCCAACATGGTGAAACCCTGTCTGTACTAAAAATATATAAAAATTAGCTAGGCATTGCAGGTGCCTGTAGTCCCAGCTACTTAGGAGGCTGAGGCAGGAGAATTGCTTGAACCCAAGAGGCAGAGGTTGCAGTGAGCCAAGACTGGACCACTGCACTCCTGCCTGGGCAACAGAGTGAGACTCCATCTCAAATAATAATAGTAATAATAATACTCAGACATTTATTGAGCATTTACTGTGTCCAGGCACTATGCTAAGCGTTTCATTAATTATCATCTCATGTTGCATGTATCTATAGATATGTATCTATGTAATATGTATAATATCTACATATTTATGTAATGCTCTGTATAATTAATTAGGTGAGCATTATCTCAGTCAATCTCTACTATACCTTCCAAGATAAGAACCACTGTAATTCCCATTGTACAGATAAAGAAGCAGAGGTTCTGGGAAGTTAAGTACTTTGTCCAGGGTCAGCCCACTAATAAGTGGAAGGAGGAACCAAGACCCGAAACCAGAGTCTGGCCTTAAAGCATTCTTCACTTTGTAAGCATTCCACCTGAGCAAGATTTCTACTTACAAGGGAATGCTTCTTTACACAGTATTTGTTAAAATCCCACAATCTTCTGTCTACAGGAGGGAGAAAAAATTGTGTGCTTTAGAGTCTGGACCTTAAAAGACAAATAGACATGGTTGAGTTCTGTATTAGTCTGTTTTCATGCTGCCAATAAAGACATACCTGAAACTGGGCAATTTACAAAAGGAAGAGGTTTGATGGACTCACAGTTCCACATGGCGTGGGGAGGCCTCACAATCATGGTGGAAGGTGAAAGGCACTTCTTACATGGTGGCGGCAAGAGAGAATGAGAGGGAAGCAAAAGCAGAAACCCCTTATAAAACCATCAGATCTTGTGAGACTTATTCACTACCATGAGAACAGTATGGGGGAAATCACCCCCATGATTCAATTATCTCCCACCAGGTCCCTTTCACAACACATGGGAATTGTGGGAGTACAATTGAAAATGAGATTTGGGTGGGGACACAGAGCCAAAAGTTCCAACTCAAGGGTTGTCACTTAACAAGTTGAGCGCTGCCCCCCACCCCCATATGTTTTTTTAACCTCTTTCTACCTTGGTTTCCCCATCTGCAATATGGAGATGATAATGATGTTACTGTTATTGCAAGGAATTCATGAACCCATGCAGTGCCCACTGGGTCAGAACCTATTGAACCTATCCAGCTATCCTGAAACTAAAATCTTACACCAGGTGGACTCAGGTGAGAGCCACCTCTGGGAGCTGTTTTAAAGGGACTTATAATCTGCATTTCTAATTTCCCTCTAACTACTTCCCTAGCCAGTCCTCTGAGGACTTGCTCAGTGATTGATGTGATACCACTTAGAAATTTCTTTGAGTTCCCCAGAAGAAAGGTTTTCTGTACAATCCAGCTGGTGGTGTTACCGTTTAGAGAAATCTGAAAACCTAACTGTGCCGCTGATATGCTCACAGGGAGTTGAAAGGGAGATTATCTTTTAAGACTTGAGAATGTTGATGTTTGCAAATATTTTCTTGCTGCCTCTCCTAATACTGCAAATTGACTGCAGAGATAATGGGCAAAGGATGACATCATACAAAACACTAGCCTTTTAAGTGCAAAGGCTGGAGGAACCACTTAGAGTAATTAGGAAATCCTTAAACAAGTGTTTGCAAAGTACTGGCTAACCTTTAATGGTTGCTTTTTTTTTTTTTTTTTTTCTTTTTTCCTGGCAACTAACGCTAAAAGTCTGACCTTGAATAATTATCTACCCACTGGCTTTCAGCACCAGGAACAGAAAAGCTCCCCCAGGCTGTCTGGTGGTGTGTGGACAGTACCATCAACCTGAACGCCCTTAGCAAGTGAGTGGCTGTTTGCAGGAAGTGCTCTCGTGTGAATTGTGCAAAGTGGAGCTGCAGAAGGCCCTGGAGAAGGCTTCAGGGTAAAGTGCTGACATTCTTTCCTTTTACTCCCATTTTCAAAATGGCTATCCGGTTTTTTTGAAAAGCTTGGTGAAATATCTCCTGTTTAAACTGGACTGGATCCCACTAGTCACTATGGCCACTCAGAGAAAATCTGGCCTTCTCAGGAGTATCCTTCTGACTATTTAGGATGGTGGGTAAAATGTTTGAAAATCCTGTCTTTCGGGGCACAGGGCTGTGATGAGATGGGGGAAGTAGCAGGGGAGATAGGCCTGGGGCTGACGTTGTCTTTTAAATATAGTTCAATGTGTGGTGTTATCTGTAAAACAATTTTCTTGCCTAAAGAACATGGATACATAAATAGGTTAGGTAGGTAGGTAAGTAGGTAGGTAGATAATAGATGGGTGGTAGATAGATGGATGATAGAAAGATGATGGATAGATAATAACTAGATGATAGATGGATAGATAATAGATACATAAGAGATGGATGATGGATAGATGGATAGATTGGTAGATGGATAAATGATAGATAATCAATAGATGGATAATAGATAGATCAATGATAGATAAACAGATAGACAGACAGAGAGGAACTTCTTTTCTGTTTACCAAAGCAATATATTTCTCCTTGTAAAAAATCTAGAGAATATGAAACTGTAAATAAAAAAAAAGTCAGGGTAGCAGGGTGCAGTGGCTCACAGCTGTAATCCCATCATTTTGGGAGGCCAAGATGGGAGGATTACTTGAGCCCAGGAGCTTGAAACCAGCCTGGGCAATACAGCAGAACCTCCTATTTACAAAAAATGTAAAAATTAGCCAGGTGTGGTGGCTCATGCCTATTGTCTCAGCTACTCAGAAGACTGAGGTGGGAGGATCACTTGAGACCAGGAGGTCGAAGCTGTGGTGAGCTGTAATTGTGCCACTGCACTCCAGCCTGGGAAACAGAGTGAGACCCTTTCAAGAAAGAAAGAAAAAAGAAAGAAAGAAAGAAAGAAAGAAAGAAAGAAAGAAAGAAAGAAAGAAAGAAAGAAAGAAAGAAAGAAAGAAAGAAAGAAAGAAAGAAAGAAAGAAAGAAAGAAAGAAAGAAAGGAAGAAAGGAAGAAAGGAAGAAAGGAAGAAAGGAAGGAAAGAAAGAGAGAAAGGGGAAGGAAGGCAGGAAAGCAGGAAGGAAGGAAGGAGAAGAGAAAGAAGAAAAAGAAGGAAGAAGAGGAGGAGAAGGAGAGGGAGGAGGAGAAAAAAGGAAGAGGAAAAGGGAGAAGGAGAAGAAGGAGAAGAGGAAGAAAGAAGAAGAGGAAAGAAGAAGAGGAGGCAGAAGAAGAAGAGGAAGAAGGAGCAGGACGGGGAGGGGAGGAGGAGGAGGGAGGAGGAAGGAGGGGCAAGAGGAAGAGGAAGGAGGAGGAGGAGGGGGAAGAGGAAGAGGGAGAAGGAGAAGAAGAGGAAGAAGAAGAAGAAGGGGGAGGGGAGGGGGAGAGGGAGGGGGAAGGGGAAGGGGAAGGGGAAGAAGGAGAAGGAGAAGGAGAAGAAGAAGAAGAAGAAGACAGCAATGGTGCAGGGATTGGGGGAAGTTCATGATCCTGCTTCCCAGTTAAAGAAAACTTGGATCTTATTTTCACATGTTTTTCAACAACTGAGATAATACTAGATGAATAATTTTGTATCTATCAATTGTCATGCCATTATCTCAAAGGCATTTCCCAAGCTTTGTTTAATGGCTTCATAATATATGACCACAGAGCTCTACCATCATGCATGTAAGCTTTCCCCTAAAAATGGACATGTATGTTGTTTCCAGTGTTTGGTTATTCTAAACAATGCTGAGTTGGACATCTTCCCACTAACCTCTCCACTTCTTCACTGAGTCCAGCCTGCAGAGTAAACGATCTGAGTCACTCATTGAGCCACTAAACCTATACTATTTTAACTTCCAAAATGGAGCTTTTCATATACTTGTTGGGAAAAGAAAAATAAAAACCACATGTTTTCTTGCAACTATATAACATTTTCTTCGAGAGTCACCGGCTTTGAGAAAAAAAGATTAAATCAATGAGCAAAAGTAGAGAGTGATATTCTGAAAAGCTCATCTACCAGATTTCCCATACCTTGTTTTACAATGATTGGTGTTTGCTGCAAATCTTCGGCAGGGAACAGAGGTGACATTTATACCACATGCAAACAGATCTTTTCCTTAAGAATTAAAATAAGGGTGAGCCTTCCTATCACAGTCTCTTCGTGCCCTGTGCAAACAAACAGGAACTTTTGCCCCACCATGTAGATCCCTGTTGTCTTCAGGGATGTATCAGGTGGTAGCACTGGAAGAAATATAGGGCAAATCTTTAGCTGCTTGCGGAATACTTGATGACAAGTGGGTTGTGTTCATGGAAGCCCGGGGCAGCCCTCCCAAAGCAGGAACTCAGCTCACACTGAAGGCTAAGGATCTATTGTGCCATCGCCCCAGTCTAGGTTTTCTTTCTACTCCTGTACATTTCCAAGCCTCGTTCTGTTCTGCGAAGGAGTCCCTTTCTCTCTATAACTCTGTAAAGTTAGTAGAGGCGGCAATGACCTGGGGCATAACCCGTTATCTGAGCATGCCTACGGAGCATCCCATTTTGGAACTTCTTTGTGTCACTTGTTCTCTGGTCTTGTCTTCCCACCACTCTCCTCTGCCCTTTTCCTCCTCTCCTTTCTCTCCTGCCTGGGTTTTACGCCTGATTGCTTCACGGCCAGAAGAACTTGCAACTCCGTGGATGTTACTCCCTGGATTAGGGACTCAGAAACTTGATCTCCAGCTTAGCCCAGCACAAGGGTCCCTAATCCCCAGGGGCAAGTTTTAATCCTTAAAGAACAATCGTAGAGTTTAATAGAGTTTAATAGAAAGAAGAGCCACCATCGTAGTTGCTGTTTCAAATGTAAAACTGTTTAAATTCTAAAGGAAATCAAATGCAATCAGGCAGCAAGTCTCCAAATAGTTCAGGGCTCTGGGATTTACATTGTCTGCTGCTTTCTTTTTTGAAACTGTGCTCAGATTTAAAAAGATCATTTCTTGGTACTATGTCTTATGCATGTATTTATTTTTTAAACGGCTAGAAAAATGATCAGTGAAGGTTAAATTTACTTTTTCCTTGCTTCATCAACTATTTATTGAGCAACTGCTATGTGCAACTACTACTGCGCTGGGTAGTGAGGGGTACAAGAAAAGAAAATCCACCTGATCTGTGCCTTTGGGGAAGTACGCAATCTAGTGGAAGGCAGATAATCACATGTGTATACATTATTATAAGTCACAGTACGTGCTATGAAGGGAAAGCGAAGGTTGTACCTCGAGATTTGATTTGAATTTGAGGTGGAATAGAGTGGTACAAAGAGGTATGGGCACAGGAGCTTTTCTTAAGAGATGATGTTCCAGCTGATGTGTGAAGAAGACATATACAACTTAAGCAAGCAAAGAGCAAGAGAAAAGGTTTCCAGGCAAACAAGAGCAAATACAAGGGCTGTTGGAAGGGAAGGCATTTGGTGGCTGAAGGAACTGAAAGCTCGTTCATCCTAGGTGGTAGGGATGGGATCAAAAAGACAGGCAGAGGTCAAATTAGCGAGATTTTGCCAGGTCATGGAGTCACTGAAGCATTATCCTGAGAACAAAGGGAAAACTGAATTTTTAAATTTCCTTTTTTTAAAGCAAGAAAGTGACTTGATTTTAATTTGTATTTCAAGATCCCTGGGACTGCACTGAGAAGAAAGGAGCAGAGTGGGAAGGGAGACCAGCTTTGCTAGGGTCCACATGAAAGATGGTGGTGCCTCAGCCCAAGGTGTTGGTGGTGCCTAGTGCAATAACAAATATGGAAGATATTTTGCAGAGAAGGGCTAGGAACTGATCAGAGAAGGTGGATGTCAAAGATAAATTCTTGATTTCTGGCTTTGAGCAGCCATTTACATAGAAAGAAAACACTGAAGACTAGCAAACTTATAGGTGGAAGGTAAATATAAATGAATGAAGTATTTAAATAATTATTTTCGTATCTATTTAAGACTTCTAGGCCGCATGCAATGGTTCATGCCTATAATCCTAGCACTGTGGGAGGCCAAAGCAGGAGAATTGTTTGAGTCCAGGAGTTAGAGACCACCCTGGGCAACATAGCAAGACCCTATCTCTACAAACAATTAAAAAAATTAGCCGGGTGTGATGGCATACACTTGTAGTTCCAGCTACTAAGGAGGCTGAGGTGGGAGGATCACTTGGGCCTGGGATGTCAAGGCTGCAATGAACCATGATTGTACCATTGTGCTCCAGTCTGGGTGACAGAATGAGATCCCATCTAAAAAAAAAAAAAAAAAAAAAAAAAAAAATAGACCTCTGACTTGCTAGGTATTCTGGAAGCATAAGTCACAACTCCATGTAGATGGTCACCTCTTGTCCTTGGGAATTTGTAATGCTGTGAAACACAGGTATTATTGCAAGCATCACTCGTGTTAATATTAACAGTTACAGCCTATTCCTTAACACATCTCTCAGTGTAGAGGACCTAAGTGTATTCAACCCCCAAGTTTCTAGACCATTCAGTGACTTTCGATAATGGATGTAAATTGTCAGTCCCTTGCCATCCCCAAATGGAGATATTTATCTGTTTTTATCCCAAGCAGAGCCCTGTTATCCACATTGTTCTCCTGGTAACCAGGAGGTACACAATTCTTAAGAGATATTTTAACAAGGTTTCTTATGCATCATTTCAGTAAGTTCTTTAAAATAAACAGTGTATATTTTCTTTTTTTCAGGAAGTAAACGATGGCATTCATGCTATTATAAATCATGATGGATTTCCATATTCTCTACCATAAAGAATCTTTTTTTTCTCTTAGAAAAGAAAATTAAGGTTGCTGTACCATGGGATCACTTTCATTATCTTTAGCATACAAATGATCTTTTAAAAAGATTTTTTTCCCCTCTACGTATGTACAGTATCAATGATATAATTTACATTGCATCCTTCATATTAACACTCTGATCCATCATCGCTAACAATGCAGGGTCTTTGTGTGAAGGGCTGTCGGACAAATGTTTTAGCTTGTGAGAAGAAAATTGTTAGCATTTGAATAGAGAATGGTACAGGAAGGATTAATAGCCTACTTTGATGGATTAGAATGTAGGGAAATTGCTCAATATTAATATGAAAATGTTTGTGAATTGGTTGCACGGTGCTGTCAATGGAAAATGATTATGTCTCCAAGCCCTTATCAGTTGAGACTTGACTTTTAGCAAAGACTTACACACAAAAGACTGAGAAGGGGTGTGGAAGATGGCTGGCTCCTGGAACCGGGACAAAAACCCACCATTCAACCATTGGCGGCCTCGTGTCACTTTGGGTGCCCTTTCTGTAATATTGTACATCTTTATATTAACATATCTGAATATGGATTTATAATAAAAGAGAAAGGAAAATGTGATCCATAAGTTATTATTTCTATAATTTAGCCTTTCCATCTTTTAAAGCCCAATCAGAAACCAGCAGGCTGTTGTTGCATACCCAATTAAGCTCCCTTTAACTGATCCCTTTTTCGAGGGGGGTGGTCCGTGCACAATGGCTTCCAAAATGATAATTTGCAAGGATGGTCCACAGTTTATAAACCATGACATGAAAATAGTTATTACTGATGTCCACAAGCTCCATCAAAGCAAGCCTAATTTTAGAATGATGCCTGAAAGATTCTTTGAATATTAAAAAGTAACACTTGGGCAACTTCACTCTTGCGCTTTCAGCATAACCTTAAGCATTACCTAATTAATGTCAGAATCAAGGCTTAAGGGTTTTTCTAGGCCCCATTTTTTTCTTCTATGAAAAACTCAAACACTGAAGTATTGTCCTGAATATATGCATTGATGTATTGTACATAAAGAGGAAATTGAACATTTAATTTACCTCCTAAAAAACAAACTTGCTCAATACAATAAAACACACACAAAAAGTACAATAAAGCAATTTCTCTGAGGGCATTTCCTTCAGTAGAAACTAGAGCCTATTCAGGATGACTTCAGGAGCCTCCAAAATACGTACATTTATGTGTGTGTACATATGTGTGTGTATATGTACACACATATGTACAAACATACATACATATCAACATACGTATACACACATACATTGATATTGTTTGGGTGTTTGTCCTCTCCAAATCTCGTGGTGAAATGTGATCCCCGATGCTGAAGGTGGAGCCTAGTGGGAGGTATTCGGGTCATGGGGTTGGATCCTTTGTGAATGGCTTGGTGCCCTCCCTGCAATAATGAGTGAGTTTGGGCTCTACTAGTCCACAGGAAAGCTGGTTGTTTAAGAGACCCAGGATCTCTCTTGCTCCCTCTCTCACTGTGTGACATGCCTGCTCTTCACTTCCTTCCACCATGAGTAAAAGCTTCCTGAGGCCTCGCCAGAAGCTGAGCAGATACTGGTGGTGTCCTTGTACAGCCTGCAGAACTGTCGTATCTATTTAAGACCTCTGGGCAGAGTGCAATGGCTCATACCTGTAATCCTAGTAATGTGGGAGGCTGAGACAGGAGAATCGATTGGGTCCAGGAGTTCGAGACCAGCCTGGGCAACATAGTGAGACCCTATGTCTTCAAATCAACCTCTTTTCTTTATAAATTACTGAGTGTCAGATATTTCTCTATAGCAACACAAAGTGGACTAATATGTAAATATACATATTTCTCAATGAAAGTTCAAATTCATGACAAAATCGTAGCTAATAAAACTCTGTTGTTTCTTCAAAAATCTTAGACAGTAGTGGCTCACTCTCCACCTTTGTTGGGGGACTCAGCGACATAGGACTAACTCCTCTTCACAGTCATGGCAATGTTCCATTCACCCTCACTGACTGTCATTGTGATAGAAATGACAGGCTGGGCAGCGGGAAATGCTGGTCCTAAAATCAAGCCACTGTCTTTTCCAAGAACAAAAGAATCCTAAATAGGGTCCTTAGAACATATTTTTCCTATGCAGGTTTCACATTTAGCAGCATTCTTTAGCAGGCTTTCTGTACCTCGGAATTATTGGCATTTGGAGTGGAGCAATTCTGTCTTGTGGGGAACCGTCCTGTGCATTGCAGGCGGCTTAGCAGCATTGCTGGCCTCTGCCTGCTATGTGATAGTAGAGCTCCCTTCCAGTTGTGAGAACCAGAAATGCCTCCAGACACTGCCAAATATCCCCTGGGGCATAAAATTCCAGCTCCTCCCAGAGTTGAAAACAACTGGGCTAAAGAAACTTAAAGGTAATCATCATGAGTTATGTAGGATTACTGTTGGAGTGAAAAACGTAAATATGATGTTAAATTACATTCTCCGTAAACTAGAAAGTGAGATTTTGTGATGTTTATTTACACATTTTTTAAAAGTAAGAATACTAGTTACCATCTATTGAATAACTATTTATCCAGCATCAAATGTTTTAACATCATTATATAATCATCAGAGAAAAAAGATCAATTAGGTAAAATGATTCCCATTTAACAGTTGAGGAAACTGAGGCTTAGATATGTTAAGTCACTTGCCTGAGTCAATCTGCTAATATGGTATGAGTGGGACCCAAGTCCAGTGGCTCTGATAGCAATGCTCTTAACCATCACTCTACTTAGCTGTGAAGCTTTCACTACAAATATCTGCATTGTGCCCCTACTGGCCTCCTGTGTTTGATGAATCCCAGGCTCCCCGTAACCCCTAAAATAGAGCTCTGAGCCTCTGCCTTTTTCCCGGCTGACCATGACACCTTGCACCTTTCCTGCTACATTAAGTTTACATTCCTGCCTCCACATGTCTACTTGCTTCCATGCTAGGATTCACCTAGAAGCCTATGGGATCCCCAAAATGCTTCCCCTTTCCCCATAGTCTCTATACATGGGATGCCCTAAAAAGGTGACATCACTTTATCCTTCCCTGGTAGGCAGTAGTTTTAGTCCAGTGCTTCAAGTCACAAACCCCTTTGCATAGCCAAGTGCTGAGCCCTGGCAACATAAATGCATGTCTGCATACATAGACAATTTTGCATCAATTTTCAGGGGGTTCATAGAACTCCCAAGATCTTCCTCCCTAGATTCTGAATTAAGAACGTATTTCCAAACTAAGAAGTGAGCTCTCCCAGGATTTTGGCATAACTCAGAGTAGCACCTTCTCCATTATAAAAGAAAAAAAAAAAAAAGAAGAAGAAGAAGGAGAAGAAAAAAGAAAAGAAAACCAATCTGGGATCTAATTCGTGAAAATGAGCAGCCACGGTAAGCAGCAAGCAGATGCCAGGAGAACAAGCGACAGCTTCCTGGGGCCCAGCAACCTGCATTTGGGAAAGTTGACGGTCCACAAGGCTGGCCTGTGGCAGATGTGTTCCCTGTGTGCCCCTGGGATTGGCAGCTTCATTATTGCTGCTGTCAGTGTTTGTGGAGTGCTGACCTGCACGCAAGCCAGGCCTTTCCCAGGTAGAGATGTTCATTGTAACCTATTAATTCCCAGGCAAAGACGGAGTCCAGACAGAGAGCTGGCAGCCCTCAATCCCACAGCTGCTCTCTCTCCCTTAATTCCTCCTTGTTTGTGGTTGAAGACTGCTCACCACTGTCTTCTCTGGTTGTTATCTTGGTCCAGATTCTCCGTCTTTTAGTTTTGAATTTAAAAACTCCCCCCAAAGTTATACATATGCCAAGTTCTAAAAGAATTCAATAACGTTTCCACTTGTCTCTCAGCTTCCCATCGACCCACCCCAATCTTGTTCTCTCTCTCTCTCTTTTTTTTTTTTTTTTTTTTTTTTTGAGACAATGTCTCACTCTGTCCCCCAGGCTGGAGTGCAGTGGCATGATCTTAGCTCACTGCAACCTCCGTTTCCCAGGTTCAAGCAATTCTCCTACCTCAGCCTCCCAAGTAGCTGGGATTACAAGACCACGATACCATGCCTGGCTAATTTTTGTATTTTCAGTAGAGACAAGGTTTCACTATGTTGCCTAGGCTGGTGTCAAACTCCTGATCTCAAGTGAACCGCCTGCCTTGGCCTCTCGAAGTGCTGGGATTACAGGCATGAGCCACCACGTCCAGCCCCTGCTTTCTAGAAGTGATTCATTTCTTTCTGATATCCCTTTGGGCACTTATTTCTTTGTTTCTAGACAAGATGTTTGTATAGCATTTTCTAGATTTTTAAATCTAGCTATTGTCTGTGAACTTCTACTGTAGATATGAGGCCCTGGCTCTTAAAGCATTTTCCCCACTACTGCCTCTAACACACACATGCCTTGCAACACACGGGCCCACTTCTTGCCACCTTCCTCCCAACAGTATTATGTCACAGTTGGTATTGAGTTCAATATTCAGTGTTTAAATCATGTAAATATTACCCACAGCTGAGCCATTGATTACAGCATGATTACATTTTCTTCTTGTACAACTTTTTGTTTTCCCTGGAGTTGCTAATAGCCTTGTTTTCTGTGTATCACTCAGTAATTCACCTGAAGGCTCCCTATCAAAACTGTGACTCTCCTCTCAGCATTTTTAAGCACGTCTTACCCATTTTGGATTCTTCTAGGCGTTATCCTCTGAACATCAATACCACCTCATTCTCCTGCTCAATCCAGACTGACTGTCTTCTAGATTGCCTTCCTGGGAGTCACCTAGACTCTGCATTAGGTTGGATTCCTGTTTCCTGGAGCTATGTCTTTCTCTAACTTTTGGTGGATATCACCTACCAACTTCTGGCTGTAGGTTCATACACCTGCTGTTTTGATACTGAAAATGACTTTTTTCCAACCTTACTCGCAAATGTCAAGGTTGCAATTGACCCCTATTCAAAACATCATAAAAATCCCCTGTAGTTTCCCCCACTTATTGCTCCATGGGCATTACCATATTTTGGAGTCATTAATTTTTCAAGCTCTCAGGAACGTTGAGTACCCCTGCAATCTACTTCTCACCAGCCTCTCAGATTTAGTAGCAACCCATGTTGTAAAGCCATTTGCCATTTGGCCAGCACCGCCCAGTCCTATCTTATTGTGGGAGGCACATAGACACGGTGAATCCTTTGTTCAAGAAAGTTGAGGCTAACTCAGGAAACAGGGTACTGACTTCCGGTGAGTGCCAAAGAGCTCAAGAAACCAACACAACATGTGGCTATGGCACCAGGAAAACAGAAATGCCATAAAAATTTCAGTTTTGATGAGCTGAGCTAGAATTTTGGATTAAGAAATTGTTCCAATGAACTACTTTTATGTCAGCATACATGTAAGTTTTGTGTGTTATAGTTTTTTAATTTTGTGAACTCTATATGGTAGGTCAAAGGAACATCATAATATTTTCATGGCTTGGGATCTCTGTAGGTCTTAATCTGGTTTACTTCAAGTTAGGTGATTTGCTTCCCCTCCTCCTCCCTCTCTCACTCCACCTTGATCAAATGATGTTAATTTTCTTTTCTTTCTTTCTTTCTTTCTTTCTTTCTTTCTTTCTTTCTTTCTTTCTTTCTTTCTTTCTTTCTTTCTTTCTTTCATCTTTCTTTCTTTCTTTCTTTCTTTCTTTCTATCTTTCTTTCTTTCTTTCTTTCTTTCTTTCTTTCTTTCTTTCTTCTTCTCTCTCTCTCTCTCTCTTTCTTTCTTTCTTTCTCTCCCTTTCTTTCTTTCCCTCCCTCCCTCCCTCCCTCCCTCCCTCCCTCCCTCCCTCCCTTCCTTCCTTCCTTCCTTCCTTCCTTCCTTCCTTCCTTCCTTCCTTCCTTCCTTCCTCCCTCCCTTCTTTTTTTGACACTGGGCCTGACTCTGTCACCTAGGCTGGAGTGCAGTGGTGTGATCTCGGCTCACTGCAACCTCTGCCTCCAGGGTTCAAGCAACTCTCTCACCTCAACCTCTTGAGTAGCTGGGAATACAGGCCTGTGCCACGTCCAGCTAATTGTATTTTTAGTAGAGATAGGGTTTCGCTGTGTTGGTCAGGCTGGTCTCAAACTCCTGACCTCAAGTGATTTACCTGCCTTGGCCTCCCAGAGTGCTGGGATTCCAGGCATGAGCCACCATACCCAGCCAAAATGACATTAATTTCTATAACTGTGGTTAATTTTGGCTCACTTAAGGAGACTAACTTTTAGACAGTGCCCATTTCTGCAAGTATATTCTACTGACTGAACAGTTAACAGTTTCTCAATTGGAAAGGAAGGAAAGGATTCTCTATCCAAATCATCAGGGGAGACTTTTCAAACTATTCACTTTCTCTGATACTTAAACCACTTTTTTCCACCATGTTTGGGAGCCAGTGTTACTGACGATGGTAGGTGGGGAAAGAAAATTAAAACAATAGAATTTCACTGACCTGTATCAGAGTTTATGAACCAATTTTGGTTTCCATGCAGAGAAATAGGAAGTGCAAAAGCCCTGTGGCCCCCATGCCCTTAATGTTCTGCTTTCTCGGGTAAGAACTAGCTAATTTTTACACGTAATCCCTGAAGAAATATTTCAGACTCATGTTGTTTAAACATAGCTTGAAAAACATGTTCTGGAGAGTACACCTTAATCCAAAGAGAGAAGAGAAGTGATGGGATTTCTCATCGTGGCAGGAAGGTGACTTCTGTATTTTTTCAACCATAGAAAACAGTTCACCTGTAAAAGCAACAAAGTAGAGAGGAAACAGGAGAGGAGTAGACATCAGGAGACCCAGCTGGCAACCTCTGCTCTGTCCCATTATGGCTGTGAGATTGGCGTCACTCAGCATTGCTGAATCTGTCTTCTCACTGTAAATTGAGCTAATATAAAGTATGTTATACAGTCACCTGTAACTCATATACAGCATGTATAAGAAAGTTTTTTGTAATGAGAATACAGTATGTAAAAGACCTTTGCATACCATAAAGCATTAAATACATGTTAGGCTTTAGCAAGTTAATTCCATTTCTTAACATTTTAATGCCAACATGTGGTGCTCTCACCTAATGCATCCCTCACAGAGATGCCTTTCTGTAACTCATTTTTCTGTACCTGTCAAAGAAAAAAAGATTTTCCTTCCTTAAATGCAGCCTGCATAAAATTATATGTGTCTAAGCGGATAGATCCATCAGAGCTTTCGGTTGCAAACATAGAAGTGGACTCTAGAAAGGGGGATTTATTTAAGGTATATGAGAGTGGATAGAATTGATACTCAACATGGTTACTAACTCATAGGACCTGGTGATGTCCAGTTAGAAGGGAGCTGGAGCAGGTTCTTGGTGGCCCCTGCTATTCTGGGAGTTATGTTTTAGGTTTCTGGAAGATGGGGAAAGCTGAACAGGTTCTAAGGGAGGGACTCAAGCTAGGGCAGTGGTGGATGCAGTTGAGAACCAGGGACAGTGACTATTTGCTGATGGGAACAGATGTACTTAAACATTTTAGTCACTGGCATGGGCTCGCTAGGCAGACCCGCTGAATAGCAGCACTGGCTCGGGGAGAGGACAGAGTACCCGGCTGGAGAAACATTCAGAAACCCAGGCAGTGGGGATGACACCTCCACCATCTTTCACGACACCTTCTGCAAAGGACATTGTTGCAGAGTTCGAACATCACTACCGTGAATGATTTCCCGCTGTGCCCTCATCTTTGTGACGTTCATTTGGGATGCAAAGTCCCAGGTGGGAACATTAGGCTGCCCAAGGCTCAGCCTCCACTCTGCCTTCTGTGGATTGAGGAGAGGACGGTATGAGGCCAGTCCTGTTTCCAACTATGATAGAGTCAATGGGGATTTCTTCCAAGAGGAAAAAGACTTTGGATGCTGGGTACCCAATGTCCACTAGACTGAGGGTTTAATGTTGAGAAAAAGATGCTTTCTATAAGATTCTCTCAGAATCTGTTTCTCTTCCTCTCCCTCACCTGGAGAGTAACTCTGTAAAGAAATTATCATCATTGTCATCATCATCATCACACAAAAAAATCTTTTAAAACTACAAGGTGATCTATAATGTGTGGCATAGCTAAAGGTCACCTTGGATTTTCATCTTGACTGCCATGCTTTTCTTCTCATTAAAATATTTGACAAGAATTCTTTGCATGAATGAACAGCTCCAAGCACCCTAGGCCCACAGTGTTCTCACAAAAGATGTTACAATGTCATGGTAAATAATTGTGCTGCCAGTTGAAAATCAATATTTGTGTTACACACACATTAACACAGAAATCTGGTGTTTTTACAGTTACAATGCTTCCGAGAAGGTATCACATGATCTCTTGATGAAATAACATGTATTTCCTTCCCTTTAGGTTGCTTATGAGTGGACTTAAGCGTAGGGTTTACATTTTTATTTGTTGCTGTATTTCTACTGCACCTGGCATTGGCCTTTGATCATAACTGCTGGTTGAAAATGCTTGTCAAATTGGACAGTGAGGTTAGTACTTGAGATTGCAAGGACATGAATATGTTCTACGTCTAAGAAGTTGTTTACAGGAGGAGGTCAAGTATAGTGGTTAGTATCACAGGTAGGATGACTAACTGTCCTGGTTTGCCCGTGTGGGTGCCCAGGTCACAGGACTTCCAGGGCCAAAACCCAGAAAGTCACAGGCTTGGACACCAGAGAGTCTAGATTTGAATCCTGGTTCCACCACTTATTAACTGCATGACTCAGTTTTCTATTTGTAAAGGGTGAATAATAACACATTTATTTTTAGGCTTTGGAAATAAATATGCTCATATATATAAAGTACTCAGGACAGTCTTGGATCATAGTACGTGCTTGGTGGATGTCAACAAATAGTAAATTCTTACAGTAATGCTTGACTGTAGTGTCTCCTACTAGAGCCTAAAAGATGCTTCTGTGAATCTTCTTCTTACCATTTGTAAGTCTTTAAAAAATACTGTATATTGTAAATTTTAAACAGCAGAGAATTTGTTCCAAAACAACGTTATTTTGAAATAGAACAAACCCGCCTTTGCAAACAATGGCAAATAATGAGTCAAATTCGAAATCCCTTTGTAGAATCACAAAATATCATAATGTGCCACAGACTGAGATTTGTAGATGTGGGGAAAAGTATCTTGAGACGATTGATGTGATTCCACTTTTAAGATGGCTACCAGTCTGTGGGATTCTCCCCCTCCACACACACATACACACATGCTCACTTCCCAATACAATGTTGGTTGTTTTTGGACAGGGTACTTGAGATTTCCCAAAATTACCCAAAGCAAAAGAAAAAAAGAAGGGGATAGCAAGCAGGAAAAGCATCTTCTACCCAAATAAATACTGCTGAAATGTCACCATAGCTCTGATCTCTTTGATTTTTTTCCCCTCTCTGATGGTAATGTTCTTGATCCCCCATTTCACGGACAAGCTGAAATCAATGTGTAAATATTTTGCCATCACTAGGACCTGATTTCTTCATCTAAGTATTCAGACTTCTTTAGTCCACATGTGAAAGAACATACAGGCCTTATCATCTTACAGGGAAACCAGGGCATGTGCTGAAAAGCTAAACCATGGTGGAATCATTGTGGTCTGCAAAGCAAAGATTTGCTGGCTCTCTGAGTGAGTATTCCCCTGAGCCAGTGCGGCCCACTTGCTGTTAGCCTAACCTTGCTTTTAATTGGGTTTCAGCTAAGTGAGCTTAGATCATTAGGATGAAAAGAAGAAATGGTCAATAATCTGGGTGTTTTGTCTGTGCTGTCAAGTATCTGGGTGTTGGGGAACGTCTGTATGGCTGAGTTCTGACTTTCTGTTACATAGGCTCACATCTTTTTTCTTTCTCCTTAAACTCTAAGATCCACTCAGGGCATGTTAAACTCTTGGAATTGTGAGATAGCTGCAGTGTTTTATTTTTTATCTTGCTTTTTAGAATAAAGAATCAAAGCAACAACATGAAGCAAGTAAACATAAAACTTTAATAAAAAGAGGTTCAAACACCAGGATATAACCTGGGGTCAGTAGGAATTACCTGTGTTGTTGCTTCTGAGTGCAGAACGCATGCCCCTGCGGGTAGGTAAAATGATTTGCAGTGGGGCATTAAATAATAGAGACTGCTGTAGTAATAACGTGACTCCCGTTTTTAGTCTCATCAACCCTTCTGCTTACATCTGAGAAAGTCTCAACTGGGTGCTGGTATGTCCTCAACAACCCTCCAACACTTGCAAACCTGCCTCATTAGCGAGGATCAGTGGCCAAAGATTGGGAGTCTTCCTTAGGCAACAGAATCTAGCCTGAATTTAATAATATTGTTTTGTTTGCTTTTTTATTTATTTATTTAGAGACAGAGTCTCACGCTACTATTTAGGCTGGAGTAAAGTGGTGCAACCATGGCTCACTGCAGCCTCAACTTCCCAGGCTCAAGTGATCCTCCTGCCTCAGCCTCCCAAATAGTTGGGACCACAGGTGTGCACCACCAAGCCTGGTTAATTTTTTAAAAAATATTTTATAAGGATTGGGTCTCACTTTGTTGTCTAGGCTGGTCTGAAACTCCTGGACTCAAGCAATCCTTGTACCTTTGCCTCCCAAATTGCTGGGATTACAGGCATGAGCCACCATTTTTTATTTATTTATTTTTAAAATTTTATTTATTTAATTTTTTGAGATGGAGTTTCACTCTTGTCACTCAGGCTGGAGTGCAATGCCGCAGTCTCGGCTCACTGCAATCTCTACCTCCCAGGGTCAGGCGATTCTCCTGCCTCAGCCCCTGAATGGCTGGCACTACAGGTGTGCACCACCATGCTCGGCTAATTTTGTATTTTTAGTAGAGACAGGGTTTCACCATGGTGGCCAGGCTGCTCTTGAACTCCTGACCTCAGGTGATCCATTCGCCTCGGCCTCCCAAAGTGCTGGGATTACAGGTGTGCCTGGCTTTTTGTTTACTTTTAACCATTACCTTCTTTCCCTTTATTGCCATGTGTAAGTTTGTTATTGCTGCTGTTGTTTTTAAATAAAAATGTGCCTATTTAAAGAAAGCAATTAAGTAACTGTAGCACAGGTGAGTGTATGGATATAGCAGAAATCACAAAGGCAGTACAGGAACAGCCCAACTTTAGTAACCACTGATCTATTTCTTCATTATGAAGGGGCAGTGTGATCTAGCCATCCACCAAATATTTATTGAGTATCTACTATGTTGTGCTGAACCCTGTGGGTAAGGGGGCAAAGTCTTTGGCCTCAGGACTGGTAAAGGAGATAGATACCAAACAAATAAATATATAAAATGATGTCAAAGGTAAAATGAAGAAAAATAAAACAATGGACTGGAGAGTAATGGTTCAATTTTTGACAGAGTGGTCTGGGCAGGGCCCTCTGAAAAGTTGCTGTCTGAGCAAAGGCCAGTATGAAGAGAAGCATGAACTATTGTCTATCTGGAGGGAAAGCATTTCAAGAAGATGGAACAGCCAGTGCAAAGTCCTGAGGCAGGGGCATGCCTGGTATAGTTGAGGAATAATAAGGAGGCCCATGTGGACTGCAGTGAAATTGATAGTGACAGGAGGCAGCCAAATGCATAGGCAGATGGGGCGAGTCCCCAGTGAAACCCCACCTCCCAGCTGAAGACAGTTTAAAGCCTGAAAGCCAAGCTACAAGTTAAATCCTTAGACCGAATTGAGAACTTGTCTTCCTGTTTGGCACACTTTCCTCTGATGGATCCCCACCAGTTACCTATTTTACATACACTTGCCCTTTCCTAATTGGTTTTCTATGCTGTTGTGCCCACCTTTGAATGGTGTCTTTGCTTTAACCTTCTTTGCATACTTACAAACCAATCAGCATCCACTCCCCATCTTGTGCTTACAAAGACCCCAGACTCAGTCACTAGAAGGGAAGATGGCCTGACTTTGGGTAAAATGACCTGCCCTTCCTGTCCCCTTTCCAGCTCCCCTCTCTGCTGAGAGCTGTTTCCATCGCTCAGTAACATTCTGTGCCTTCACCATCCTTCAGTCATCCACATGACCTCATTCTTCTTGGATGTTGGACAAGAGCTCGGGACTCACTGAGTACAGGTAACCAGAAAAGGCAGCCACCTGATGTAACCAGACAAGGTGCCAACTGAACTGCTAACACACTCCCGTCCATCATTCTGTGAACGGTGGAACTAAAAAGGCACTCTAACAAGAGCACTGGGACTTCAGGGCCCTGGGCACACTCGCCTGGGCACTGGTGCATTCCCCTCAAGGTGACATGCCTGGTCTGCCAGCAGACTCTGCATGGAGCTTGTTCCTGGGTCAGCACATGGAGCAGCCAGCCAGATTCTGCACTTGCTCATTCACGTGCTCCCTTCCGCAAGGGACTGAGTGTGGTGAGCCGAGTAGATGGAATGTCCCTGCTGTGAGTCCAGCGAAAGGGCTGAGAAAAATCCTGCATTAAAATGAGCAAGAAGCATGGCATACATGGGATTGGAGAGCTAGGCAGGAGAGGGATTATATAAGGCTTTATTCATGGTAAAAGTTTTATTCTTAGTGAGATGGGAGCCATTGAAAGGCTTTGAGCAGGGAAGTACATCATCTGATTTATGTTCACTCTGAGGTCACTCTGTCCACTCTGCAGAGAAGAGACTGGGGAAGGGTACACTAGAGTGTACATGGGGAGACTTGGGGAGACTCCTGCAGGCCGTCCCAGGCTGTGGCTTTTATCCAGGTGGTGGTATTGAGAACCTTCAGCCTCAGGAAGCAGCAGGACCTTTACTGGCAATTTCTAAAGGATGAGTGAAACCTGTATAAAACTGGTTTGGAAGAACTTATATATTAGCAACAGACAGGATGATCATTTTTGTGTGAAAGGTTCTAGAATATGCCATTGTTTCTATGTAGGACCCTTTCTGTATCATCTCAAGAAAGATACAATGGCATCAGAGAAGGTTGATTTTAAAGGGCACAAGTGTGAGGAGAGAGCAAAGACCAGTGCTGGATGCTTCAGGCTGGGAGAGTGTTGTCTAAAGAGAACATAATCTATCTAAATATTTTTTAATACTTTAAGTTCTGGGATACATGTGCACAACATGCAGGTTTGTTACATAGGTATACATGTGCCATGGTGGTTTGCTACATCCATCAACCCGTCATCTACATTAGGTATTTCTCCTAATGCTATCCCACCCCTTGCCCCCCATTCCCCAATAGGCCCTGGTATGTGATGTTCTCCTCCCTGTGTCCACATGTTCTCATTGTTCGACTCCCACTTATGAGTGAGAACATGCAGTGTTTGGTTTTTGTTTCTGTGCTACTTTTCTGAGAATAATGCCTTTCAGCTTTATCCACGTCCCTGCAAAGGACATGAACTCATCATTTTATGACTGCATAGTATTCCATGATGTATATGTGCCACACTTTCTTTATCCGGTTTATCATTGATGGGCATTTGGGTTGGTTCCAAGTCTTTACTATTGTGAATAGTGCTACAATAAACATATGTGTGCATGTGTCTTTATAGTAGAATGATTTATAATCCTTTGGGTATATACCCAGTAATGGGATTGCTGGGTCAAATGGTATTTCTGGTTCTAGATCCTTGAGGAATTGCCACACTGTCTTTCACAATGGTTGAACTACTTTACACTCCCACTAACAGTGTAAAAGCGTTCTTATTTCTCACATCCTCTCCAGCATCTGTTGTTTCCTGACTTTTTAATGAACTCCATTCTAACTGGCTTAAGATGGTATCTCATTGTGGCTTTGATTTGTATTTCTCTAATGACCAGTGATGATGAGCTTATATTCATATGTTTGTTGGCCACATAAATGTCTTCTTCTGAGAAGTGTCTGTTCATATCCTTCACCCACTTTTTGATGGGTCTTTTTTCTGTAAATTTGTTTAAGTTCCCTGTAGATTCTCAATATTAGACCTTTGTCAGATGGATAGATTATAAAAATTTTCTCTCATTCTGTAGGTTGCCTGCTCACTCTGATTATAGTTTCTTTTATCTGTGCTGAAGTTCATTAGTTTAATTAGATGCCTTTTGTCAATTTTGGCTTTTGTTGTGATTGCTTTTGTTGTTTTAGTCATGAAGTCTTTGTCCATGTCTATGTCCTGAATGGTATTGCCTGGGTTTTTTTCTATGGTTTTTATGGTTTTAGGCCTTACATTTAGGTCTTTAATCCATCTTGAGTTAATTTTCATATAAGGTGTAAGGATGGGGTCCAGTTTCAGTTTTCTGCATATGGCTAGCCAGTTTTCCCTACACTATTTATTAAACAGGAAATCCTTTGCCTATTTCTTGTTTTTGTCAGGTTTGTCAAACATCATATGGTTGTAGATGTGTGATGTTATTTCTGAGGCCTCTGTTCTATTCCATGGCCCTACATATCTATTTTGGTACCAGTACCATGCTGTTTTGGTTACTGTAGCTTGTAGTATAATTTGAAGTCAGGTAATGTGATGCCTTCAGCTTTGTTCTTTTTGCTTAGGATTGTCTTGGCTATACGGGCTCTTTTTTGGTTCCTTATGAAATTTAAAGTAATTTTTTCTAACTCTGTGAAGAAAGTCAATGGTAGCTTGATGTGAAAAGCATTATTGAATCCATAAATTACTTTGGGCAGTATGGCAATTTTCATGGTATTGATTCTTCTTATCCATGAACATCGAAGGTTTTTCCATTTGATTGTGTCCTCTGTTATTTCCTTGAGCAGTGGTTTGTGGTTCTCCTTGAAGATGTCTTTTACATCCCTTGTAAGTTGTATTCCTAGGTATTTTATTCTTTTAGTAGCAATTGTGAATGGAATTTCACTCATGATTTGGCTGTTTGTCTATTATTGGTATATAAGAATGCTTGTGATTTTTGCAATTGATTTTTTTTTTTTTTTTTTTTTGAGACAGAGTCTCACTCTGTCCCCCAGGCTGGAGTGCATTGGTGCGATCTCGGCTCACAGCAAGCTCTGCCTGCTGGATTCATGCCATTCTCCCGCCTCAGCCTCCTGAGTAGCTGAGACTACAGGTGCCCACCACCACACCTGGCTAATTTTTTGTATTTTTAGTAGAGACGGGGTTTCACCATGTTAGCCAGGATGGTCTTTATCTCCTGACCTCATGGTCCATCTGCCTCAGCCTCCCAAAGTGCTGGGATTACAGGCGCGAGCCACCGTGCCCGGCCTGCACATTGATTTTTTATCCTGAGACTTTGCTGAAGTTGCCTGTCAACTTAAGGGGTTTTTGGGCTCAGATAATGAGATTTCCTAAACATACAATCATGTAATCTGCAAACAGGGACAATTTGACTTCCTCTCTTCCTATTTGAATACTCTTCATTTCTTTCTCTTGCCTGATTGCCCTGGCCAAAACTTCCAACACTATGTTGAATAGGTGTGGTGAGAGAGGCCATCCTTGTCTTGTGCCAGTTTTCAAAGGGAATGCTTCTTTGTTCCTTTTGCCTATTCAGTATGATATTGGCTGTGGGTTTGTCATAAATAGCTCTTATTATTTTGAGATACTTTCCATCAATACCTAGTTTACTGAGCATTTTTAGCATGAAGGGTGTTGAATTTTATCAAAGGCCTTTTCTGCATCTATTGAGATAATCACATGGTTTTTGTCATTGGATCTGTTTATGTGATGGATTACATTTATTGATTTGCATATATTGAACCAGCTTTGAATCCCAGGGATGAAGCCAACTTGATCGTGGTAAATAAGCTTTTTGATGTGCTGCTGGATTTGGCTTGCCAGTATTTTACTGAGGATTTTTGCATCGATGTTCATCAGAGATATTGGCCTGAAATTTTCTTTTTATGTTGTGTCTCTGCCGGTTTTTGGTATCAGAATGATGCTGGCTCATAGAATGAGTTAGGGAGGAGTCCCTCTCTTTCTATTGTTTGGAATAATTTCAGAAGGAATGGTACCAGCTCCTCTTTGTATCTCTGGTAGAATACGGCTGTGAATCCATCTGGTGCTGGACTTTTTTCAATTGGTAAGTTATTCATTATTGCCTCAATTTCAGAACTTGTTATTGGTCTATTCAGGGATTCAACTTCCTCCTGGTTTAGTCTTGGGAGGGTGTATGTATCCAGGAATTTATCCATTTCTTCTGGATTTTCTAGTTTATTTGCACAGAGGAGTGTATAGTATTATCTGATGGTAGTTTGTATTTCTGTGGGATCAGAGGTGATATCTCCTTTATCATTTTTTATTGTGTCTATTTGATTCTTCTCTCTTGTCTTTATTAGTCTGGCTAGCGTTCTATCTATTTTGTTAAACTTTTCAAAAAACCACCCCCTGGACTCATTGATTTTTTGAGGGTTTTTTTGTTTCTCTATCTCCTTCAGTTCTGCTCTGATCTTAGTTGTTTCTTGTCTTCTGCTAGCTTTTGAATTTGTTTGCTTTTGCTTCTCTAGTTCTTTTAATTGTGATATTAGGGTGTTGATTTTAGATCTTTCCCGCTTTCTCATGTGGGCACTTAGTGCTATAAATTTCCCCCTAAACACTGCTTTAGCTGTGTCCTAGAGATTCTGGTACATTGTGTCTTTGTTCTCATTGGTTTCAAATAACTGATTTATTCCTACCTTGATTTCGTTATTTACCCAGTAGTCATTCAGGAGCAGACTGTTGAGTTTCCATGTAGTCGTGCAGGTTTGAGTGAGTTTCTTAATCCTGAGTTCTAATTTGATTGCACTGTGGCCTGAGAGACTGTTTGTTATTATTTCCATTCTTTTGCATTTGCTAAGGAGTGTTTTATTTCAATTATGCGGCCAATTTTAGAATAAGCGTGATGTGGTGCGGAGAAGAATGTATATTCTGTTTATTTGGAGTGGAGAGTTCTGTAGACGTCTATTGGTTCACTTGGTTCAGAGCTGAATTCAAGTCCTGAATATCCTTGTTAATCTTCTGTCTCGTTGATCTGTCTAATATTGACAGTGGAGTGTGAAAGTCTCCCACTATTATTGTGTGGGAATCTAAGTCTCTTTGTAGGTCTCTAAGAACTTGCCTTATGAATCAGGGTGCTCCTGTATTGGGTGCATATATATTTAGGATAGTTAGCGCTCCTTGTGCATTGATCCCTTTATCATTATGTAATGCCCCTCTTTGTCTTTTTTTAAAGTCTGTTTTTATCAGAGACTGGGATTGCAACCCCTGCCCTTTTTTTTTTTTTTTTTTAGCTTTCCATTTGCTTGGTAAATATTCCTCCAACCCTTTATTTTGAGCCTACATATGTCTTTGCACGTGAGATGGGTCTCCTGGATGTAGCACACTGATGAGTCTTGACTCTTTATCCAATTTGCCAGTCTGTGCCTTTTGATGGGGGCATTTAGCCCATTTACATCTAAGGTTAATATTGTTATCTATGAATTTGAATCTGTCATTATGATGCTAGCTGGTTATTTTGCACATTAGTTGATGCGGTTTCTTCATAGTGTCGATGGTCTTTACATTTTGGTATTTTTTACAGTGGCTGGTATAGATTTTTCCTTTCCATATTTATTGCATCCTTCAGGAGCTCTTGTAAGGCAGGCCTAGTGGACCTGAGGAACAAACATCCCTCAGCATTTGCTTGTCTGTAAAGGATTTTATTTCTTCTTCTCTTATGAAGCTTAGTTTGGCTGGATATGAAATTTTAGGTTGAAAATTTTTTCTTTAAGAATGTCGAATATTGGTCCCTACTCTCTTCTGGCTTATAGGGTCTCTGCAGAGAGATCTGCTGATAGTCTGATGGGCTTCCCTTTGTGGGTAACCTGACCTTTCTTTCCAGCTGCCCTTAACATTTTTTCCGTCATTTCAACCTTGGTGAATCTGATGATTATGTGTCTTGGGGTTGCTCTTCTTGAGGAGTATCTTTGTGGTGTGGTATTCTCTGAATTTCCTGAATTTGAATGTTGGCCTGTCTTGCTAGGTTGGGGAAGTTCTCCTGGATGATATCCTGAAGTGTGTTTTCCAAATTGGTTCCATTCTCCTAGTCACTTTCAGGTAAACCAGTCAAATGTAGGTTTGGAGCCGGGCACGGTGGCTCACACCTGTAATCCCAGCACTTTGGGAGGCCAAGGCAGGTGGATCACAAGGTCAGGAGATTGAGACCATCCTGGCTAACACAGTGAAACCCTGTCTCTACTAAAAAATACAAAAATATTAACCAGGCGTGGTGGCAGGCGCCTATAGTCCCAGCTACTCGGGAGGCTGAGGTGGGAGAATGGCATGAATCTGGGAGGTGGAGCTTGCAGTGAGCCAAGATCACGTCACTGCACTCCAGTCTGGGGGACAGAGAAAGACTCTGTCTCAAAAAAAAAAAAAAAAAAAAAATGTAGGTTTGGTTTTTTCACATAGTCCCATATTTCTTGGAGGCTTTGTTCATCCCTTTTCATTCTTTTTTCTCTAATCTTCTCTTTACACTTTTTTCATTGATCTTCAATCTCTGATTTCTTCTGCTTGATCAATTTGGCTATTGATACTTGTGTATGCTTTACTAAATTCTCATGCTATGTTTTTCAGCTCCATCAGGTCATTTATGTTCTTTTCTAAACTGGTTATTCTAGTTGACAGTTCCTGTAACCTTTTACCAAGGTTCTTAGCTTCCTTGCATTGGGTTAGAACATGCTCCTTTAGCTCAGAGGAGTTTGTTATTACCCCCCTTCTGAAGTCTACTTCTGTCAATTTGTCAAACTCATTCTCCATTCAGTTTTGTTCCCTTGCTCGTGAGGAGTTGTGATCCTTTTGAAGAGAAGAGACATTCTGGTTTTTGGAATTTTCAGGATTTTTGTGCTGGTATTTCTCCTCTTTGTGGATTTATCTAACTTTGATCTTTGATATTGGTGACCTTCGGATGGGGTTTTTGCATGTGCATCCTTTTTGTTGATGTTGATGTTATTGCTTCTGTTTGTTAGTTTTCCTTCTAACAGTCAGGCTCCTCTCCTGCAGGTCTGCTGGAGATTGCTGGAGGTTCACTCCAGACCCTGTTTGCCTGGGTATCACCAGTGGAGCCTGCAGAACAGCAAAGATTGCTGCCTGCTCCTTCTTCTGGAAGCTTCGTCCCAGAGGGGCACCCACCAGATGCCAGCTGGAGCTCTCTTCTATGAGGTGTCTGTCGACCCCTGCTGGAATGTGTCTCCCAGTCAGGAGGCATGGGGGTCAGGGAGCCACTTGAGGAGGCAGTCTGTCCCTTAGCAGAGCTCAAGCACTGTGCTGGGAGATCTGCTGCTCTCTTCAGAGCCAGCAGGCAGGAACGTTTAAGTCTGCTGAAGCTGTGCCCACAGCCTCCCCTTCCCCCAGGTGCTCCATCCCAGGGAGATGGGAGTTTTATCTACAAGCCCCTGACTGGGGCTGCTGCCTTTCTTTCAGAAATGCCCTGCCCAGAGAGGAGGAATCTAGAGAGGCAGTCTGGCTACAGCAGCTTTGCTGAGCCGCAGAGGGCTCCACCCAGATCGAACTTCCCGGAGGCTTTGTTTACAACTGTGAGGGGAAAGCTGCCTATTCAAGCCTCAGTAATGGCGGACACCCACCCCTCCACAAAGCTTGAGCATCCCAGGTCAACTTGAGACTGCTGTACTGGAAGCGAGAATTTCAAGACAGTGGATCTTAGCTTGCTGGGCTCTGTGGGGAGGGGATCTGCTGAACAAGACCACTAGGCTCCCTGGCTTCAGCCCCCTTTCCAGAGGAGTGAACAGTTCTGTCTCACTAGTGTTCCAGGCACCACTGGGGTATGGAAAAAATATCCTGCAGCTACCTTGGTCCCTTCCTAAATGGCTGCCCAGTTTTGTGCTTGAAACTCAGGACCCTGGTGGTATAGGCACCCAGGGGAATTTCCTGGTCTGTGGGTTGTGAAGACTGTGGGAAAAGCATATATCTGGGTTGGATAGCATCATCCCTCAGAACACGGTCCCTCATGGCTTCCCTTGACTAGGGGAGGGAGTTCCCTCACCCCTTGCTCTTCCCAGGGTAGGCGACACCCCACCCTGCTTCTGCTCGCCCTCTGTGGCCTGCACCCACTGTCGAACCAGTCCCAATGAGATGAACTGAGTACCTGTTGGAAATGCAGAAATCGCCTGTCTTCTGTGTCGAACTTGCTGGGAGCCGCAGACCGGAGGTGTTCCTATTTGGCCATCTTTAATCTATCTAAATCTTTAAACGCTTTAAACTATGCAAATAAAGGTGAACACAAACTTGCTAATAAATCCTGAGAAGATACCATCTGAGGATGCATGACATTGACAAGAATGCTGATCCTCAAACTTGACTGCAGGTTAAAATAACCCAGTGGGCTTTAAAAAATTGTTGCCTGGCCATTGTCCAGGCCACATCCTAAACCAATTAAGTCAGACTCTTTGGAAATAAGAGTCTAGGCAACAGGAACAGTAAAGTTCCCAGGTAATTTCTAAGTGCAGCCGTTTGAGAACTGTTGGTAAAGAGCAACATTTTTCAAACTTTAATAGACACACGACACAGCAGCCGGGGGGCTTGCTAATATGCTGATTCTGAATCAGTAAGTCTGTGTGAGGCCTGAGATGCTGTGCTTCTTTCTTTTAATTCTTTAAAATATATTAATTTACTTTTGTTAACTTTTAGGCTCAAGGGCACATGTGCAGGTTTGTTATGTAGGTGAATTGCATGTCCTGGGGACTTCGTGTGCAGATTATTTTGTCACCCACATAACAAGCACAATACATGATAGGTAGTTTTTTTTTCCTCTTCCTCCTCCCACCCTTCACCCTCATGCAGGCCCCAATGTCTGTTATTCTTTTCTTTGTGACTATGTGTTCTTTTTTTTGAGACAGAGTCTCACTCTGTCGCCAGGTTGGAGTGCAGTGGCACGACCTTGGCTTGCTGCAAACTCCGCTTCCTGGGTTCAAGCAATTCTCCTGCCTCAGCCTCCCAAGTAGCTAGGATTACAGGCACGTGTCACCATGCCCAGCTAATTTTTATATTTTCAGTAGAGACAGGGTTTCACTATGTTGGCCAGGATGGTCTCATTCTCTTGACCTCATGATCCACCTGCCTTGGCCTCCTGGGATTACAGGCGTGAGCCACCACACCTGGCCCATGTGTTCTTAATGTTTAGCTCACACTTATAAGTGAGAATATGCAGTATTTGGTTTTCTGTTTCTGCATTAGTTTGATTAGGATAATAGCCTCCCACTCCATCCATGTTGCTGCAAAGAATATTATCTTGTTCTTTTTTATGACTGTGTAGTATTCCATGGTGTATATGTACCATATTTTCTTTATCCAGTCTACTATTGATGAGCATTTAGATTGATCCATGTCTTTGATATTGTGAATAGTGCTGCAATGAACATACACATGCAAGTGTCTTTTTGGTAGAATAATTTATATTCCTTTGGGTATATACCCAGGAATGGGATTACTGGCTCAAATGATAATTCTGTTTTATGTTCTTTGAGAAACTGCCACATTGCTTTCCACAATGCCTGAACTAATTTCCATCTCCACCTGCAGTATGTAAGCCTTCCCTTTTCTCTGCAGTCTCATCAGGAGATGCTGCACTTCCAACAAACTCCCAGTGAGGCTACTGCTGCTGATCCAGGCCCCTCACTTTGAGTAGTGAGAGCATAAAGAAGGGACAATAAGCCAGGCACAGTGGATCACGCCTGTAATCCCAGCACTTTGGGAGGCTGCGGCAGGAGGATCTCTTGAGCCCAGTTCAAGACCAGCCTGGGCAACATGGCAAGTCCCCATCTCTACAAAACAGCGTTTTACAAATTAGCTGGGTGAGGTGGTGCATGCCTGTGGTCCCACCTACTTGGGAGGCTGAGGTGGGAGGATCACTTGAGCCCAGGAAGTCGAGGCTGCAACGAACCATGATCAAGCCATTGCACTCCAGCTTAGGTGAGAGAGTGAGAAGCTGTTTCAAAAAAAAAAAAAAAAAGAGAGAGAGAGAGAGACAGAGAATGAGAGACTAGAACTTCTTAAAGTGAGGAAATCTTTGATTATTTGCTCTAGCATTTCCTAGCTGTGAGCTGATTAACCATCCTAGTTTTCTGAGGCTCTCCTGGTTATGGCACTGAACGTTCTGTGTCCTGGTCAAATTGGGATATTGGTCACCCTATGTGTGATCTTACTAAATCAGATAAAGCCTCAGAGCCTGCTGAAGTTTTCATAAGAATGAAATAAAGTATGTTCAGATGTCTAATGTAGTACCTAGCACAGAGCAGGAATCCAAAAATACTTGATAGTTGATTTTCAAGATAATAGTTTGCAGTTAAAGTCACAGTGAGTTACCATTTCACACTCACCAGATGGCTAATGTGAAAAAGACTGAAAATGCCAAAGTTGTCGAGGATGTGAAGTAAGTGGAACTTTCATGGAAAAATTGGTACAACCACTTACAAATACTGTTTGGCAGTAGCTTCTCACCCCATGCATCTCCTATGACCCAGCAATTTCCATCCTAAGTATAAACCTAAGAGGAATAAATATTTGTTTTCCAAGCATATGTATAGAAGCTTTATTTATAATGGTAAAAAATTAGAAACAACTCAAAAATCCATTAGTAAATTGGACATCGAAATTGTAGTATATTCATAAAGTGGAATATAGAAATAAAAATAAACTATTGCTACAGACAACAACATAGATGAATTTCACAAACATAATAGTGAACGAAAGAAGTCAGATACAAAAGATACACAATAGAATTTCATTTATATAGAGTTTTTTGTTGTGTGTGTGTGTGTGTGTGTGTGTGTGTGTGTAACAGAGTCTTGCTCTGTCGCCTAGGCTAGAGTGCAATAGCATGATCTCAGCTCACTGCAACCTCTGACTCCTGGGTTCAAGCTATTCTCCTGCCTCAGCCTCCTGAGTAGCTGGGATTACAGGCATGCACCACCACGCCTGGCTAATTTTTGTATTTTTAATACAGACAAGGTTTCACCATGTTGGTGAGGCTGGTCTCAAACTCTTGACCTTGTGATCTGCCCACCTCGGCCTCCCAAGGTGCTGGGATTGCAGGCGTAAGCCACTGCGCCAGGCCTATATAGAATTTTAAAGACTTAGCCCCACCTACTCTTTGGTATTAGAAGTCCAAAAAGTGGTTTCCATTGGAGAGCATCAGACATGCAATGTTCTCTTTGATCCAGGCATTGATTACACCAGGATGTTCACTTTGTGGAAATTCATCTACCTGTACAATGTATTTGTGCACAGTTCTATATAAACGGTGTACTTTAATAAAAAGCTTTTTAAAAAGATCAAAAGGTATAAAAACAAACATAGGAAATTATTAGTCTCAGAGAGAATACTAACTGAAAGCTTCAATGGATCCCAAAAGGTTTTAGACAATTCACAAATGAGATTTCTTAATGGCTTCTAAGAGACTGGGGATACTAAACACTTGAATAGGCATCCTTCTCCTTTGAGTGGTCTCCAGGGATCTCCCATCCCTACAGCACACTGAACTACCTACAGGTCTAACTAGTGTTACAGTCACTGTGTCCTACGCTTCTAGGTAGGTGTTTAATAGAGGGAAACTTATCTCTTCATCTCTGCAAGGAAAACCCAAACCTTACTAAGGCAGCATGAAGTTTCTACACGATTACATTAAATTACCTAAAAGAACTTGTAATATAATTCACCTTCCACCTGGCCCCACCCCTCTGAAACACAGTCCATCCACCCCTGAGAATCACCATAGACGCTCATCATCTACTTGTTGGGACTTATTTTTTAGGCTCCACCTGCCAGTTCTTAGAATTTCTGATGCCAGTGGTGTTCCCGACAGATGTTTTGCTTGAACAGAGCAGACCTCTTCCAAGGAGTCATTTACAATAGCAAGTGCAAATGAAATGTCAAGAATTTGCAAATCTCTTGGTCTTGTCACTTTGGTGGAAAAGAAGATGTGCCACAGGAGCATCTCAGGTGCATCTTCTTTTCAGGGAGGAACCAAACAGCACACCGGTAGCGTTTGCTCTGGGTGTATTTCACAGTAAGCTTTACAACACACTTGCTTTTTTAACAGGTGAATGGATATGTCATCATCATCAGCAGCAGCAGCATCATCATTATCAGGAGTTATTCTATTTTTTGACACAGCAGTGTCCTTGCATAAAATAAGCCATATCAGATAAACCCTCCTCCCATGTCCCTCAGAGTCAAATTCAAAGTCTTCATGGAGTTCCCAGATTCTTCCTGATCTGGCCTTGTCTTATCTTGCTGATGTAACCTCTAGCCTTCCAGCCACACTGGTCCCTTGCTGCTCCTGGGACTCTGTACGTGTGTCCCTTCGGACTTGGCACTGCCTAGCCCCTCTGCTTGGAACACTCTCCCCCACATATCCTATTGTCTAATTCTGCAAATCGTTGCTTTAATGTCACCAGTTTAATGAGTCGTACCCTGACTACCCTGTCCTTTCTTACTGCCTCTACTTTAATCCCCTCTACACTGACTTACTTATTTTTCCACACTGTTTTCACTTAACATACCATATGTTTTCTTATTTTGTTTATTTTTTATTATTTGTCTTTCTGCACTAGAATGTTAACTCCACAAAGTCAAGAGATTTTATTGTTATCGTTCTGTTTGGTTCACCAACGTGTTCCAAGTACTTAACACATAATTGGCATGTAGTAGGTGCTCAATAAATATCTGTTGAATGTTAAATGCCTAAAATTTGGGGGCTTAGCATGTACTGTTAGCATGTTGTGTGCTTTATATGTATACATATAATACTTAGCAAACCATGAGAAGAGTAATATTATTAATCACATTTACACATGAAGAAACTGAAGCAGAGAGAGGTGGGTTAACTAGCCAACGGTCATACAGCTAGTAAACAATGGAGCCGGGACTCAAACTGAAGTCATCAGATCTTAGAACACTAGATCTTGACCACAGCAACTCAACTGACAGAAGCAACGCCAAGAAGAGGTTATACACTCAGCAGGCAAGTTTTGCCTGTGGTAGACATCAACTTGTCATTTCTGCATTTATTCTTTTCCTGGTAATTGCACCCCCATTTCCCTCTACGAAGTGATTTCTTCTTCCATTTTCCATCTCTGGGCTTCTGGTACACTGGACTCTATTTCCTGAGTGGGAAGAGAAGCATGTGATGGGAGAAAGCCAATCAGCATGTGGCATTCCACAAGCCTTGGAGATTGGCTGAGAAGTAAGCATGTGACCTGATCAGAGTTGAGAATGCTGGGGCAAGAAGGTTTCACTTCTCCTGCAGGTTTCACTTCCTGGGAAGCTGGAAAACTGTATGCATCATCTTGGGAGCCTGCTGGGGTGAGTCAGCTTTTGAATAGAGCCAACACCAAGGAAGTAGAACCAATAAATGGTATGACTGGCCCCGGGTCCTGCCCACTGGGCTTGTCTGAGGCCTCGAGGTGCTGTCTGTATTCCAGCATCCTCTGCTGGTAATGGCTTCCCTCTGTGGTTGTGAGAACGTGCCCCCTTCCTTTGGTTTACTTCATTTGTTTTGTCTTCCTTCTTCCTTCCTTTCTTTTTTTTTTCTCCTCTCACTTCCTTTCTTTTTCTCTTCCTTCTTTTTTTCTCCTCTTTCTACTCTTTTCCTTTCTCCTTTCTCCTTCCTTACTTTCTTCCTTTTTCTTTCTTTCTTTTCTTCTCTCCTAACACTGAGTAATTAGTATGTGCCAGAAATTATGCTACATTTAAGTACATTGTCCCATTTTATTTTTACAACAAACAACCATATTATATAAGAACGTTTAATATTCCCATTTTAGAGGTAAAGACACAGGCTGGCAAATTTGCACAAGATCACCCAAATGGTAAGTGATAGAGTCAGGTTTCGGAGCCAGGCAGTCTAACTCCTGTCCATGCACTCTTAATCACTAGATTACACAGCCTCGTTTGTGAAGCACAGGGTTATATGGAGGCCAGACCAGAGTTTATAAGGAAGAAAGGGTGGCTACAAAGTCAGCCATATGTGCACGCAGGTAACTGTGGAAAGAAGAGACTAGTGTAGTGATTCAAAAGAAAGCTTTGTATTTAGGCCAGTCCTGGTCTGAATTCTGCTTCTTCCATCTACTCACTGTGTGAACATGGCACATTAATTAACTTCTCTGAGCTCCTGAATTCTCATCTTTACAGTGAAGCCAATACTACCAGTCTTGAAATGATGTTGCCTGATTTAACTGAGAAAATGAATACAGAGTATTCCCCAACTATTTGGTACATAGGTGAAAGCTACTATGATAATAACATTATATATGGTTACTGTTAATATTCTTCTTATTATAGTCACCCTTAGAATTCTCAGTCCCAACAGCAGGAGTCCTGAAGACAGCAAGGTATGTTTTCTCCCTTGTGATTTTAGCCAACAGTTGGCACCTATCTTCACCCTTGGAACTGAAGACGATTTATATGCAGCTAAAAAAAAAAAATCCATTTAATCTGTGCTGAATTTTGTCACCCTTAGGAGTTAAAACATATGATGTGCAGCCTTCAGGGTGTGACTGTGTTTAAAGAGATGTTCTCAGAAATACGCACGTGTCCCAGTGAGGGGTGAATGCGTCTGAGTTCCTCCCTAGGTGATGTCAAGCAAACAGTTCTTTGAGAATTAGGCAATCTGGCTACTAAACCATTGGTATTGTGCCACGAGGCATAAACCTTCCCAAGCAGGAGGGTATTGTACAAATAGGAATCATCTCCCAGATCTCAGATTAATGCAGCTGTGGAAAATAGCATTTTAATAAATGTATTCTCCAAATGGAGGCACTTTTATTGCAAAACGTTCCTTTTGTATCCTGAGAGAAATGGAATGTTTTGGTTAGGCATAAACAACAGTGAGAGCATTTTCTAAATACACATGTTTTCTGCATGTCAGTTTAATTACATGTTGTAGATCATTTTTGAGACTCCTTGGGGATAATAGCTTCAAAAGCAATGCTTCTCTCTGTCTTGAGCGACCAGAAGTCACGATACCTGTTTTACATTTGGCGGTTTACAGTCCCTCTCCTTCCTTCTCCATTCCTATAACTGTTCAGTTATATTTACGTTTACGAAAGCGCATGACGTTTGGGTGTCAGCGCTGACCGGAAGATTATTTGAAGTTAAACCACTTTGCCAGCTTCCATTTTCTTCACAACATTCCTTTCCACTTCTGCTTTTTCTTTAAAAGAAAAAATTCTGACTTAAGAAAACTTGATCCTTTTGGAACAGACCAGCCACAGCTACTCCTTCCTGTGCTCCTAGACAGGAGGAGTGAGGCGAGAGGGCCGAGAAGTTTGGGGGGTGAGGGGGAATGCTAAGGGAGGGCAGGGGCAAATGGGGCCTTCTCCGCAGGGGACATTCAATAACTCTCTTAGCCTTTATGCTGTAGGACAGGGTCTCATTTGCTCGATTTGGGGTGACAGCAACCGGTTTTGTTACAGCATAGCTGGAGTTTTAAATAAGTGCAGCTCTCAGAGGCCAAAAGCGGCATTCGTTATCTTAGCCATGGGAAGACATGGAAATCAGCGGTGTTTTTGGCAAGGGCAGCATAAATCCACTGTTTGCAAGGCCCCGACCCAGCCAGAGAGGAAGGAATGCACAGTTTCCCTTTGACGGTGAGATTTCCTGCTTCTTGTTGGAAAGAGTGTCTGGACTCCGATGCACAAGCAAAGTCTGCATCCATTACTTGAAAGGAAACCAACCCTATTCCTGAAGATTTGGCAGCAGAAACATTCATTGTTGAGAAAGGGGGAAAAAAAAGACTAATGAACTCCCCTCTCTTCGGTATTTTCAAAGGCCTCTTGTGTTAGTGACTGCTATTTTTTTCTTTCTTTCTTTTTTTTTTTTTTTCCAGAGTTCTTAGGAACTCTCATTAGCCCCTCAATAAATGCTACTTTAAGGGCTTGTAACTTTGTCATTAAATCTTCACTCCAAGATGAATTAAGGTTGCAGCCAAGAAATGCCCTCCCCACCCCCAGTGAGCTTCTTTACAATCACCAAAAAGGCAGGAAAATAGATTTGTGGGGGATTTTTAGTACTCGTTTACGTGCCTTCCTGTCAAATAGTGATTAATTCAGGGCCACTTAAGTTTTTCTAACTTTCATCCATAATGGGCACGTTGACATTTTTATTTGAATCTCTTTACGCCATCCAAAATAATCTCCTTCAGCAACAGAAACTGCTGGTTAATTGCCACAGAGCAGCTGTTACCTTTTCTCAGTCGACAGCCTCTTTCAGGACCGTGTTGAGCTCCGTGCCTGTGGAACGCGCGGGCCGGCGACAGCGTGTCAGGTGGATTGATTGAATGGCCCCCTTGTTCCCGACTAGCTGTGTCTACGATGGTATCAGGGCCAAACAAAGCCCTGCACATCTAAATATAGCATTTTCTTTGGCCCCCGGCCCTCACTGTCTTGTTTTCCCATTCTTCCATGCTCTAAAGCAAATACCAGAGAGCCACATTTTAACACGTCTTACTTTTACACGTCTTGCTTGCATATTCCACGGGTCAAACTGGTCCCAGAAATAGAAGTTCATGCACAATTAATCTGATTTTCTGGTTAATTGAGGCTTACCAGAAAACTGCTTTGAAAAATTCACTGTTGTTACAAAGTCTTCTGAAAAACGTGTTCAGACACTCTCAGGATGGCAGAGTCTTGCAACTAAAAGAGAATTTGAGATCTAGGTGCACAAAGGGCAGTGTCTGTGGATCTAGCCAAGATACCTGAACTTTCTGCCTTCTGCACAACCCATTTTATTTTTGAACCATTTTTGTTCCAGGGTATTACTTTATATTTCCTGCCTTGATTATTAATGAAGTGAATGGTTTTGTTGTTGTTGTTTCTTAACTTGTTTTCTTGATGACAGGGCTTCGGGAAACCCTGTTGACTATTGTCCTGTCCAAGTAGAGACCCTGAAGATCGGTAAGATGGAGTGAATTTTCAGGGTCTGTGAAACATCTGTGGCCACCATAGACTCTGAGCCTCTTTTCTTATTATCTGTTCCTTACCAAGGTGAGTGAATGAAACCATTAGATGAGCTCCTAGTAATCAAATTTTTGCTTTATTGCTCTCTACAGGTAGTCCTTACAGGTTGTTGGCATACTTGTAGTGAAAGAAACAAAGAAAGGAAGAAAGAAAGAAAGAGAAAGAGAGAGGGGGGGGAGGGAGGGAGGGAAGGAAAGAAGGAAGGAAGGAAGGAAGGAAGGAGAGAGACAGAGAGAGAAAGAGAAAGAAAGAAAGAGAAAGAAAGAAAGAGAAAGAAAAAGAAAGAAAGAAAGAAAGAAAGAAAGAAAGAAAGAAAAAGAAAGAAAGAAAGAAAGAAAGAAAGAAAGAAAGAAAGAAAGAAAGAAAGAAAGAAAGAAAGAAAGAAAGGAAGGAAGGAAGGAAGGAAGGAAGGAAGGAAGGAAGGAGGGAAGGAAGGAAAAGAGAAAGAAAAGAAAAGGGAAGACTAATTTAAAATAATGTATTATACTTTTCTCTAATTTGTGTTATAAGTTCAAATAATAAAGAAACGTGAAATATAGAAAGAGGAAATTACCTAAAGTGTATCCTATAGGAAAAAATATTTTACAAATTACAAAAAAAGAGTATCTGGTCCATGCCTGTGTGGAGGTGGTACAGCCCTGAATCGGGTGTGGTTGCAGCTCAGGCTTCTACAGTTTTGGCTGTCAAGTCCACCATCTGCTTACTTTGCCTTCAAAGCATTGATAGGAACTCCAATCAGCCTTCTAGCTCCTCTTAAAATCCCAGCTGAGAAAAGTGTTATTCAGGGACGTCTAAGAATCCTGATTGCCATCCACTCTACTAGGCCCCTAGAGCTCTACCTTTGGATCAAGTTGGAGACCAAAAACCTGCGCATTTGTGCTGTATTTAGGCCAAGGTTAGGAGTTATTCAGCACACATGTGGTCCATCATCTGCCCTCTGCCTATGGCAGGCATCTCTAAAATAGTGTAGCCTCTTTTTTGCCCAGCTTAGATGCGGTCTTGAATCCTTCTCAAGACAAGACTCTGTGAGCCCACCACCAGAAAACTGGAGTGGGCACTGGACAGGTGCCCCTTTGCTTCACTTTTTTGCTCTGCCCCTGGCAATTTTGCAACTCTGTTTGCTCTCACAGTTGACAATGAACTTCTGTTCTCATTGTCCCCTTATAAAGAGCCCTGAGTGCAGAATTTATTTGAAAATAAAGCATCTGGAAAATTCTTCTCTCCTTTGAAGAACTGTATACTCTGGTGAAGTGAGGGTTTGTCATTAGTCATCATCCCGTTTTCACTCTTGCTGCCAGGAAGCTGTGAGTCAGATTTCAAAGCTCAATGGTAGCAAAAAAAAAATGAGCCTTATAATTGCCCTATTTGCAACTTCCTTTTCTCTTGTCCAGAGTTTTTGTTTTTATCATTTGTGGCCTGGGTGGTGAACTGCCTTCTATCAATGAGGCAAAGGTATAAATAAATAAATAAACCAGTTTTAAAACCATGCACCCAATTGTAGTGTCTTATCAACGCAAGCCTCAGTCTGAGAGCACGTTTTGTTTTCCTTCATGCTTACAAACAAATCCATGCCTTTGCATGCTACCTAAGAAGAAGGACTGGCTGCCAGAACAATGTAACTAGAGCTGGAAAGGGGAAATAAAACTGGGTTGATGGACCTGGATATATGAGATCTTTATTTTCTGCCCTGTGAGAATGTTGTTGTGGTTCCATTTTACAGGTAAGTGAGGGCAGATGCAGCTTCCTGGGGCCACCAGAGTGTGACTGGGTGATGTGTCACTCCTGAGCCCTGCCTCCAGTCCGCTTTGGCGTGTAATCTTGTGCAACCTTTTTTATTTCAAAAGTGCTTCTGCACTCCCCGGTCATTCCAATGCTGCTGGTGAGCACACTTCATTTCTACTTTGTTTAGCAATCAGAACCGCCACGACTTTCGAAAAGCATGAAATCTCTAAATGAAGGAACGTAAAGTACTTGGCTTCCAACCCCCCAATATGGAGAAACAATCTGAATACACAAAATTAGAAAAACATACACAGAATGGTTGTTTAAAATTCACAGCTGTCAACATCAAGTATTTTGTGCGAGAGAAAGAATGTAAGAAACATCAGGTTAACAAAATAGCTGCAGATGGATCGCTTCGCGCAGAGGACTAGGCTGGCATTGTCTGCGCCCTGTTTTGCAGAGGCTCATTTGCATTGCAGGACAAAGGTTCGCTGTTGGAGACCCTTTCTCTCCATCCTCCTCCTCCAAAAGGCACCTCGCCATCCGCAGTGAAGATAGACCGCCTCCCTCCTCCCATCAGAAACCTACAGGAACGAACACAAATCTGTTATTTTAACACAACGTGGGCACAAAGTGGTGTTTTCATTCTGAATAAAGCTGGGGGAAGCTGAAGAATAGGGCCTTTTATTTGCAGAAGATACTCAAAGGAAGCAAGATTGAACCGTAGGCCAGCGTATGAGAATAAAGTTGTTAGAGATTTTGCAGCCTGTGGCCTGGGAGCTCCACTAGAAGTTCTCTGTCAGCTTGGAGCACTTTGCATCAGAATGCATAATTGCATCTGTTAATTACATTTTTAGCCTAGTCCTCCAACATAGAATAAATTCATTTTCCTCCCATTTTTCAGACTGCCTGGGAGAGAAGACTTTTTTTTTTTCAATTTAATAAACATGATTGACAACAGAAAATGCAGATTTACTTTCTTTCTCTTATGACTGTGTATTGGTATCCAGAACGCAGACATGTATTTTTCTAATGATTATACAGCAGCTCCTTAACAATTGCATTCATTCTGCAAATTCTAAGAGCCCTGTTTTATGATTCTTGTAAGAAGTAGCTTGAAAGTGGCACAAAGAAATGTTTAAAAATACGCAGAGGCTAAGGACATTTTAAGCACCGTATCTAAAGTGGCAGAGATGGCATTTCAATGGTAAAGGCCAGCCGCTGAGACCAGTACTGTTGAACTCGGGGCCTCCAGTCCCTGGACCGTATTAAGGGGGTTGAGCTGGAAGTGGCTCAATCTTTTGCCAGTACCTTTGAACCAGGAACCCTTGAGTTTCCAATCTGCTATTGCCCCACCAGACAGTTGTCTCTGACTCTGCCCAACGTCATGGATTGTCAGTGAGACAACTGGGACGGACACCCTGACTTACCTGGAGAAGAGGTTAGAATAGTGAGAGGGAGGCTGGGGAATCTAGCCCCTCTCTTCCTTCCCTCTCCCTCTCTTTTGCCGGCCCCAGAAAAACATGGGTGAAAGTCCACCTTCCCTATCTGGGTGGGGGCATAGCACAGGAAAGATAAAGCTGAGAGACTAGGAGGACAATGTGATTTCTGAGGCCATGGCATGAGGCGCCATGAGTCTGGGGGTGGTGGCTGTCCAGTCCTGCTCCGGACGGTGGTCCCATGACGTAACTGAGGTCCTTGACACCAGCTCTTTAAATCAGGGGCTGCTTTAGGAGCTCCCTGCTACCATGGTTTCTAATGGCCTTAATCCCAGGCCTGAGGGGCACGTTAAATAATTTTTCTTTTTTAACCACCTAAGAAACTCTCATGTTTGAGTAGAAAAGAGAGAAAAAAAAGCAAATCTTCCAGAGCATACATAATCTCCTCTTGATCTGGTCTCCTTGGGGCCTCTGACTGGCAAAACTAAGCCTGCAGGATGGTTCTCAGAAGACGAGTGTGAGAATCTCCCCACCTCCGTCTGGGAGAGCACGCTAAGGAGCCCCGTGGCATCTTCAGAGCCCTAAGCTCAGACTCTTCTCTAACAGCTGTAGACACACATATGAGCCTTGATGTCGTATGGTCATATATCTTCCTCCAAATGAGAGGTCAGATGAGATCATCAGGGTGAAAGAGCTTTGTAAACTAGAGAGCACTGGACAAATGTCAGTCTGTTTTCATTATTAACCGGGAGCACGGGCTCTCTCCTGCCAAGGAGCCTATTAAAATATTTTTTTTATCTGAGTTCTTTTTCTTTTTTCAAATTGTTAACAAATATTTACTGAGAGTCTAGCACTGGCCAGGCATTTTACAAACATAAATCAGATCATGTCACTCTCTGGGTTGAAACACTCCGAGGCGCCCCGTCACACCTAGAATAACATGAACAGTCTTCACTGTGGCCTGGAAGGCGGCGTGTGAGGGGGGCCAGCAGCTTCTCCCTCCTCAATTCCTTCCATCTGCCCCCTTTTTCCTCTGCTGTGGCTGAGATGCCCCCCTCGCTGCTCCTCAAACATGTCAAGTTCATTTTCACCTTAGGCCTCTGCCCATGCTGTGGAGTCCTCCTGGAAAACACTCCACTGCACCCAGGTCTCTGTCAAACGTCACTTCTTCAAAGAAATCATCTTTGACCACATCTCTAAAATGTCCTCCTTCCACACTAATACTCTTTGTCCCTACACCCTGCCTTAAGGCTCTTCATAGCCCACATCCTAATCTGAAATGATTAAAGATGTTTGTGTGTGTGTGTGCCTCTGTGTATGTGTGTGTGTGTGTGTGTGTATTGCTGTCTCATCCACTAGAACACATGCTCTGTAGGGCATGTTTTGCCTGTTGCTGCATGCCCAGACTCTACAATAGCACCTGGCACATAGTAGGTGGTCAGTTAATACTAATGGTACAAATACAAAGCGCTGGGAATGCAGAGATGATAAGAAATCAAGGGGCTTATAGTTCTGTCCTTGATCTGATGGGATTTGGCTCAAAAGGAAAGCAAGAATAATTAATAACTCAATGCTTATGCTTCAGTGGAAAAGACTCAGACACTCAAGTTATTTCATTTTCATAAGAAGGCTTGCCCAAGCTTGAGGATCTGGTTCCTGAGGTCTTCTTTGAGCCAAGACTCTTGGCGTGAGATGTATGAGGACGAAGGTCCACAGATGAGTCAGGTTAAGAGACTGCTGGGGACACACTGGGAGAGCCACCCAGCTCCTAGCAACTCCCTCTGTTCTAGATTGGTTCTACCCAGCTCTTTTTCCTGCCTGTGTGTGGATAAAATGAGAACCACATCGTTCTTGCTCCCTGCTATGTTGATTAGTGAGGAGTCACCACCTCACGCTGAGCTGATGACGCTGTCTCAACCCTAGTTTATAAGTAGGCAACAGCTTTCAGCCAGGTCAGTGGGGGACCTCTCCTGGGGATTTTCAACTGGAACTAGAGGAAAAAACTGTTTTCCAGTCACAAAGCTGTGAGGATGTGAGGCCAGGAACACCCATTAACGGAGGTTCTAGTTCATGGCAACAGCGACGGGATGAACGATGCAGAGACAGGAGTTAGTGACCAAGATGGAGAGACAGAGAATGTCCCGGCTCTGGTTTCACCTCCACTCCCTCCCTGCCTACATCCTAAGCCACTAAATTCCCTCTTTTGCTTACACTAGCTCAAGCTGGTTTTTTATTTCATTAAAAGCACTCTAATGAATATATTTTTCTTTAACTAGTTATTTAATTATTATACAATAAATACATAAATTCAGTTTAAAAATCCACACACTTTAAGAAATTATAAAATGGGAAGTTGCCTTCCTCCTTGCCCACCGACTGCTACTCCCTCCCCCGTCTCAGTCCCACTCCTTGGTTTCATTCCCTGGAGGTAACCCGCAACCACTTGTTAAACTTATTATCCTTCCAACTGTCATTTGACAGACTTCTGGCAAGCATTTTGAAAAGCAGCAGAAAATCCTTTGTAATTTTGATTTATCTGATTGTAATATATATTACTCTTGTAGATTTTCAAACAATGGGTTATTCAACCATTTATTTCAGTCAGCTTTGTCTGCATTAGTAAATGTTTTGACATTAGCCATTTATTTCAGAGATGAATGATTCATTTGGGTATTTCTCAACAACATCAAATAATACCCTGGGTGAGGGCATGCCTGACTTTTTGGCAGGGACTGAGTTATTCATTTTTACATTCCTCATACTGCTCAATGTGCTTCGCACAGAGTAGGCACACAGTATGTGTTGGAATGGATGAAGAATTTGGTGAAAGGGAGCTTGAGACCGAAGGGGGAAGAATGAATCTTTATTGAGTGCTTTCACAACACTGTGGACTTGGCATGCTTTGTCTCTTTCTGTCTTTGCTGCAGCTCCCAGCAGCTCTCATTCTTGTCCCTTCTCCAGCTCGTTCTGAGGTTTTCCATTTCATGATGTGGCTTCCAGGTCTCTCCAATGAATTCATATTCCTTGGGTTTGCCAGACTTGGTTTCTGTTGCTTACAGTTCAAGAACTCTAACTGACAGAGAAATCAGAGCATTAAAAGTAGGGCAAATGGACTACACAGAAAAAAAAATAGATACAACCCTACTTACAATGTGGAAAATGAGGGCAAAAACCCACTAAGTACTTGCTTTAGGGCACATGGTTAAGGAGTGGCCAAACAGGAATTAACTCAAGTCTATCAGGGTACAAAAGTCTGGCCCTCTCCACCACCCTGCAACCGGGTGCCAAGACTCTGGCCCAGGAACAAATTATGTCTAGAGGCCAAAAAAAGCATGACCCAACTTGCATGGTTCTCACTAAGAACTCAGGCTGCATGTGGTTGGCAGAAGATGGCCTCTTCCAGAAGTCTGTAGGTTTTATCCTTGGAGAATTTTCTAGATCATTGCTGATGCCAAAGAATGTTTTAGACACTTAGAAAAAAAAATAACTGCATGAGAACCCATGAAGCAGAACCTCAAGCACTATTCTCTTATTTGTCTTTCTTATTTTTAAATATTTCACATTAGTCTAATTTCTCTTCTGTTGCCCTGAGCACATAGAAGAAAAAAATCCTTACCATACATAGTGAATACTGATAATGTATTTGTTTTTGGTAAGATTTTTTATTTTACATAATATTGTAGCATGGGCAAAAACAGGGGCTTGGCCTGGGCAACAACACAGTGAGACTCCATCTCTACACAAAATGTTTTTAAAATTAGCTGGGCATGATAGCATACCTCTGTGGTCCCAGGTACTTGGGAAGCTGAGGTGGGAGGATTGCTTGAGCCCAGGAGTTCGAGGCTGCAGTAAGCTGTGATTGTACCACTGCACTCCAGCCTGGGTGACAGAGTGAGACCCAGTCTCTAAGTAATACATAAATAAAATAATAATACTAGTATTAGTAAAAGGAGGGACTTTAGAGCCAGATTTCTGAGATTTGAACTCCAGCTCTGTCACTTGCCATGTGACCTTGTTGTATGTGATAAGTTCCTTCCCGACTCTGCCCCGTTTTCTTGTCTGTAAAATGAGTAAAATAAAACCTGCCTCCTGGGATAGTTGCAAGGATTAAAAAGTTACCATAGGTAACACACTTAAAATAGGGTCTGGCACCTAATGGGTGCTGAACATAGTTGCTATTAGTATTATTCCTGCACTTACTATTTTAGTTGTTTTAAAAGTACTCTTTGGGAACCCTGAGCAGATGAAATGAGTTTTGAATTTTGCAGGTACAAGTGTGTGAATTTTGCAGTTCAGAGCAGTGGCTCAGAGACTGGGATTAAGGCGTAGGTCTTAAAGTAACAAATGGCTGGTAGCAATAGGAGTATAAATAGAACCCCGCTTCATGGATATTCTAATTATTCTTTCCTCTTTGACATGATTCCGTGTTTAGCTGCATAGCATTAAGCAATACTTACGCAGTTCAGGAAAGGGCAATTGAGAAAGATCAGACCCAATGATCTTAAAGCCCTGATGTATGGTTCAGTGAAAGTATAAGTAGGTCAAATACCTCTAACATTGAATTAGCTGAAATTATGCAAGCTATTATATTGGATATTACTATTTGAACATTTTGTATAAACTGCAGTAATACACACTCGTCTTTATGGGATGAATCAAGACTTAAAACTAATTCTGGCGAATTAAGAATTGTATTTTCCAGGAATTAACTACCACAATTTGACTGCAGCTGTAAAAATTTTATTAGGCGATACATCTGACCTCAAATTGGAAATTTGTGTTGGAACCAGTTTAGGAAATAATTATTGCTGTGTTGTTAATTTTATATTTGCCTAATAAAACACAGCAGGAACAACAGGGCTGGGTGAATGTAACAAAAGAAAGGCCCTGGACATGCTTTAAAGAAGTATTTTCAACCAAGCTGGGACTAGCAACGTGTATCTCTGATGAACACTGTTTCTGCTGACATTGTGGAATTAATATTAGTTCCTGGTTATCAGACTGTGAAAGAGGAACGTGTTGATGTTGTTGGTATCATTCTCACCAGCCAATAAGAAGTATCATTATGTGCATATCTTAAACTGTTTGCTTTGGTAAAGTTTAACTTCCTCCCATACTTAGAGCCTCATGGGAACATGCCCCTCTGCACACATGCATATTGACACTGCACTCTCTGAGGCTGAACTACTTGTTCCTGTTCGTTCAGTTTGCCTTGTGAAGAGTATTAGCAAAGACCAACTTCTCTTGGAAGCAAAAAGCATATGTCTTTGTTGTTGTTAGTGTTGTTGTTAAGAAAGGACTAATTGTTTCATGCAAGTACATGAGCGGATATTATGTTTCCTTATGCTAGAGTCGTCTTCCAGTCTCTTCTAGAATTATCTAATATCTTCTATGATCCTTGAGATTCACCTCAAAGACATAATTGGGGGCTATTAATTGAGTCCATAGCTACTTGCTAGTGGTTGCTGTGGGGCAGTGTTACCTAAAAGTTGAGACACAAATTACCTTCCAGATGGGTATCAAATAATATAGATTCACACCAGGAGAAAATTATTTCTGTTACAATCCTCTCCCGATCCTTCTGGTTGTACCAGCCGAGAAGTCTCAGTTTGGTGGTGGGATGTCTCTAACAACTTTTTTACTCTTGTTCATCTCCACTTTTACCAGAGAGGGCAGAACTCAGGCTCAGAGCCTGGGGAGGCAGGCAATAACAGCTAGCTAGAGTTGACTAATAGTGACTTGTTTGCCCTGCTTTTTGTTTTTTTTTTTCAATGGTTATAATTCAATTTATGGTAAATGAACATGATGTTCCATTTATAACAGAGATTGAATGTCTGTAAATAATTAAATATAAAATAATTTAATTGATGGAAAAAATATTTGGTAAATAATAATATAAGTGACATTGGATAAAGCAAAACAACATGCTTGAAGAGTTTGAACTGGAAAGAGGTTAAAATGCTGACGAATTATGCAGATGTGGGTGGAGTTAGGAGAACCAGCAGGAATGGCAGCACCCAGGGACTAGCAACAGTGAGAAGTCATTAGTATCCTATGGCCGCGTAGTGAGGGAAGGGATGGTTTTCCCAGAACCAAGTGGGAACTAGGACTTTGGAGGCAGGAGATAGCTGCTCTGCTGGGAAGCCGGGAGGTAGAGGGAAATAATACCATGACTTCTCTTTCCTTCCACCTTCCACCATCCTGCTGGTGCCTTCTATCAGTCCAAACCAACCAGAAGCCAGGGTCAAGGGAGTGCTGAATGATGCAGTCCTCAGAGGTCAGAGAAGAGTTGGGAATGCATAGGGAGTCAGGGCTGGTACATGGAAAATAACAGAACGCTGGGGCTGAAGTCACTTAAGTTTGAGAGATCCTGCCAAAGTATATATAGAAGGGTGAAATGGAGATTTAGGTAAAGGGATTGACTTTTGAGAGCCTACCCCATGTGTGCCATGAGTCAAATATCCTCCACCTGCTCTATTTCATGATTTATTCCACTAGTGAACAGGTAAGATGAAGGAAATTCACTTTTGAAATTCCTACATTGCAAGAATACAAAGCCAAATGAATAGTTATTAGTAGAAGAAGGTTTAAATTAAAATCCCTCCTGCAGGCAACCCTGATCCCCTATGTACTCTGTAGAGTAGAGCGCAACAGTTGATGGTAACAGCTTAGTGGCCCAGCCAGCTGCGGTTCAACCCTCAGCTCCATCATATACCAACTCTCTGGTATTGGACAAGTCACTTATCTTTCTGTGCCTCCTTTTACTTATCTACAAAATGGGGACATGATTGTTCCTACTTCTCAGGGATTCTAGCTCTTTGGACAACACCTGGCACATAGTAGGTGTTCAATAAGTGTTTTATGGTAACATATTATGGTAGTTCTGGCTTTTTTATTTTTTTATTTTGAGAGACGGGGGTCTCATTATGTTCCCCAGACTGGCCTTGAACTCCTGGGCTCAAGTGATCTTCCTGCCTCAGCCTCCCAAGTAGCTGGGACTATAAGCATGCACCACCATACCCAGCCTGTTTTGTTTTATTTTGTTTTGCAGAGATGATGCCCATTCTGTCTCTGAGGCATAAGTAGCAGTAAGTACTAATGCTTAGACATAAAAAAGCTGAGCAGGGAAAAAATCTTTTCTCTCCAGTTTTTCCTTAACTTCCATAAAACTTCAATAGATCAGCAGGCACCATACTTCAGTAATCAAGATCCTGATTAGTTAAGTAAATCAAAACACCTTTTTTGGTCTGATAGTTGCTGAAGTATTTTCTAGGACAGATCAGTTCACTTAGTCACACCTAGTATGACCACAGTTGAAACTTCTCATGGAGGCTGAAAAACTGAGTGATCTAAGATAAATCATTTGTAAACTGTGGCCTTTATCCTTCTAGTGTATGGATGAAGAACAGGTATGAGGAAGAACATCCAAGACATTAATTTGGGAGTTTTTTTCCGTAACCCACAATATGTTATGTTTTTACCATTTGCTTCTCTCTGATAAGATGAAAATACCCTGGAAGATTAAGGTTTTTCTAGCCCAAAGATACTTTAAGTGGTAAAATCCTTTATTTAATGGGGGAGTGGGGAAGGTAGGTGTGCCCTGGACAAGGCAGGGCTCCTGGCCTAGAGGAGATTATAATTTTAATGAGGGGCATGGGACAGGATCCAGGTCAGACTGTTCTGACTGTTTTAAGACTGGTGGCATACAGTGCCAAGGGGGTCCTGGAAAGGCAATTCCCCTCTCTGCTGGAGACAGGAGGCGATTAAGCAGACCAGCAATGACCTTGAGAAGGAGCTTGCAAGATTTTGAGAATTGGAGATGGATGAAGAGAGACATTTATTGTAGAAATAATTCTGCAAGCAAAGGCTTGAAGTGAAGAAACTACTGTATAAGATTCAAGAACAGCAGATATCTAGACTGGCAACCATGTGTTTTGCACATCGTATAAGTAGGCTCTTTTTCAAATTTTTAACTTTCAATTTTTGTGAGTACATAGTAGATGTATATATTTATGGGGTATATAGGTTATTCTGATACAGGCATACAATGCGTAATAATCACATCAGGGTAAATGGAGTATCCATCACCCCAAGCATTTATACTTTGTGTTACAAACAGTCCAATTATACTCCTCGAGTTATTTTAAATGCACAATTAAATTATTATTGAGTATAGTCACTCTGTTTTGCTACCAAAAATACTAGATCTTTCATTCTTTCTATTTTTTTTTTGTACCTGCAAATAGGCTCTTGAGATCTTTATTTTACTGAATGGAATAGAATATGGGGTTCAGTAGTGAGAAATAAGTGAGAAGGAGTTTTGAATGCGAGGTCAAAGAACGTATCTGCAAGACTATCTGTTGATTTTTAAACTTTCCATCTTACAACAAAAAAGGTGTCCTGTTTTCTTAGAATAGAGAAATGGAAAGTTATGGTCTTTCCATTTGCTTTGCTGAGCTAAAAGTCGGACATATAAGATGTTGATTACTGCACAGTGGTGAAGACCATAGCAGAGAGACTGTGGGAACAGAACAGCGCCCAACTTGTGGAGGGTTGCAAAGTCTGCTGGGGATGTGAGGGGGTCTCTGCATGAGACATAAGGGAAAGACAATTGTTGATTCAGCAAGGGAAAGCAGAAGAAAGATGCTCCAGACAGAGACAGTGTAAAAGATGTGTAAAGGATTCAGAGGTGAGAAGAGGTGGCTATTGAGAAGCAGCCCATGTGCTTCCTCAAAGGATATGCTGGTCATGACAATTTTGCTTGCAAGGCACAGAAAACCACTGAAGTTACTGCAAATAAAAAGAGTGTATTATTGCAAGGATGCTAAGATCTAGAATCCAAAAACAATAGAGCCAGGTATGATCAGGAGCTAAAGAGTCAACACTTCATCTTTCCTTCAAGATCTACCCCCTTTTATTATATCTGCTTTTTCTTGTTCTATCTGTTTATGTCTGTCTCCTCTTGATTCCGATCTGACTCAACATGGCCACCAGTCTATAACACAACACAGCCTGTCTATACAACCCTAACTAACTCAGCCTCTCAGCTCATATTCCCAGGAGAGGACTCTGATTGACCATCTCACCTTGATTTAGGCAGAGCTCTTGGTAACAGACTTGTCCTCAGCTATCTAGAGAATTGTTACCTTTGGGTCAGGACCTCTGGGCCAGTCAGCTTTGGCTGTGGAGGGAAGGGAGCAGAGTCACATGGCCCTTGGCCACTCATTCAAAACTGTGGGTCGAAATACTCAAATTCCCCAAATTTCCAGGTGCCACTGAAATTAAAGCTGTGGAGAAATCGGTGATAAGTTGGTTGGTAGCTTGAATGAAGAACCATTAATAAGATGGTGGCCTAGAAATGCCCCATTGATTAGATGGTCTCTCCCACCATCTAATCTAAGTGTAATGTATTAATTCATTCTTACACTTCTATAAAGAACTGCTTGAGACTGGGGAATTTATGAAGAAAAGAGGTTTAATTGGCTCATAGTTCCACAGGCTGTACAGGAAGCACGGTTGGGGAAGCCTCAGGAAACTTACAATCACGGTAGATGGGTGAAGGGGAAGCAAGCGCCTTCTTTACGTGGTGGAGCAGGAGGAAGAAAGAGAGAAAGGTAGGTGCTACACACTTTCAGACAACCAGATCTTGTGAGAACTCTTATCACAAGACAACACCCCCATGGTGCTAAACCATTAGAAACTACCCCCATGATTCAATCAACTTGCCCCAGCCTCCACCTCCAGCACTCGGGATCATAATTTAACATGAGATTTGGGTGGGACACAGAGCCAAACCATATCATGTAATGCCCTAAGGGTCACCTGCTTGATTGGCATTCTTAGCAAGATCTATATTTTAAATTTCATTTGGAACAGCAAAAGAAACAAATAACTCAGGCATTTTCCTGTTGCATCTATAGGGAGAACTAAGTGGTAGGAATCTTTCCATCAGGTTTTCGGGTTTATCTTAAGTGCTCAGGGAGAGAAAATGGTGGCAAATAACGATTTGTGGTTGAGAGAAAGTATAAAGTGCAACCCTCTAGCCAGAAAGTTAATTCTTAAAATTTTGTGTTTATCTTGATGGTTTTGCTTCCCTCATTTTATTAAAAGTTTAAGAATTTTTCTGATAACAAATGTACTTGTATGCTAGGGAAAAATCCTCCCCCTGCCAAAAAAAAAAAAAAAATTAAAATTTATTTCCCAGGAGAGAAAATAAATTTTCATGAAATAAAAGAAAGAACTAATACACACTCATTTTCTGAATAAACTTTTTTTTCTGCAAAGAATGTGCTTTCAGGCAAATACATTTGTGTGCCTCTTGAGGTATGTGATGTCTGCTGCTGCAAGACAATAGTAATTTAAAAATTAAACAATTAAAAAAGGAAAAAGTTTGTCATCAATTTTAATTTTATGTTATGTGAATTAATATTTCTTTTTATAATGCAATATTCTGCAATTTATCATGCAGGCGCAGGCTTTGCTTCCGCATTGTAGATAATTAGTTTACATTATTCTACAGAAATGAATTGTCACTGGTGATCTCAAGTGCCTACTAACAAATCACTTCTGTTGGGGATTCATTCAGATTCGACTCAGGCCTTAACTATAGCAGTATATGGCATTGTCTTTACATGTTAAATATCAGGCTAATTTTTTTAAAAAAGATTTCTAGTCCAAGAAGGCTAGAAACCTATCCTTGGAACAGATCAACATGCTCTTCTTTTGCTTCACAAAAAGGATTTATGTTCTCAAGAATAATTTTCAGTACCAATTTTTCTTTCTTCCTCCCCCACTCCCACCCGTCCATCCAGGCCACTAAACAAACCAGGAAGGACAGTGAAGAGAAGCTTGAAATTTCTCCAGGCTATTTATGAGACAAAATTACTCACGAGTCTTTGTGCACTTTCTCCTCTGAAAGTTGATCTCACTATAAAATACTCATGGAAAAGAAAATTGAGCTCAAGATCTTCAGAATTTCAGTATTTGTCATCATGAGTGTGAGAGCCATTTTATGGATCAATTTCATCACAGGAAAAAATTTGGATTGTCTGATCATGTCTTGTGAAGGCAGTATCACAGAGCTGATCGGTCTCCCTGAACTGTTAAAGAGAAAGAAATAGTACAGTCTGAGCACCCCAGGAACTGAGTGGAAACTGAGATGTTACCTTCAAAAGCATCTTCTCTAGGATTCTTAGAAAGAAGTTGATAATTCTGACAGTTTGATTCAGGGTCATCCAGAGATTCTTAAGAGCATGATAATACTCCAGAAAACTCCAGAAATATATTAGCACAGCCTGCCAACAGTTCTAAACCTAAGACACAGCTAGATTTGACCAGGGCAACAAGCATTTATTGAGCGCCTACTATGAGCTCTAAAATTGCTGGTTCTTGGGTGGAACTATTAAGAAATGCAAGTCTATTCTTTGCATTTGAGGGACTTTCAGTCTAGAGAAAAAGAAATGAGCAAATTAAATATAAGGGCATAACTATTGATTATTGGTTATTTTAGCATTTCCCAAAGTTCCAGTGGCACTCAAATGGTTTTTAGGTGATATATGGGCACAACACTAATTCATGAGTTAATGAGGGAATGAAGTCTTTTGATCTTTCTCATTATCATAATGACAAGAGAAAGTCTACGTTCGGTGCTCATATGCCTTTAATACTTTGCTAATTCTTGCCAGCTTTCCTTTAAACAAGAAAAGAGCAAGTTTTAGGGAAGCATCTTAGTTAATTCTATGAATAATACTATTTTTGTGTGTCTATTTATATTCTATTTATGTCAGGTTTCCTATTTACAATCATAATAAAAAGTTTTCTTATAAAATAAACTGTTTAAGCAGTGAGTCAATTTGAAGAAACATATTAAGTAATCAGTAGCATAAATGGTAAGTGGTTATAGCAAAAGAACAAACAATGTGAGGTGATGTATGTATGATTAAAGTTTTGGAAATTCAGGATTACTGGAATCAGGCATTGTGGATACTGGAATCAGGTCATCACAGATGACTACCAGGAAAAGATTGGGGAAAGTGCATGGAAGGATGGGACAATGGGAAAAGGAGTTGAGGAATCCAGTCTGGGAGAGAAAGTAGGAGCCCTAGACATCACGGCCCCCTTGGTTTATGTGGCTTGTGGCAGTGAGAGCAGAATTCTTGGGTAGTAGGTCTGAAAGTGTGTGAACACCCCAGCTGAGTCACTTGGATGCCCCACCACATGCACAAATACTCATACTGTGGAGACACCTGCCCCATCTCCACAGGTAGAAACAAGGCCTAAGAGATTTCTATCTTTTTAGCTAGAGCTCAAAGACGAGGACACACCCCTTTCCCAAGCTCTAGCAGACTGGCAATGCCTCATGGGCAATTACTGTGGCCAGGAGCTAGAGTATCCGATTGTCCAGCTGACTTACATGTCCAGCACCATAGCCTGGGAGTTGGGGCCGTGTGATTGGCAGCCTCAGTAGGTGAGTGTGAGTGTTCCTGAAATAAAAGATGCTGGGCAGAAAATAACAGATATCCACCACAAATGAGTAAGTTTCAAGAGACAGGAGCAGAGAGAAGTGCCAATAATTTTTTTTTAGCTGTTACTCTTGGCTTACATCACAGACTGGTGCCCACTTCCCGCCTCCCTTTAGATGCTCAGAACCTCATTCTCCCCTGGGACCCTGGGAGGCTTCCCCCTAGGCTTGCTTCAATGGCATTTCAAGCTTAATGGAACAGCTGAGAAGCATCTTATTGGTAGTTGTGTTCTGGTACCATGTGGGGCTTCATGGAGAAATAAGAAATTGTCCTGCCATGTATTCGTTGATTTCAGCTTCCAAATTATGGGGCCCATTGTTCTGTATCTGAAATGGGGGCTTGCTTTCCAAGAAGAGTGAATCTAATTAAACAAATACGATTTTTGACTTCTGCTGAACACCTTGATAGATTTGGGACTGTAATGGTAGACTTCTGAGATATCAGAATGAGAGTGGGAGTTGGGGAGAAATTCCCTGAGACAACATGGCAGTGGGGAGAAGAGGACAGAAGAATTGCTGGATGTAGCTATGTGGAGTGACTCAGCCACTGAAAAATCCCTCATGGCTGGGTATGAAGAAGCCATGGGTAGGGGTGGCGATTGAAAAGTCATCTACACAGCTGTGATCCAAATCTCTAGCCATTCATCCTCTTCTATCATTCCAAACCTTCAGCAAAGTCTACTAGGTACAGACAGGTGTGAGTGTGTGTGTGTATGTGTGTGTGTGTACACGTGCATGTGCTGGGAGTAGGGTGGGACTGAGAATCATGGTGGAGCTGGTTCCACTTCTGAGTCTGGAAACCATGGGCATGGGGACCACACGTGCCGGGTGGTGAGATGATGCTCTGGCAACAGGTGCTCAGTGCCAGAAGCCATCATGAAGAGTCAACCCCTGGAAGGACAGTGTTCTTGGTAAAGTGTGTGGGCTGAGAGATAGAACAATGTGATCTAGTTCTTAAAGTGTGCAAGACCTGAGCCAACACCTGTTTGAATTTCCAGAGAGAAATAGGAATAATCAAAAAGGTCAAGTTGCAAGGAATGGGGGTATCAGACAAGGAATGGGGGTATCAGACAAAGTCTGAAGCTTACCTGGTATTCAGATGCCAAGAAACCAAGAGATGTCAGGGTTCTGGACCTGGAAATTACAGACGCCAGTTGCATGCTGGATACCAAACTAATTGTCATGCACTCTTGGTAATGACTGTCACATCTCTTGGATCCAGCGTGTGTGTGTGTGTGTGTGTGTGCGCGCACGCACATGTGTGTGTTATCCTAGCATTGCTTTTTGATGTCACAAATCTCCTCCTGGTTAATGTATAAGCCTGTGTAGCAAAAACTGGGTGTCTAAAAGCAGCTGTTTGAATCCCTAGAACAAGGACAGTAGCCATTGGTGACCCAGAGCCTCATTCCTTCGATTTTATATGTATAAGGTACCCCCAAAATAGTGGCCCTGGGAATCACCCTCCTATCTCCAGCTCTGCCTTTTGGAATTTCTCCACCACTTGGAATAATCCCCTCCCCACCCCAAGCCCCAAGTCTTACCATCTCACCAACCCAATAGGGTCTGCAGAAGCCTGGCAGAGGTAGTGGAGCAAGGACAGACCCCACCTCCAACCCCATGGACATTCCTCCAAGCCCACGGCTCTTCCCACTCATCCATCTCCATCCCTACCCACTGCCCAACCTCTCCCTCAGGCAAAGTACTTGGAATTGAAGACTCGCTGGTTGGAGTCTCTACAATGCAGATTGGTCTGGATTTAGTGTTTTGGAGATGGGCACCCAAGTCCCATCTTTACTATATCAGTGGACTTTTGGGAAGACTGGAGAAAACCTATTTTTGTTTTTGTTGTTTTTATCTTACAAGTTCTCCCTGTTTGCTAGAAGTAAAACCTGTTAGGAAACCACGTGGATGTGGGCTCACTGCAAGGAGAGGAAGGGTAAGAGAGAAGCTGTCTTCCCAGATGTTCCCCCAGGCTCCTAACTCACCTCCCTCAGGGCCTGCTCACATACCACCTCCTCAGGGCCCCTCTCTGGGCCTCCTTCCTATAACACTCCTTTTCTCACTTCCCTGGTTTAGTTTTCTTAATCCTCACCACCATTAAAAATTCCATATATTTAACTTATTGATCTGACTTGATTGGCCTGCTGCTCATTAGAATATCTGCTCCATGAGAGAGGAGCTATTTGTCTGTTTTGTTTACATCCGTATTCCTAGCATCTAGGACAGTACCTGGCTCCCTCTAGGTGATCAATAACTATTTATTAATGAAAGACTTGTCCCCCCGTGGGCTGAGGGAACAAAACTCCAGTTGAAAAATATAGGTACTAACCCTAAGATTGGAAGGAGACAAGTGCCCTGGATGACCAAAGATTCAAGCCCGGACAAAGGATCTTAGTTAGGACTTGATTCCCTTTAGCTCATCACCACATCACCCCCTGGAACTTCATCCCTGTTGTTAACTCTTCCATCACAAACTCTGCCTTTTGGAAGGCCCATTTCCCACCATCAGTGCTGCAAAAGTGGGTGGTTCTAGGGGAGCCCCACTTCTTTCTGAGGGCAAGTGTCTGAGCTCAGGTTGTACCTATTAGAGCATTATGGGTTAAATGGGCATTTGGGGACTGCCTGGGGGCACTCACCGCTAGATTTTCTGTAGGAAACGGATCAGGCTTCCCTCAGCTCCCCCGCTGCAGTCCATTTGTGGGGAGGGATGTGGGAGCTAATAGTCGCCAGGATACACCCGTTGGAAAGTGTTTCTCCACAGCTCCAGCTGTTTAAAGGCTAATCTTTTTGCCTCACAAGGGTTAAGAGTGCAAAGTTGAATCCAAAAAGGGCTCAATTCAATCTTATTTCCTCCTCCCTTTGATCTCTTCATTTCCTATTTCACTTCCTCTGACAATTTCCTGCTTCCATTCCCAGAACAAACAACTCTCACTGTGGCACTTGGCCATTTTCAATCATTTTCCCAGGACACTGAGCTTCTCATTTGGCTGCCGTTCACCATTGCCTTGTGGACATTCCGATAAATATCAGGCATGGGCTGTAAAAAGGGAGGGTTGGGGACACCTCACTTTGTGCCCTGTGGATCCTCATGCCTGGAAACTTGGATGTAGCCAGGGATATCAGCCTGTGAAATCCTGGGGTCCCCCCAAAGGAAGGTAGCACAATGAGAAACTGTGAAGCAGGGCGTTTCGTAGTGAACAAAGGTGGATTCCTACCCATGGATCTCTCAGAGCTGCTAAAGTCCTGCTTTCAGCTATTTGTGTTTTTCTTTCCTTATTGAGCTCGTAGGTGAGATCCAAATATTCCATTCTAAAACACAAAACAAAAATCAAGAAAGAAAACATTCTAGAAACTTCTGTGTTCTGTTTTGACACCTAAGTCTCAATGTGAAATGGTCCCCGAACTAATCATATTAGTAAAACTGGCAAGATTAAAAGAGCCATAAACACACAGGCTCAGTGTTTCAACATCCATTAAAATGTATACAGCAGCCTCCCAGAATATTTAATAGGCTTATATGACAACTGAATGTGAATTCATTCATCTCAGTCAAGTTGGGTTATTAAGATACACATGCTAAGTGATTTGTCCTGTGTTTACCTTGTGCTAGGAAAATAGTATCTGATTTTGAAAAAAAAAAAATGCAGAGCCATTCTTTGTTGGAAGAAATGGGAGTCAGGACCCCACCCCACCCCCAGTTTCCATGCCAGCTTTATCACAAGCAAATTGCTTAGTCCCTATGGGACTAAGTTATCCATCTGAGAAATTAGGAGAGTTGTCCAAATGATCTCTAATGTTTCTTCCAGCCCTGACCTCTAAATGTGGTAGGTGGAGTAAGGTAGTGGTTGAGAGTGTAGACTGACATTAGACTACTTAGGGCTCAAACCTTGCCTCTACCACTAAGTAGCCACATTAACAACTGAGCCTCAGTTGCTATGTCTGTAAAACGGGGATAATAACAGAAGACTAAGGTGAGGTAACCCATTTGAATCCTGGTATCTAGGGAATGCCAAATCAATGTTGGTTAACTTTAGAACTTAATGTAAAATGTCTTGGCCATTTTAGGGTATGGATTTCATTCCTGAAACTACAAATACCACTTAGATACACCATTAATCTTAATCCTCACCACAGCCTTGCAAGCAAGTGAGTGATTTGCAGATGAGACACTGAGACCCAGAGAAGTTAACTAACTTGACCAAATGACAGAACAAATTGGACTGACTAGGTTCTGGGCTCCTGTCTCCCTCAATCCACTTACCTACCACCTCTGCTTAATTCCAGTATATTCAGCATCCCTTAGGGATTCTAAATACAGCTGCAAGTATTCAGTCTCTAACCATTGGCTTTCTCCACTTTGGGAAGATATCACATGATGGACAATTTTCTGATCCTGCTGATTTCTCTCAAGTTTAGGGCTAGGAAATTGAAGTTGGGTTCTCAGAACCTGTTTTCTCTACTTCCTAATTGAAGCTTAGTCAGCCAAGAACCACTTTTGTTCATTATTATTATCAGTAGTAGTAGTAGTAGTAGTGGTAGTATTTTAAATTTGCTGAGACTTCAACTCAACAGCATCACATCTTTAGAATTAATGTGTACCCCAGCCAAGCTGAGTCAAGTGGAAAATCAGTATTGTGCCTCTGTCTAAATCAGGGTTTACCAACCATGTCATTACTGACATTTTGGGCAGGGTAGTTTTTTTGTTGTGGGAGCTGTCTTAAACATCTTCCCATCCTATTGAATGTTTAGCAGTATCCCTGGCCTCTGCCTACCAAATACCAGTAGCAACCACCACTCACCACCCCTACCCCTAGTTGTGACAATCAAAAATGTCTCCAGACATTGCCAAATGTCCCCTGAGGAGTAAAATTCCCCTTGGTAGAGAACCACTGGTCAACTGAAGGATGAAAGGCTGAGGTGAAATATTCTTTTCATTCTTTTTAATTTATATATTTAGAGACAGGGTTTCGCTCTGACACCCAGGCTGAAGCTCAGTAGTGCAATCATAGCTTACTGCGGCCTTGAACTCCTGGACTCAAGCCACCCTCTGGCCTCAGCCTCTCAAAGTGTTGGAATTATAGGCGTGAGCCACCATGCCTGACCTCTTTTCATTCTTCATTGCCTTCTTCAGTGCATAGCTTTTGGGGTTATTTTGACTCTAGTAAGTAATTGTTTTATCTGGCAACATCCTAGCAGGCAGAACATTTGCCATCTTGAGAAGCTTTTGGTCTGAAGGCAAATTTGCCCGGACAAAAATAAATGTTTTTGTCCTCGTGGCTAGCATGAGTGTTTTCTTTGGGACAGCGAAGGCAGCCATTTTCAAAATGGTCCCCCTATCTTTCAATGGGGCCAGTGCCCTCTGCTGGAAGGTTTGTCAGCATTGCCTCAGAGTAGGCTGGGTCAAATGGTTTGAAAATTTAGAAAACACCAGAAGTCTGGATTGTTTCAACAATCCAAAGGGTAGGAAAATTTTGCGATGGCTTCCTTTGTATTAAGTCATTGTTTTTACATGTATTCTGATTTCTCAGCAGAGCTTATTATTATTATTTGTAGGTTAACCCAAACTTCCTTTCCATCTTTCCATCTATAAACTCATCCAGTCTCCGGTTGATAATTATAATAACCACATCAACAGAACCATACTTAATGTTTACTGAACACTAAATTAACAATGTACTAATCACTGTGCCTATGCATACAACCTCCGTTTCCTTCTCAATAGCTGTATGACACAGAGGCTATTACTATCATTAACACATGAGGAAATGGAGACTTCAAGAGGCTAAGTGAAGTAACTGATCACACGACTTGTGATGAGGGAGAACACCCTCAAACTCATAGCCCATATTTCTAATCCTATGCTATCCTGTTACATTCATTAATTCATCTTTTCTTTCATTCAGTCATGAAGTTTCCTTTCTAAATGTGACGCATTATTGATCTAAGGAAGCACTATATGGATGTCTGGTGTCATTTTGAATTTGCTCCTATTTATTTAAATAATTTTCTTTAGCTAATTATCATTTTCAGTTTCTGAAACCCTAGACAGATGATAAGTTGTTTTTCCCCAAATGTGGACTCTGACTGGAGATGCAGAATTGTCAAAGGGGACTGGATTCTTAAGCATTCAATTGCTCATGAATCTCTCCAAAAACATTACATATGAATAACATTCACGTGCATCAGAATATACCCAAGACATTGTAATTTATAGCCTTTCTTATTACTTTAAAAGCCTGGGATTCTTGTAGAATATGGTTTAGTGGGTCAAACATTCCCTTTCCTCTCATTTATCAGGCTTTTGATCTCATGTCAGCCCTGAACGTTGGCACACCCGACCCACAGCCATGTGCTGGGAGGATCACACATGCGCTGGGCCCCTTCCGTTTTGAAAACTTGCAGGGATGTGGGTGCTACAGTCCCGCCTGGGTAAGCAGAGGAGGTATTGAGTTCCCCAGTCCTCACTGCCCCTTTGTCTATTATTATTTTATAGTTTTGTTCTGCATTCCTTCCACTCAACCTCCAGTCCATAGAAGCCTGTTTCTTTATTAGTTGCATATGTCTGCACCCTTTTACCTCAGCAGGGAAGACAAAATATTCTGGAGGGTTTGGAGGCCTGGGATGGACAGCTAATCCATCCCCAGCTTGAACTAATCGTCGGGCCAATGTGCTATTGTACTGGGCCCTGTTCTGTGCAGCTGAGCTGTGGGGTTTCAATTTGTAGGAGCATAAACAGATACTAAAGTTGGAAGAACGGCTCGGTCATTTGTTAGCAGAGTTCAGATCAAATTATCACAGCGGTCCCCTGCTGACAGGCTGAACAATTACCTCCTTTTTTCTTGATCTTTAAATGTTTTCTGTTTCACTTAAGCCTCAGTAAATAGTTTACTTCTCATGGGCTTCATTTATTGACACAGAGAGCCTTGATTTATTTAATTTTGTTTCTCTGCCGCCTTCCAAGAAAGGAGTCTTCATAATGTTGTGTTGAAATCTCTCCCCCAAATGATAAGTTTATCATGGTAGGCTGAGGAAGCGGTTTAATGATGTGACTATAAATTATCTGGTTTTTTAATGAGAAGTTTAGATGCCCAAACTCTAAAGCCGATTTTTAAAGCTTTAAACCAGAACCCAGGCTCTGTCTCTTGAAAAGGTTAAAATCTAGAGTCAGAAACTGGTATAAAGAGAGATCCCTGAGATTTGGGGATCTGAATCCATAATTGGATTATTCAAAACCCAGGAATTTGATGATTCTTTTCAGGAAAATGGAGCATATTGTGTCCATTCTGTCTGCCCTATCTCAGCATAGATTCATTGATGTTCTGCGTGAGTTCACCGGAATTAACTTCAACATTTGTTTTCACTCTTTCTTCCCTTCCCCCAGTTTCAACCCTTGACTTTCACTCTCCCATAGTTACATTTGTCTGCTTCTTACAGTCCTACTGGGACGGATTTATCATCATTTGCTAACATATCTGTCTCAAAATCTCAGCTTTGATCAGCTTGTATTTTATAACTTACATCTGTTCTACATTTAACCTTTTGTAATGCTGTTTTTCAAAAATATTACCTGATCTAACAAAAGAATTGTACCAGAGTGAGAGCTCCAGAGTGTAGATTTTAAAAAAAGAAAAAAAAAAAAAAAGCACCAAACATACCTGCCTACTTGACCATACTTTTATTACTCTTCCAGAGTTACCTTTTCATTAAATATATAAATCCATCATTTCTCCCACCTCATGATGGGACCTCAGTTGATCCAGGGGCTTTGTGCTCCCTGTCTGCTCTTGTCCCATCATCTTGACCCTTCCTTCGCCTGGAACTCATGCCACAGCGCGAGGCTGTGTGCAGGGTACTTCGCAGAGGCCCACGGCTGGAACTGGAGCCGGCGGACTTCCTGTCCCACTGGCCTGTCCCGGGGGGACCAGAGATCTTTTCTAGTGGGTTCTGACTTCCACAAGGTTTGGATTCAATTTCTTTTGCTTATTTTATTTTAATAAAGTTGATTTATTTTTACCAATGAATTAGGAAATATTTGCAACACCCAAAGAGGTCTAAAAAGTCATATAATAAACACCCACGTAGCCACCACCCATCTTAAGAAATACAATATTATGAATATAGTAGGAGGCCCCTTCTATGTATGCTTCTATCTCAAATTCCATCCCCCAACCCCTTCCTCAGAGAGTAAGACTGCCTTGCCATCCCCAGGTATTTCTTCTTGGAAGGTAAACTTTAACTATTTAGTATATTTCCCTACACAAGGTTTTCTGTACTCTTCTGTCCCTTCCTTCCTTTTTTATTCTCTTTTTCTTTTTTTTCCCCTTTTTTGTAAAGAGGAGATCTTGCTATATTGCCCAGACTGGCCTCAAACTCCTGGCCTCAAGCTATCCTCCCACCTCGGCCTCCCAAATTGCTAGGATTACAGGTGTGAGCCACCACACCCGGCCCTGCCTTTCTTTATCCATGTTGGTATGTGTAGTGCTAAGTAGTTAGTTTCATTGCCACAGAATATTCTATTTTAGGATGAACACTTATTTTTTTTTCAACTTTCTTGCTGTCACAATTAATGCTTTATGAAAATTCTAGTATGTGTCTCCTGGGGCACATACATGAGAGGTTTCTTAGGGTGCATAATGGAGAAAGAGTAGCTGATTCACTTAGACACTTCTCTATTTGATTAGATATTGCCAAACTCTTTTCCAGAAATGGTTGTGCAATTTCACACTCTCCCAAATGTTGATGGGAATGTCATGGTATCTCCTAGCAGTTTTAATTTGCATTGATTTGCTTATTAACAAAGTTGAAATGAGATCATACAAAGTAATACTGCTTATCGCAGTGTCTGGCACATAGAAAGGATTCCATTCATGTTAGTTATGATTATGACTATTTCGTGAAGCAATCTTGTAAGGTAGTTAAAACAGTAATTACGTTTATTTCATAGGCGAGAGATCAGGATCTGGAAACATACTGGCTAACATGTTAGATCCGAAGAAATGTAACCTGTGCAGATGCCAGGGGTGGCCAGCAGCCTGTGACTCAGAACTGAGTTGCTGGCGTCATCACACATGGGAAGACTGTGGCAGGCTCAATGGGGCTGCCATCTTGAGCAAGCCTCCCCATCTTTCTGGATTACTTTTATACTCACTCTGGGTCTAGACCCAACACGGGAATGTGAAATCAAAGTTGGGCTCCCTTTTGTGGCTTGGGGAGATGACAGTTGGCCATTGGTTACTCCGACCTCAGTTCATCCCTCTAGTAGGGGAATTACACCCAGGCAGATGAGGTCTCCACAGAACCAACTGTAGATGGATCTTAGGTGCTCCCTTCCCTGCCTCCAGCCTGCCCCTGACACCTGAAGGCCGTAGATTACTTTACCAATCTTTTAAGGCAAGAATTGAGTCCACCTTCCCACGATCAAGCTGGAAGAAGATATTTTTGGAGGCACATATGAGTCATTCTGATGACGGATGATAATGGTATTGATGAAGATGACACTGAGGATGAGGAGGAGAAAGAGTAGGAAGCCTACCACACATTTTGCTTTCGTATGCCAAACACCATGTGGACATCTTATGTACGTTCTCTGTCCTCTTTAGAGCTCCTGATAATTCTGTTAAGGGGACAGTATTATCTCCATCTTACAGTCCCAGTAGGGTTAGAAAAACCATAAATAAGTGGGCTCAGGGAAAGCCTGGTTGGGGGAAAAAGTAGGACTCAGGATATTCCATTTTTATGGAAGTATTTCTGAGTCCCAAACCCTCGTCCTTGTTTATGTTACAAAATGAATTTTCTTCGACAGAATCAACCATGGACTGTGCAAATGAGTCCTATGTGGCTTCAAACACCCAGGGCTCCAGGACACAAACAAGTTACCGATTAACTTAAAGCTCCATTTCTGGAGTCCCCATCCCCTCTAAGGAGATCTTCAAGCACAGTTCTGGCCACAGGGCCAGTGCCTGGGGAGTCAGGTGATAGCTTCAGCTCCATGTCTTAGTGCTTTGGATTGAGGGAAGGAGATACACTGCTTCCCTTTCAAGGTTGAGATCGGACCATGCACTTTTTTCTCTTGATTTCCAGAATGTATGGGAATGGCTAAGGTTACCAAACATACCTCTCTTGATGGCGCAGAAATCTCTCTCTCTCTCTCTCTCTCTCTCTTTTTTTTTTTATGCCAAATTCTACCCTTTGAAAAATGCAGAAGCCTATGAAAGATTAAGACTACAAACAAGCTTAAAACACATCTTAACTGCACTCACAAAGGTCGCAGGTGTAGGCAGGTCAAAGCGATATCTTGTTCTCCTAAATATTTCAACAGATAAACAAACTTTTGATTGCGTTATCTGCTCGAAAAAATGACTTTGAACTTTCCGCCAGCACCGCCTACTTGGGTTTACTCAAACCCACAGAGGCCCAGCCCACCGATAAAGAACCTTGAGTGGTCGCCTGATGGCTGGGGCCTTTCATCTCACCTGGGCTATGTACACGAACCGTTTGCTTAGCTTGGCTCTGCTATCCTGAGGACCTTTTAAAAATCCTCCCATTTATTAGGATCTAACACCCAATCTGTAAATAAACCAGGAGAAAATATAGATTTCAGCAGCAGCCTGGAGTGTGGTTCACTTTCAGGCACGCCAGTTCCTCCCTCTCGCCTCATTATTTCTCTCTCACTCTCTGCATCTCCTCTTTCTTCCTCTACCCTCCCTCCATTTCTCCTCCCCTTCATCCTGCTTTCCTTACCTGCTTCCCTTCTTTCCTTCAGTCACTTGCAGATAATAAAAAGAAAATCGATTGGCTGTATTTTTTATGTAGATGTCTGAAGTTCGTGAATCAAGGAAGAGTACAGCATGGTGCCAAAGAACACAGATACAGAGCCAGATGCCGGGGTTTGGATTCTGGTGGTGCGGCTCCTAGCTGTGTGACCCTAGGCCATCTAAATAACCTCTCTGTATCTCAGTTTTCTCATCAATAAAAAGGGAAATAATAATAGCACCCACCCCACAAATTTGTTGTGAGGATTAAGTCAATTATGTATGTAAAAGACTTGGAGCAGAACTTGGCACATGGTACCCACTAAGTCCTGGCCAGCACTATTATTATTATATGATTATTAACATGCAGGAAGCTTTGTGGTCTGTTTGGCTGGAATACCAGTGGTCTCTGAAAGAGCCATTCTCCACTGTGTGGCCTTGGACAAATGCCTCCATGATCAGGACATGGCCCTCTGAAGTCTGGATCTCCTACCATTGTGCCTGGCACCCCTCATTCCCTTGAGGACAAAGAAGAGAAGACAGTGGATGTGACTACCCTCCACTCCCAGGTGCCAGGCTGATAGTGCTGTCTGACACAGTGTCTCCTTTGCGCTTCCATCCCCCAGCATTCAAAGGATGACAGAGCCTATCTGGTGGCAATATTTCAAATGTAGAGAGATGCTGTGATTAGGCTGGTCAAATCAAGCCCCGTGGAGAGGCTTGCAGATAGGAAATTTTTGTGCTCAGGGACACCTCACTGAACGTGAATGCAGCCACCGCCTGGCCATGCCATATCCCTGGGGAAACAGCACCTGAACCCATGCAACTACTCAACCACTTGGCTGTGGCCGGCAGGAAATAGGACCTGAGGCCTTGCTCCCTTCCTGTTCTGGGCCCACCATGGGGCGTCAGATTCTCCAGCAGGCCCGGGGCAGTTTGGATGGATTTTGTCTTTCCCCGAGGCCAGCTTTGGGACTCTGCCTCCTCTCATTGTCTGTTGTGCCAGAGGAAAGCCCCCGGTCTGTTTCTCAGAGAGCCAGTGTCAGCAGAGGTGGCTTCTCCAGGATGCCAGGGGACAGAACACAGAGCACCTTCTCCAGACTCTGGAACCCTTTCTTCTCTAGGAATTGCCTCAAATGGAACTGGAAGCACTGGCCACCATCTTTCCTTCTCTCAGGCCCCGCAGTCACTGTTGCTGGAAACAACATTGAGAAACCTAAGGAGGCATCTGGCTCATAGTAGGCACTCCGTAAGTATTTGTTGAATGAATGAGTCAATGAATGAGCAAGAGAGTCAAAGAAAAACATCAAGAGAGAGGAGAAAAGGAAACCAGGGTGAGCTTTGCAATGTTGAATAGCAAACGTAACCTGAGTCTTCAATACAAAACCCAGTTCTGCTGCATTCTGGCTGCATGGCCATCAGCAAGGTATTCTACCGCTCTGACTCTTCATGTCTTCACCTGTGAAAAGGAGATGACAGTACTTAACCACGCAGTGTTTGTCGTCAGGATTAAAGGTAACGAAAGTAGAAGACATTGCATAGAAGACATGGCTGTGGTTGTCTGCCAGCACAGGTGTCACTGCTGTGGTTGTTTCTCTGCTATCGGATATGAAGGAAGTAAAAAAATAAAATAAAACAAAAATAAAAGAGTAGGAATCCCTGAGACCTTTTGCATACAAGGCCCATGGAGAAATACCACTTATAAGAGATTATCTTCCTTTAAGCCTCAGCTTGTCCCCTCACTTATTTTTTTTATTTATTTTATTGAGACAGAGTCTCACTCTGTAGTCCAGGCTGGAGTGCAGGGGAGCGAACATGGCTTACTACAGCCTTGACCTCCTGAGCTTAGGTGATCCTCCTGCCTCAGCCTCCCAAGTAGCTGGGACCACAGGCTTATGCCACCATGTCTGGCTAATTTTTTAAATTATTTGTAGAGACAAAGTCTCGATTTGTTTCCCAGGCTGGTCTCAAACTCCTGGGCTCAAGTTACCTACCTGCCTTGGCCTCCCAAAGTGCTGGGACTATAGGTGTGAGCCACCACACCCAGGCTGCCCCTAACTTCATTTGTACCCACATCCGTCAAATGATAAGCAGGACCAGGCAACTAAGTGGGCAACCATATTAGCTTGAGGGAGGTGACAATTTCGTTTCCTATATGAGAATGTGTTTGCTTTGAGCAGCATAATTGCAGTCTGAAGTTCTATAATTCTTACAACTTGATGAGATTCTAGTTTGCCTCTCCCATGGAAGGAAGTTGCTAGGTGTCCTTTTTTTATTATTTTTTATTTTTTTTTGAGATGGAATTTTGTTCTTGCTGCCCAGGCTGGACTGCCACAGTGCAATCTCAGCTCACTGCAACCTCTGCCTCCCAGGTTCAAGTGATTCTCCTGCCTCAGCCTCCCAAGTAGCTGGGATTACTGGCTCCTGCCACCACGCCTGGCTAATTTTGTATATTTAATAGAGATGGGGTTTCACCCTGTTGGCCAGGCTGGTCTCGAACTCCTGACCTCAAGTGATCCACCTGCCTTGGCCTCCCAAAGTGCTGGTATTACAGGCATGAGCCACTGTGCCCAGTGCTAGGTGTCTTAATAATAAGTTCCCAGTAAGGAGCTGAGAAAGACAGATGTGTGAGGTCTAAAAAGAGAAGGCATACAGGCAGGATTGTCTAAATAGATGAACTTTGATTGGTGCAGTGTGATGATTCAATTCACCGGTGCCTCTTGTTGAATACTTAGTGTATGCCAGGCACTGCAGTGGGTACTCTGCATCTTTAACCAGCTTATAAGGTAGATGCTCAATATTACCTACCTCCTACAGAGGAGGAAACTGAGATGCCAAGGAGTTAAGTCCCTTGCTTTGGATTACACGACTAGCTAGGGCAGAGCCAGAGTTCAAACACTGGTCTTTAGAACCCAGTGGCTTGTTTGAAATACACTGTCTGCTAAGGGCCCACACCTCTCTAGGGACCAGCCACAAATGGTAGGCGATGATGGATATACCCACATACTTTTAAATATTTCTTTAGGGCTGGACACAGTGACTCATGCCTGTCATTCCAGCTACATGGGAGGCTGAGGCAGAAGGATCACTTGAGCCCAGGAATTAGGAGGCTGCAGTGAGCCATGATCACGTCACTGCACTTTAGTCTGGGTGACAGAGTAAGAACCTGTCTCCAAAAAAAAAAAAAAAAAAAAAGTTGCCTGCATTTAAATGTTATGAGATTTGGCCAGGTGCAGTGGCTCATGCCTATAATCCCAGCACTTTGGGAAGCAGAGGCAGGTGGATCATCTGATGTCAGGAATTTGAGACCAGCCTGGCCAACATGGTGAAACCCTGTCTCTACTAAAAATTAGCTGGGCATGGTGGTATGTGCCTATGATCCCAGCTACTAGGGTGACTGAGGAAGGAGAATCGCTCGAACCCGGGAGGCAGAGGTTGCAGTGAGCCAAGATTGTGCTACTGCCTTCCAACCTGGCTGACAGAGCAAGACTCCATCTCAATAAATAAATAAATAAATAATAAATAAACGTTAGGAGATTTTACACTGAATTCTGGACTTGAGGCTTATCATGGCACATCAGAAGACCTGGAAATGTACCTTATGAATTGTCCTCCAGCAATGACTGACAAGAATGGACTAGAAGCTGCCCCCCTTAGGAAAGACATGCAAGCTCCAACTAGCCCAGACCCCACCATTCCCTATTGCCCATTGTCTGCCAGCTTCCTTCATTTTCTTTCCTTTCTGCTCCCTGTGCATGTCTGAGTTCAAGATCCCTGCCCTAGCCTGTATGAGGCCCTCCCTTCAAGGGTACCTGGAGGAATCAATAGCAATATTAACTTGGCCTTTACAGCATGGCAAGACTCAAATTGGAGGTCATGGTGAGTGGGGGCGGAGAGGCACTGGAATATGCTATCAGCAACACAGGCTGTTCCAACAAGCAGATGTCTTTCCTTGAGGGGGCGCCATCTTCCCCTCCTCCCTGCACCCTGGTGCGTGCCCCAAGACTCAAAAATCTGACAGCAGCTTGTTATCCTACTTCCCTCTGCCAAAAGCCCTCTTTTATTTATTTGAACCCATTTTATTTATTTCACTTGATCTCCAAAGAGTCCAGACTCATTACAGGCCTTGTTAAATGCTGCCCTCCCACAGCTCTGTGGGGAAAGCAGCTAACCTGATCAATAGAACCAAACTTTAATTTTTCTTATGCAGCCATGGCTATTCGTGTGGGTAAAGGGGAGAAGAAAGGGCAGCGGTGGTTGGAGGGGGAGTCTTAAAACAGCATAGTGATGATTTCCCATTGCCTTGAGGAGTAAATGATGTTGCTTCAATTTTGGCTTGAGTTAAACTTGATGCAAACATCACTGTAAATGGGTCAGGCAGTCAAGAAAGCCAACAGTTGGCCACGTTTGTGCTAACTCTTGTCTTTTTGTTTTTGCCAGAGGAAAAAAAAAATTCTAATTTCTATCAGTCTAAATTGAGTTGGGGAGCATTATCAGCTGGAAGGACCCTTCTGATTTGACAGGCTCCACTGTATGATGATTAATTACTTCTCAGCTTCATTGGACTTTTCTAATTTCCTTTTGCCACTGGCTGGAGGCACCGCGCGATAAGTACTGCTCTTATTATTTTGTGCAAAGGAAAATGTCTATTACGCTCTGTCGTACAAGCGAGCAGAATGAAAAGACAGCTGATCAGGAAACTCGCAAGCTCCTCTATCTTTATTTGGTCTCCCCTGGCCTCCCTTCATCGCTTGTTCTAAGACAGAGGTGGCCACACACGGTTTCCTGTCAAAATAAGAAGATAAAATCATAATCTCTATCAGAGTACTTGACATTTTGAAATTTGTATAATGATTTCATGGGATTTAATCCTCCAGCTCACCACAAATCCTCCTCCAAATGCAAATGCAACAAAATATTATACTGAAAAATGCATTCCTCTCCATCGGCCCATTTATTTGGTCATAAATTAAATTTGGGGGGTTGCCTTATAAGATGTAATACTCAAATGAGAACAGCAACAACTATTATTGTTATTAATTATTATGAGGACCATAATTGAATTTGGAAAGAGAAATTTCTTTTTCTGACTGAATCTGAGACCGAAATTATAGGTGTAGGTTTGTAAGAGCATCTCCTAGAAGCACATGGCCGAGGGGCTGGCTGGCTTCTTATGATGATCACAGACTTTACCATAATGGACAATTGAGAGTCTGCAGAAGCTATTTGTTTTCCTGGAGAGGAGAGGTATGAAAACGTATAAGGGATCCCACTCCTGCAGCCCCTTCTGCCTGCTAATCCTCAGGCCGGCATTGATATTGCGTGTTGGTTCAGGTACGCTCAGGGACGTGTTTACTGAGGCAGGAAAAGCTCCATTGAGCAAACCATGGCTGCATTTCTCTATGTCCCCACCTGCCGAGGAAGCTGCTGATTTTACAGAGAATCAGAGAATCTTACTTCAAAGCAAGGGAGTAGGGAGGAGAAAAGCAAGATAGCAGAAGGCTGGGCTGGAAGCCCAAAACACTGGGTTCCCATCACAGTCCCGCGCTAGCTTCTGAATTCTACCTGTCTGCTGTTGCTGTTTTGTTTGTTTATCTTTGCGGGGATGAAGAGGAGGCTGGGAGCTACCGAAGGAGAAAAGAGCCATTTAGTTTATCTTTCTAATAATGATAATATTAACTAGCATTTAGTGAATACCTACTATCTGCCAGGCACTGTGCTGAGTGACTTATGTGCATTATCTCATCTGATCCTTGCAGCCCATTTGATGTTGGTGCTGTTGTGAACCCATTTTACAGACAAGAGTACTTGGGCTTCAATGTTAAATATGTCATCAGGCAGGGATCATGCAGTCAGTAAATGACAGTCAGTGTTTGACACCAGGACTGTTGTTTTCCCAGCTTCTCTGCTCTGCCTTCTCATATTTTCTCTTCCTTCCTTCCTTCCTTCCTTCCTTCCTTCCTTCCTTCCTTCCTTCCTTCCTTCCTTCCTTCCTTCCTTCCTTCCTCTCTTCTTTTCTTCCTTGTTTCCTTCTTTCTTTTTTGAGAGAGGGTCTTAGTCTATTCCCTCCAAGCAGGAGTACAGTGGCACTGTCGCTTCTCACAGCAGCCTCAGAATCCCAAGCCCAAGCAATCCTCCAACCTCAGCCCCCTGAGTAGCTGGGACTACAGGCACACACCACCATGCCTGGCTAATCCTTTTTATTATCTGTAGAGACAGGATCTCCCTATGTTTCCCATACTGCTCTCGAACTCCGGGGCTCAAGCAATTCTCCCATCTCGGCCTCCCAAAGTGCTGGGATTACAGGTGTGAGCCACTGTGCCTGGCCTCATATTTCTACCTCATTTTTTTTTTCTTTTGCAAAAAAATCCTGATGATAATGTGTGTGGTGAAGAATACAGGCTGGGTGAACAAAGTCTGGTTTCTTCATTCACATACTCTGTTCATTATCCTCTCGCTTATGTCTCTATTTGTTACACAAGCATTTACTGAGTACCTTTTATCTGTCAGATACTGAACTAGGCTCTAGGATTCCCCAGGTAAAATTCCCAGGGTCCTTGCTTTCCAGAAGCTCAGACTAAGATCAACAAAAAAATGACTAAAACATTAAAACCCAGAGCAGGAAATGCTATCATCCCAATACATAAGAGAGACTAATTTCACCTGAAGAAATGAGGGAGGTCTCCAAGAGCGGTTGACATTTGACCTGAGCCTGGGAGGACATTTCAGCAGAGAGAACAGTCTGACCAAAAACTGAGAAGTCAGTCTGGTGAGGCCAGTTTGTGGGATACCTGGGTGACTGAGGAGATAGAGCCACCAGAAACCGAGGCTAGGAGAGTAGTTGTGGTCACACCCTGAGGCATAGAAATGAGTTTGACTCTAATTACATCTCTGAAATGGACCGTTTGTGACCTCAAGCAAGTCTGTTTCCATGTATGGGCCTCAGTTGCCCCATCTGTGCAATGCAGTCATTAGCCTTGACCAAAGATTGAAAACCAATGGCCCATAGGCTGGATCTGGTCCACAGATGTGCTTCCTCTCGTCTGCATATTACTTTCTTAAGCAGAGAGCCACCATGTAAGAGCTTATATCAAAAATCCAGGTTTCTATCTTCTTTTCAAAATAAAGTTGTGACTTTGGCACCTACATTCCCACCCAGCCAGAGGTGGCTGGAGCTAAGAAGCAGACACGTGATTTATATGCACTGAGTGCTTTTCAGTTCTCCACAATCTTCACCACTCCTTACCACATGTCCCACACTGGAACCAACTAAAAATGGTCATTTATCCTTATGTTTGCATTGCTGATTAGTGTTTTTTCTAAGCATAGAGAAAATATGCCTCTGTGATCACAATGCAATAAAAGTGAGAAAAAAAAATCTAGATGAAGAGAGCACCACCTTTTAAGAAAATTAGTAGAGCATATTTCTGTGTCAAATTAAAGAATATTTCTGTGTATTTTGTATAAATAAAAGGGTACCTGTGTTGAAAGAATTCAGCTTCATTTATCCAGTGCTCCTGCTGGCATCTGGCATCTGAGTTTTTGCCCTGGGCTTTGTGTGTCGATAAAACTTCACTCTGGCTTCTGAGCAGGCCTATTGTGGAACCTCAGATTCAGGGCTCTGCCAGTGACACAGAAGACCAGGGAAAAAGCAGGTTTCTAGAGGCCGAGACCACCTCCAAAGGTGCTCCTTTGTGCATGAACCCTCCTCTCTGGCTTTCTCTGAGAGGAGTGTGTACTAAGTATCCTTGGATGAGGAAACTCCAGCTGCTGGCTAGTCTTTCTGGAAGACGGAGTCTATCACCCATTAGTATATGATGACCTGCCTCACAGTTGTGCAGGAAGAAGGACAGGGCTAGGTCGTTGGTATGGCATCAATGAGCCATCCTGTGTCACGAGTGGTCTGATGAGGTGAGTCTGGGTAAACTGTGGCTTACATTTACCAATCAGAACACTTTCCACTGTGATAGATTCTTCACCTTCACACCCTTTGCTGTGTAACTTGGCAGTGCCCACCCTTTGATTCTGGGCTTGCCCGTGTGACTTGCTTTGGTCAACAAGATGTTGGCAAACATCCAGCAAGTGAAATATGCTTGTACATTTCCACTTCCTTTCTTGCCCCTCTGCCTTTTCCATGAGAAGACACTGAGGCCAACCAGATGGAAGATGAGTTTTATGGCACAGAGCTGAGCTGCCCCAGGTGTCTAAGCCAAGGCCATCCTAGACCAACAGCCATGATCCTGAAGCATGGGAGAGTGCCAGCCAAGATCAGCAGAGTCCCCTAGCCAAACCTGCCAACCAAGATCAGCAGAGCCCCCCAGACAACCCACACTTGACCACAGACTCATGAGTTAGGCCAACCACGACCAGAATCCCATAGTCAAACTGCAGATTCAGGAGCTAAAGAAATGCTTATTGCTTAAGCCACTGAGTTTTGGAGTGGGTCATAACATAGAATTATTGTGGCAACAGACAAGTCATATACCTGCCCCCAATGCTTATTTCTTCCACAACAGCACAATCCATCTCCCCCATGTCAGCAGCTCCTACCTCTTGTCTTGTCTTATTCTTAGAAGAAATGGTTTAAAGCTCAAAGTGTTTGTTGTCTTTCAGACGTGGGTATGGGGCTTAACTCTCCCAATTCCCAACTCTGTGACCTTTCATAATCACTTCACTGCTTGAAGCCTCAGTTTTCTCATCTGTTTAATGGGGATGATGATAATACTACAAACAGTACCTGCTCCCTAGCATAATTATGATTGTTAAAAGAAAAAGGCAGATAGAACATTCAGCACAGTGCCTGCCACATAGTAAATGTTCAATAAATGTCAACTAGTATCACTGTCATCCCTTCTCCTTTCCTCTTTCTATTCATGCCTCAAACTGTTGGTAGAGTTTTGTCCTTCCACACAGCAGGGAGTACCCATGAAACTCTTTCAACCTGCATCATACTCTATGATGACAGAACACATACTTGCAGAATTTCCCTCTGGCAAGAACCATAAACAACACCTAGTTACTACAAGCCCAGAATCCCCACTGCCATCCAAATATCCCATAGGTCAGGGGTCCCCTATCCCCAGGCCAGAAACCACTACTGGTCTGTGGTCTGTTAGGAACTGGGCTGTGCAGTAGGAGGTGAACAGCAGGTAAGCGAGGATTACCACCTGAGCTCCACCACCTGTCTGATCAGCAACTGCATTAGATTCTCATAGGAGTCCAAACCCTATTGGGAACTGCACATGCAAGGGATCTAGGTTGCATGCTCCTTATGAGAGTCTAATGCCTGATGATCTGAGGTAGAACAGTTTCATCCTGAAACTATCCTTCCCTGCCTCCTGCCCACCCCAGTCCATGGAAAAATTGTCCTCCATAAAACCAGTCCTTTGTGCCAAAAAGTTTGGGGACCACTGCTCTAGGTCATAGGCAACCCACATAAGCATACTCAGACATACTAGGCATGACTTTACGCTTAGAAAGCATAATCAATGACACATTCTAGAAGACAAGGTTTGTGCCCCAGAGGGGCCAATAGTGCAGAAAAATGAGATTCCTGTATAGTGTGACTATCGGTGTTTCCCCAAGTGTGTACTAAGAGAATAGTTCTACATAGTGCCCCCAAATAAATCAATGAACAAACAAATAAATCAATAAATAGGATAATCTACGGACAAATACATTTGATAAATTCTGAGCCAAACAGACTTCATTGTGGCAGGGCTTTTCCAAAACTTGCTAGGATAATGTTTATCATCTCTCTCCAGGAAGGAGGTAGAGAATGTTACGTTTTTGAAAGTACTTCGACCACAAAGACTTTATCTCTGGAGCAGTGTTTTATATGACTAGTAGGTCACAGCATATCATTTTGGGAAAAGCAATTTGGACATCAAGTTGGTAGCAAGGCTGAAACTGCAGATGGAGTATCCCCCTAGCAGAGAACTTCTCTGCCTCATGGAGAGCAGCAGGTGGAATCATTGCTCTCTTTCTTATTGTCCTTGGCTTTTTTGTTTGGGTCTGTCCTTACTCCCCAGTTTGTTTTGCCACCAATAAGACCCAAAGGTTTGACTTTCCTTGGTCAACGCTTTTTTTCTTATTTTTAGAGTGAACTGTGCAGTCAGATGTGGACAATTCCCTATTTCTCCCTTGTAATGTGAATGCACAAGAAGACAGATGTATCTTCTTTGTGCCAGAATAAAGGAGGGATGCTAGAAACATTATTACCTCTTCATCATCACCCCAATCTGCTGAGGTTTAAATAGAATTCTGTCAGGGTCACTGACAGGTTTTTTTGATTAAAAAAATAAACAGACATACAAGATACCATTACATTTCATCTTGGGACAATTGCTCTCTAAGCAAAGTGTGTTATTTTCCTGTAGGTAATCCCTTACTAGATTGTGGATTTTCCATGTTCAACATCAGTCACTACAACCAAAAAGCAACGAGTTGTGTTATTGACAATGTTTTAATTACAATACATAAAAGATACAAGGCAGCAAAGACAAGGAAATTATCTGACTGTAGTGGCATTCATATGTTTAAGAAAACTCAGTGGTTGTGGTTCCAGTGTGAAGCATTATATATTTTCTACTAATACTAAAAAATTCTAGTAGCATGTGTAGGATTGTTTTAAAGAAAATAATATCATTCATAGAAACGATTATCTTTGGCAGTACGATAAATGAAATTAGGAGCTCTTAGAATGGTGGGCTTGCAACAATGTTGGTGTGAAATATAATCGTTGAATTGCTTTGTTCTTTTTTCCAATAAAAGGTGGAAGCTATTGAGTGTTGTTATTAGGCAAGCTAAGCTGGGCTTCTGTACAGCATAGTTTTGTGTGTCTGAACCAGCAGAAGCTTTTGAAGTCCCTCGATTCCTTCTGCTTGCTAATTCTTCCATTTGTTTGATTTTTGGTACAAAGAAAATGAAAGAATATGATGAGATTATGGCATTTTAAGTCAATATTTATTAAAAAATCAATCTAGATGAAAATCTGCCCATCCCTCTAATTAGATGAGGCAACTTGAGGTTGATTTTTAATTGCAAAAGTAATTACACGGAGCAGATAGCCAGTGACATTTGATTATGTAGGTGATTGATTAAAAAGCCGAGCTCACCGAGCAGATTGTCAGCCAGGGAATCCAGACAAAAGAGCAAATTAAAAAAGTTGTCCTGTTAGTAATCACAAAATTCAAGGATGAAATTACAGAGCCAAACACCTCCATTGCCCCCTCATCCTCATCACTCACTCCACACGCATTCACTCCAACGCCTGATAAAGAAATGGATTAGTGTGAAATTAATTGAAGGGGAAAAAAACGGGAACTGAATTCATGACTGAGAATAGGGCTTTTAACAAGTTGAAACAAATTTCTCTAGCTTTATAATACAACTTTTTTTTTTTGGCAAGTGAGATGTTTTCATAAAATATCTTTTCAGAATGTTTGATGATATTAATTTATCTATTAAGAGAGAGGGAGGAGAAAAATCTCACTTTCTAGCAGAATAGGATATTAAGATGTCTTGCTTGTTACTCATTTCATTATAACATGAAAGCCTGGAGAACAGACTGTACATTTGGCAAGAGAATCCTTGGATTTGTAAACAGCCCTAGCTGACATCTTGGGTAGAATAATGAAGAGGCATCTCAGTCATTCAGGGGAACCCCAGTGGTGTCCACTCGAGGATATTGTGGATAAAGGCGGAAGAGGTGTGTACCGGAGCAGTCCCCAAGAGAACACTGGATCAGGCAGGGAGACTTAATCTCCCCATGCTTCTATTGCCTTGTCTGTAAAAATAGTGATAACAGCAACTATTCCAGGTCCCCAAAGGTCCCAGAAAAGCAAAAAGGAAACTGAGGCAGGACCACCCAGTACAGCTCTGGCTGCATAGAGAGTTCTATGCCGCCTCCCAGTGACTGCTCCTCAGTGCTGGTATGGGCAGGATATAATTAACTAGTCAGGAGATAAAGTCCAAATCACTGCTCACATCTATCCCTCTGCTTTGTCAGCAGATGCCATCCAGGCAGAGCACTAGACGGGCAGGATATGTTCCTTACAATCCTCCAGGGCAGCTGATTTCAGCTGTTTCCAGGTTCAGAACCTATGTGTGCCACCGGGAGGTGCATATTTCAGTAGACAGATGTTTGGATTCCCAGTCTCTGATACTAGTTAATGCAGTCTCCTCCTTGTATTTGATATTTCACTTTTTAAAACATCCATTTATTCCTCCAACACAGACTTTTGGTAAGGTCATTTGATAATGTGGTTAAGAGTTCCCGCTCTTAGAAAGCAATTTAATGTTATCCATTGCAAGTGGAGTTACACATACCTTCTGCCCTAGCAATTCTTCTAGGTGTGAATCTTAGAAAAACATCTGCAGTGTACACTAAGACACATACGCAAGAAGGCTCATGGCAACATTTTTTTATAATTGCCCCCAGTTGGAAACAAACTAAATGGCCTGAAGAATGGGTAAATAAATAAAGGTTTATCAGTCAATGGCAAACTAAATATGCAACAACATATCACAATCCAACATTAAGCCAAAGCAGCAAGGCACAAAATAATATGTGCTAAATGATTTCATGCATATAGTTCAAAATCAAATAAAGAAAATTATATTGTTTAAGAATCTGTAGGTGGTACAAGGAGAGGATTATAATCAAGGAGGAAGTACAGAGGGTCTCTGGGGTATTTGCAATGCCCTATTTTTTTGTGTTCAGTGGTGGTTATCAAGTTTTTGTCCAACTGTACAGTTATGCTTTATGTTCTTCTCTGAATGTAGGTTGTATTTCACATACATGTGCACGGGCACAGGAGGCTTTGGGACTGGACTGCCTTAGTTTAAATAATTTTTCCATATTTCCTACTTTAACTTCTCTTTGCCTCAGTTTTTTTAAATTTATAAACTAGGCTTGATAATAGCATCTTCCCCATACAATCATTGAGAAAGTTATGTTAGTTAGTACACACACAAAATAGCTTTGAACTGGATCTGGAACATGATAAAGGTTTAGAAAATATTAGCCATCATCATTGTATTAGGTCATTCTTGCATTGCTATGAAGAAATACCTGAGACTGGGTAATTTATAAAGAAAAGAGGTTTAATTGACTCAAGGTTCTGCAGGGTTTACAGGAAGCATGGTGCGGGCATCTGCCCAGCTTCTGGGGAGACCGCAGGAAGCTTACAATCATGGCAGACAGCAAAGTGGGAGCAGGCACGTCACATGGTGGAAACAGGAGCAAGAGGAGGAGGTGTGACAACCACCAGATCTCAGAGCAAGAGCTCATTTATCACCTAGGAGATGGCCCAAGCCATTCATGAGACATCCATTCCCATGATCCAAACACTTCCCACTAGGCCTCACCTCCAACACTGGGGATTACATTGTAACATGAGATTTGGGTGGAAACAAATATCCAAAACATATCAATCATCATCATCGTCTTCATCATCGTTATTACCTAAGTGCCAGGTGTTTTGCTACATTTGAGTTCCAGATAGATGAATAAAATGCAGTCCTTGCCTTACACATGTACACACACACACACAAACACACATTTCTAAATAGATACACATGAATTTTAAAATGTATCAGAAGAATGCTCAACAAATTCCTGACAGTGGCAGGGGGAAGTGAACTACAGATATGATACTTCAACTTCATCTGCAATGTTTTATTTCTTGTATTGTTAAGAAAAGCATATCTTAGTTTCATTTGTTACATTTTAGTTTTTTTGTTTAGACAAGGACTTGTAGTCTATATAGCAAAATGTTAACAAACATAAATTCTAGTGCTTGGGAACATGAATATTTGTGATCATTATGTAGTTATCTTTTTTAAAAAATTCTGGAAATAAAACAGAAAATATTGTATATGAAAAACATTCTATTAAGGATACATGCTGGGTTTTCTGGAAGCCAAAGAAGGAAGAACCTGATTTTCCTGAGGTGAGCATGGAAGGTTCTCGGGTGACATCTGAGTGGAATTTTGGAGATTAGTAGGAGTTCACCAGGTGGACGGAGAGGATGAGGCACTCTAATGGAATAGAATATAGCACAGTGAGTGGATTGCAAACACTTGCAAATACAATTCATGGAAGCCCCCTTCTGGGCCTCAGTATTCCCATTTGTAAAATGAGTTCTTTTTCCTTCACTCACCTAACAGGCTCCAGAAAACATGGAGATTCTGCATGGCAAAAGCAGCTGAAGTCCTGGGCTTTTGACACAGTCTGGCCGTGTTGAAGTCCGGTTCTATTACTTATTGGCTTGAGACACAGTCTTCCTGTGCTTCTCTTGCCTTGCCTGTAACAATAGTGCTAATGGTAGTTCAGTGTCTACCTCATAAGACTTTCGTGAGGATTCAGGGAGTTGACAAACTTAAAATAGGTAGATCAGTGTCTGGCAAATGTTAAAAGCTCAAATAATAATAACAATAAATTAATAAATCCAAAAAATTATATAAATATCATTATTTAACATCTATAAATATAAATAGCTATTTAAATAATATTTAAATTATATAGATATAAATAATTATAAAAATATAATTATATATTAGAAATAGTTATATAAATTACATAATTATAAAAATGTCATACATATATAATAATTTTATAAATGTATAAATAAATCCTAATGATTATTCAATAAATCCCCAATGTATTTATTAAATAAATAATTATACATAAATAAATCCTCCCATTATTATTATTATTATGGGAGGATGTATTATTTATTTATTTCCAGGTAGCTGTGACATCAATTCATTCCTCTTTTCAGAAGTTGTGGCTCCTTTGTCTCCTGCATCCATAGTGTCGCAGGATCATGGGTCCCGCCATGTTGGTTGAGGGAGTCCTCACAGCCTGTGGCCTGGCCAATTCAGGTCACCTGGCTAATGTGCTTCCAGATTTACCAGGTAGCCCCCCTTTACAGCAGCTTCCTCCCGCTTTAATAGTTTTTTTTTTTTTTTTTTTTTTTTTTTTTTGCTGGGATTTCATTAATTTTTACCCATCTACGTTTTCCCTTCTTATCTTTACTGTCAGCCAAATTCTCTATAGGCCTCAGGCAAAGCTCCCCCAAATCCATGCTCATTAACTTGCCCTCTCGAGGGGTCGTCCGTGAGACTACACAAAGGATACAATTGCTGCCTTTTCTTTTAAGCAGAGCTTTTGTGCAGAGCTGTTCTCTCTTTGCCAGGCACTGTAAGGTAAACCTGCCCTAGCAGGTGGCCTCTGTCCTTAGATGGGGAGCAGTTATTGGTGAGGCTGCCGGCTGAAGTCCTAGGATGTGCCCAGGGCCAAGCAGAAGAGCGTCTTCTCCTGACTCACTCTGGAATTAGACATTGTCGGAGAGGTTGGGAGGAGCTCAGCTTGGGATTTGATCCTAGGCTGTCAGAGCTGGGAGGAAACACAGCAAAACCTGGTCCTGAACTCGCATGGCACAGATGAGGAAACTGAGACCCAGAGAAGGCAGAGTCAGGAGTCCAGCCAACCTTCCTGATTTCCAGCCCATTCCTATCCCTGCCACATGAGTTAGCTCCTCTCCACATCAGCCTCTCTAGGCATGGCAAATTGACGGCAAAAAATGGCCCCAATGTTTTCTACCTCCTTGTAAACACATGGTTCCCAATGGGACTGCAGTTTTTTACATAAAGAGATAGAGTCTGTTTCCTCATCCAAATGGGTATTATTTTCCTCAGGCTGCCATAACAAAGTTCCACAGGCTGGGTTCTTTTCTTGCAGATCTGGAGACTGGAAGTCTAGCAGTTCTGGGGGCTAGAAGATCAAGGTGTTGGTGGGGTGGGTTTTTTTCTGAGGCCTCTGTCCTTGGATCTTAGATGGCTGTCTTCTCCCTGTGTCTTCACATGTTCTTCCTTCTGTACCAGTCTGTGTCGTAATTTCTAAGGACACCAGTCGGATTGGATTAGGGCCCACCCTAATGACCTCGTTTTACATTAATCACACCTTTAAAGAGTCTATCCCCAAAGACAGTCACATTCTGAGGTACTAGGGGTTAGGACTTTAACACCAGAAGCCTGGGCTAAACTTGTAATTGGCTTTGGCCAATAGACTGCGGCAGAAATGAGGGTGCCAACTCCCAGCCTAGGCCTCACAAAACTTGACATGCATCTGTTCTCAGACCCTGCCAGTGGCACCAACAGTGAACCAGCCTGGGCTAGCCCCCAGGAAGCAGAGGAGATGTCATCCTAGATGGGCCAATAGCCAGCCAACCTCCAAAAGGCGAGGAACACAGCCGAGATCCATGAAACAGACCCTCAGGTGACTTGATTGCTGACCACAGACAGTCGAATGAGTACAGCACAGCCCAGAAGAACCACTCATCCTAACAGCAGACCCACAAGCTAAATAAATGCTTTCAAGTTTAACCCACTGTATTTTGTGTGTGTTTGTTACGTGGCATACTATAGTAGATAACTGATACACTAGTTCAAGTTAATTTGTAGCTGCTTAGCATCCATCTCTCTTCCTATAGTTAATAACCTTCATTCATTGCACAATTTAGTCTGGTCAGATACTACTTTAAGCACTTAGCATGTATGAGCTCATTCAAATATTTTATTTTCATTTTTCAGATCAAGAACCTGAGCCAGAGAAAATGTGTGACTTGCCCAAGATTGCATATGTATGTTTGCAACAAGAATCAAGATCTGAACTCAGGCAGTCTAGCTCTGGAACTTACAGTCTTTGGCCATCACTCTATGGTGCTTTTCTGGATTTCCTTATGGGGAATTACTTCTCTCCACTGAAGTTAGATTTAGGCAGTGAGCAATTCCCAGGTTTCACATCCCAGTATGGCCTCTTCCCGGGGAGGCTGCATGGGTCTTTTTTATTTCTAACTGCTCCCAGTGTGTGACTTAAGGTGACTGAGTTAGCTTCTCTCCCCATATCTAGAATAGCATATATGTTTGGAGTTTGCTCTAATGAGGGTAATGGTGGTGACTGAAGCAGCAGTCATGTTCAGACCAGGCTGCTATTAGAATGAGAAGTTGGTGAGTTTCTTAGACCTCCAGCACTTGCTTGGTTCCTGCTGTTCTCAAGACCTGCCCTCCATCTCCCATCAATTTTGAAATATGCATACCCTTCCAACAAATTATCTGTGTTTACTCAGCCACACTGATTAACACTATGTCAGCAAGTGTAGTTCATTCATTGAACACATTTTTATTGAGCACTTACTATATGCCAGATATTATTCTAGGTGCTGTAAATAGAGCAGTAAATAAAACACACAAATCCCATGTTCCCATGGATTGTATGTTCTAGTAAACATGGGGCCCTTCTTGTTAAATGTATCTGTGGGAAATACAAGTACATATCATCCTTCAAGCCAGTCAGATCTGTATTTAAACCCTGTAAAAATCTTTGAAACTTGCATTTAATCCCAAAATACATCTGAATTTTGTATCTCTTCCATCCTATCTGGTTGGTTTGTCTTACCATAAAGACGTTTCTAGCTGTGTGACTTTACGCAAGTCTCTCAGCTTCAGTCATAGCAGCTGTCCCTTAGGTCGCTCAGTAAGTTCCAGGCCCTTTTCTAATTGTGAACTTACGTAGTCCTTGTGCCAACTCCACGAAATGGGTAGTATTACGCGTCTCCAGGCTGGTCACCTGCATGCCTGCAGATCTGAATGCCTCCCACCCGACCTCCCCTACCCTGTTCTGCTCTGCACTGCAGGAAACTGAACTCTAAACACTGTTTCTCAGGTTTCCTTATCTCCTCCAGGGTACTGGCTCCTGGCAAGTGGTCCTGACTCCTGGCCTCTGGAAATACCTTCTCCCCAGTTGTCCCTTAGCCCTAGGGGCAGTAATGACCTCTTGTAACTAACCTTGGAGTTTTCCTACTTCCCCTGTTTAGTCTTAGCTTTTCCGTACCTGTGGACATACATGTAACTTCCATAGGCATGGAACTATGTATAACTCTGTGTGTGTGTGTGTGTGTGTATTTATGTATATGTATTATACCTATAACTTTGTATATATAAGCATATATATATTATATATTAATATATGTGTTATATAGATGTATTACACATATAACTATGGGTGTATATATAAGTAATTGTATGTATGTATGTGTATTATACATAAATATGTGTGTTGTACAGATGTATTATACCTATAATGTCTGGACATATGCATGTATGTGTGTGTGTATATATAGCATATAAATATATGTTATATAGATATATGTATAACTACGTATGTGTATATATATAATTGTATGTATGTATATAAATATATGTGTCGTATAAACATATTATACCTATAACTGTGTCTGGATATATGTATGTATGTGTATATATAGTATATAAATATATGTCTTATATAGATGTATTATATGTATAACTATGTGTATATATATATGTAATTATATGTATGTATATGTATTATATATAAATATCTGTGTTATATAGATGTATTATACATATAACTATGTGTATATATATGTAATTATATGTATGTATATGTATTATATATAACTATCTGTGTTATATAGATGTATTATACATATAACTATGTGTATATATGCAATTATATGTATGTATATGTATTATATATAAATATATGTCTTATATAGATGTATTATACATATAACTATGTGTATATATATGTAATTATATGTATGTATATGTATTATATATAAATATATGTCTTATATAGATGTATTATACATATAACTGTGTCTGGATATATGTATGTATGTGTATATATAGTATATAAATATATGTCTTATATAGATGTATTATACATATAACTATGTGTATATATATGTAATTATATGTATGTATATGTATTATATATAAATATCTGTGTTATATAGATGTATTATACCTGTAACTGTGTCTGGATATATGTATGTGTGTGTGTATATATATATACTGTATATAAATATATGTCTTATATAGATGTATTATACATATAACTATGTCTAGATATATCAATATTATGTATACATTTCTTCTTTTTTAAGAATATAGCATATTTTAGTCTCTGCACAAGGGTTTGCCGTGCCCCTGCTCTGAGCTCTGCTAGGCTCAGGAATAGGGAGGCAGGAGGTCACACAGTACCTGAGCACATCTGCTTTGGCACACGACTATGGTGGGAACTATGGGCAGGTCCTGACGTTGTCATCGGAGGATGAGCCAAGTGGGCTCTTACAACATCACAGCTTATTGCCAAAATCACTTTTTATGTCATTGTTTACACTGTACCTTATACCTTAAAGAATTTAAGGTGTCTTACAATGATTTTGAAAATAATAATTTTCTAGTTATCTATGATGTGTAACACACCACCCTAGGCCTTAAAATGACAGTGATCGTTTTATTATCAGTTCCTGGGGTTGAGGGGACTCCTCCAGGTGGTCCTCACTCAGGGTATCTAATGCAGTTGCAGAGAGACATCGGAGGCTGGAATCATCTGAAGGCTGGCTCACTCCCATGGCCAGCGCTGAGCTGGGAACCCTGGACCACATGGGAACTGGAACAGCTTGGAAGCCTCTCTCTAAGTGGCCTCTCTAAGTGGTATCTCTCTGTAAGTGGCCTCTACAGGTGGTCTCTCCAGCAGGGTAGCTTCAGACTAGGAAGGTTCTCACCTGGGAGCTCATAGCACCAAAGGCTCACATCCCAAGAAAGATGGACAGTTAGAAGCTGCAGCAGAAAAAAAAAATCAGAATGTTATTTTTTTAAAAATCATATGGTAAAACTAATCTTTTTAGTGTGCAATTCTATGAAATTTAGCACAGGTATAGATTCATGTAAGCATCACCACAATCAGGACACAAAACCATTTCCTCATCCCAAAAACTCCCTCCTGCTATTTCCTGATAGTCACAACCTCCTCCACTCATAGCACCCAGTGTCCACTATCACTACAGCTTTGTCCTTTGAGAATGTTATATTAATAAATCATACACCATGTGAACTTGTAAGACTGACTTCTTTCACTCAGCATGATGCCTTTGAGGTTCATTCAAGTTGCTTTGTGTGTCAATAGTCTATCCCTTGATTTTGTTGAGTACTATCCCATTGTATGGCTAAACCACAGCTGGTTTATGCATTTACCCACTGATGGAAATTTGCATTGTTTTCAGCTTTTGGCAGTTACGTATAGAAGTGCTCTAAACATTTGTGGACAGGTTTTAAAGCAAAGGTAAGTTTTAATTTCCCTATGGTAAATATACAAAAATAGAAAATGTGCATTTTTAATTTCAGAAGAATCTGCCAATATGTTTTCCAGAATGTCTGGAACATTTTGCATTTTAACTAGCAATGGATCAGTGATTCTGTTACTACTCCACATCCTTGTCAGCACTTGGTTTTGTCAATATTTTTTATTTTAACCACTTAATAGTAACATAGGAGTATTTCATCATGATTTTAAATTGCATTCCACAAATAGCTAGTAATGAACATCTTTTTATGTTCTTATTTGTCATCTGTATATCTCTTTGGTGAAGTGTGTGTTCATGTCTTTTACCCATTTACTAATTGCATTAAATGTTTTCTTACTGCAGAGTTTTAAGAGTTGTCTGTATATTCTGAATACAAGTCCTTTGTCAGGTATGTGATTTGTGGGTATTTTCTCCCAGTCTGTAGGTTGTCTTTTTATTCTCTTAGCAGTGCTTTTAGCAGATCAAAAGTTTTTAATTTCAAAGTTCCATTTATCAATTTTTTTGTTTTATGAATTATGTTTTTGGTGTCATGTCTAAAAATTATTTGCCTTATTGTACATTACAAAAATTTCCTCTTAAAAGTTAAAAGTTTTATGGTTTTATGCTTTATATTTTAGGTCTGTGATCCATTTTGAGTTCATTTTTTAAATAAGGTGTGAGGTTTAGGTACAAGTTCATTTTGTGCATATGGATGTTCAATTGTACTAACACCATTGTTGAAAGACTGTTTTTTTCCATTAAAATACTTTTTCATCTTTATAAAAAAAAAATTAACAGACCCATGTTTTTGTGAGTCTATTTCTGGACTTTCTATTGTGTTCTGTTAATCTATGTGTTTATCCTGTTGCCTATACAAACTGTCTTAACTATGAAAAGTTTATAGCAAGACTTAAAATCAAGTAGCCTGACTGCTTAAACACCATTTTTTAATTTGAAAAGTGTTTTAGCTATTCTAGTTTTTATTTTTATTTTATTTTTTTGCTTTTTGTATACATTTTAGAATCAGCTTGTCTGTATCAATAAAAATTCTGATAGGATTTTGGTTGGAATTATTTTATCTCTAAAGATAAGTTTAGGGATAAATGGCATCTTTCCAATATGGAATCCTCTAATTCTTACAATTCTTTTTTATTTACCTCAGCAGCATTTTGTAGTTTTCAGCATATGGAAACTCTACATGATTTATCAAATTTATACTAAGGTATTGCATCTGTGGGTGGAAGACAGAAAGTATATTATATATATATTTTAAATTGAGTTTGCAATTGTCTGTTGTTAGGTCTGTTTGATAACTGGATATCAAAATACAATTATTTTTGTATTGACCTCATATTCTATAACCTTGCTAAATTTACTTAGTTCTAGGAGATTTTGTAGATTTGGTGGGTGTGGTGGTGCTTTCTATGCAGAAAATTATATAGCTTGAAAACAGAGATCGCTTTATGTCTGTATTCCCTATCTATGACTTCTATTTCTTTTTCTTGCCTTATTGCATCAGTTAAGACTTCCAGTATGATATTGAATAGGAATAGTTAGAGTGGACATCTTGCCTTGTTCCCAATCTTCTGGTAGGGGGCATTTAGTTTTTCTCCATTAAATATTATGCTAGATGTAGGTTTCTATAGAAGCCTGATATAGAAATTATCTGATTAAGAAAGTATCATTCTCTTCCTAGTTTGTCAAAACTTTCATCATAAGTACATGTTAAATTTTGTCAAATGATTTTTCTACTTCAATTGATATAATGTGATTTTTTCTTCTTTAGCCTGTTAACATGGTGAAATACACTGAATAAAACCCACTTAGCTATGGTGTACTATTCTTTTAACAAATTCATACTGATTAGTTGAGAATCTTTGTCTTTGTTCATGAGGGATACTGGTCTGTAGTTTTTTTGTAATCCGTCTGCTTTTGCTATCAGGGTAATGCTGGTTTCCACATTTAGTTAAGAAATGTTCTTTTATTTTTTGAAAGAAATTGTGGATAATTAGTGTTACACTTTCTTTAATTATTTTGTAAAAAATTATCAGTGAATCTCTGGGCCTTGAGATTTTTTTTCCTGAAAGGTTTTTAGGAGTTTTTATGAATTTTTTATGAAAGGTTTTATGAATTCTATTTACTTCATGGTTATAGACCTACTCAGTTATATAGTACTATTTTGTGTGTTTTTTGGTAGTTTGTGGTTTTCAAGGAATTAGTCCATATTTACTTAAGTTGCTTAATTTACGTGCATAGATTTATGTACGGTATTTCTTCTATAAATTTAGTATCTATGTGAACTTTAGTAATATCCTCTTTTTCATTTCTTACAGTGATAATTTTTGTACTCTATTTTTGTCAGTCTTGATTTAACTTTTTTCTTATTTCAAAGACAAGATCTTAGGCCCGAGCTAAAGTGCTCACTGTAACCTTGAACTCCTGGACTCAAGCAATCCTCCAGCCTCAGCCTCCTGAGTAACTAGGTCTACAGGTGCACACCACAACACCAGGATGACTTTTTTTTAAGAGAGACAGAATCCAAAATCTCACTATGTTGCCAAGACTGGTCACAAACTTCTAGGCTCAAGTGACACTCCTCCCTTGACCTCCCAAAATTTTGGGATTACAGGGGTAAGCCACTCTGCCCAGCCTAGTTTAATGTTTTTTGACACCTCCAAAGGATCAGCTTTTGGTTTCATTGATTTTCTCTATGATTTTTCTGTTTTCTATTTCATTGATTTCTGTTCTTTATTTTCTTTTTCTGCTTGTTTTTGTTTTGTTCTTTTTTTTTTCTAGTTTCTTAAGATACAATCTTAGATTCTTGATTTAAGACTTTTCTTCTTTTCTAATATAATTATTTAATGAAATAAATTTATCCCTAAACACTGCTTTTTCTGCACCCTACAAATTTTGATGTAGTGTCTTTTCACTTCTGCTCAGTTTAAAATAGTTTCTAATTTCCCTTGAGACTTCTTCTTTGACCCCTGGATTATTTAGGACTTTTTTGTTTAATTTCAGATTGTTTAGATATTTCCTATTGTCTTCCTATTACTGATTTCTAGTCTAATTTTATTAAGGTCTGAGAACATATTTTATATTTTAATTCTTTTATATTTGGTAAGACTTGTTTTATGAGCAAAAATACACTTTATCTTGATAAATGTTTCATGCGAACTTGTAATAACATATATTCTGTTATTGGTGGGTAGAATAATCTACAAATTTAGATGTTCTTTAGTTCACCTATATCCTTGATGTTTTGCTGTCTACTGTATATTCCTGAGATATTCCCGAGAGAGTAGTGTTAAAATTTCAACTGTAATTGTAGATTTGTCTTTTTCTTCTTTCAGTACTAATAGTTTTTGTTTCATGTATTCTGAAGCTCTGTTGTCTCATGCATATACACTTAGGATCATTATGTCTACTTAGTGATGGACCCTCTGATCATTATGTAATATCTCTCTTTATTTCTAGTAGTTTTTATATCTCTGAAGTATACTTTGCTGATATTAATATAGTCATTTCAGCTTTCTTTTCACTCATGTTTGCATGACAGATCCTGTTCTACCTTTTTAATTTTAACTTTCCTATATGATTATCTTTGAAGTGAGTTTCTTGTAGACAGCATGTGCTTGGGTCATACCTTTTTATCCATTCTGACATTCTTTTTTAACCCATTTATGTGTGAGGTTGTAATTTTTTAAATTTGAAAAATCAGACCTTGGTGATGACCTTGAGCAGTAGGATATAAATAACTCCCACATGCTTATCGTTCCAACAATGAAATGCTAGACATAAATGGGTAATTTTTTATTTTAGACCATGTACACTTAATGTAATTATTGATATGTTTGAATTTTGGTGCAATATTTCATCATTTGTTTTTTGTGTTTGTTATTTGGGATTTTTTCCCTTTTGTTTTCACTTTTTCTGCCCTCTTTTGGGTTAAGTATATTTAGTATCTTATTTTTTTCTATTTTTTTTTTTTACTGCATCTCTTTGTTGCTACAGAGATTACAATATTCATACTTAACTTTTACAGTCTACATAGAATCTATAGTTTAGCACTTCATGTGAAAAGTAGAAAGAAACCTTATCACTTTATAGGTCCTTTTACCTACCTTCCTTTATGTTATCATTGTTTTATATGATATATCTATATGCATTGAAAACTCCACCAATGTTACAATTTTTGCTTTCAATCCTTAAACATATTTTAAATAACTTAAGAGGAGAATAGCAGTCTATTATGTTAGCCCAGATATTTACCATTTATGTTGTTCTTCATTTTTCATGTTCCAGGTTTCCTTCTGTTATCATTTAGTTTAATAATTATGTTAGAGTAGGACTGTTGGCAATAAATTCTTCTACTTTTCCTTCATCTAAGAATCCATTTATATCATCTTTATTTCTGAAGAATATATTTACTCATTATAGATTGGTATTTCTATACCAATATGTTGGTATTTCTTTTCTTTTAGCTCTTTAAAAATGCCACCTCATTTCTTCCTGGCCTCCATGCTTTCTGATAAGAAATTTGCAACCATTCAAATTGTTTCTTCCCTCTAGGTAATGTATCACTTTATCTGTCTGATTTAAAGATTTTTTTCTTTGATCTAGTTTTCATCAGTTTGATTATGATTTTGGGGGGTTTACCTGTTTCAGATTGAGAGCTTCTTGAATTTGTAGGTTCATGTCTTTCATCCTCACTGACTGTTTCCCAGGTAATCTCATTAAACTTTTGAGCCCAACTGGGGAGCTTTTTATTTCAGTTGTTACATTTTTTAATTCTAAAATTTCTATTTGACTTTTTATATTTTTTAATACTGAGCTTTGTTATATTTTCATTTATTTCAAGAGCATTCACAATTACTTATTGGAGCATTTGTATTATTGCTACTTTGTCAGATCGTTTCAACATCTTTGTTATTTCAGTGTTTGCATGTGTTGATTGTCTTTTCTCATGCAAGCTGAGATTTTCCTGACTCTTCATATGCCAAATAATTTTGGATACTATCATGGACATTTTGAATACTACATTATAAAACACTAGGTTTTATGTAAGTCCTGTAGAGAAGGTTGACATCTTTGTTTTAGCAGGCAATTGATCTTTCTCTGTTCAGCCTGTAAGTTCCAAAATGTCTTTTGTGAACTAGGGTTTTAATTCCAGTTCAGTTTTTAAAGACTTCACAATGATATTGAATCTGGTCTTCATGTACATTACCCAGTGGCCAGTCTGCCACTTGGGCATTGGTCTGTAAGTCAGTGCAACTCTCAGCAACTTTGGTATATTAACTTTGATCAGATCCACACATATACAACTTGGAGGTGAGCCCAGGAATTCACAAACAACCATATGGAGTTGCTTTCTGGAACTCTTCTCTCTTCTCTATCTCCCAGTACACTGTGGAGTATTTTCCAGTACACTGTGGAGTCCCTTTTCAGTTCTCTATCCAAAAACTGGGACTCTAGTTACCCTAATCTGCCATACCCTTCCATAACAGTATCCAGGGCCAAGTGGTGGAAGAACCAGGGGAAAAAAATAAACTCACCCTCAGTTCAGTGATATTTTACATTTTACTCTTCTTGAATCTGCCTGCTACTCTTACTTCTCAGAGTCCTCAAATAGCTGTGCCCTATATTGTGTCCAAGTTTGATAGCTGCATTTAGTGGGAGACATAAGGAAAAGTGTGCTTACTCCATCTTACCTGGAACTGGAACCAATCTGTATCATGTCTTATAACCTAGCCTTGCTAGTAACATGGCATCACTTCCACCATACTGTATTTGTCAAGGTAGCTACAAAGACCCACCTTAGTTCAAGGAGAAGAGAGTAGCAAGGTTTTGAAGGTGCCTGTGGGACCAGAAATATTGTTGTCAATTTTAGAAAATATAATCTGCCACAAATTTAATAAGGAAGATAGAAAATAGATCAAATGGGAAATAAGGAGAAACTTGGAGTAAGTCTGTTGTACACAAAATGTGTGCCACAAGGTCCTAAATGCCTGCTCCCCATGCTTCCAGAGCAGCCTAGTAACTGAGGTAAGGTGGGAAGGCGAGAAGCGTGATTCTTTACAATTGTGCTTCTCAAATGTATCTTCACACTCCTGGGGAGCCTACAAACAGAGCCTGAATGACTTGTTTTAAAGGACTAGTGACACTGGGAGGATGTGAAGGTACTGCTTACCTGGTGGTTTGGCAACAACTCTAAAAAGTAAAAATTTAGAATCTCCACACATACCAGCATATCCCCTCAGGGAACCTGCACCCTCTCTTAGAGAGGTTGGTTTTACAGATTTTACAATGTCCATACAGTAAAAAAAATTTGATTCCTCCAGTGATGATTTGCTTTTCCCTGGCCTTAAAACTCAAAAGCAGCTTCTTCCATGGACCCTCCTAAATGGACTCTGTGATCAGATAGTCAATGATCTAAAAAACAAAAAAAGAATCTTTGCAGTTTCTATAATGTTTCATTGCAGGGCTTTTATCACAGAGTAGCAGCCCAGTGAAGCCCAGAGCAAGCATCTTGAGTTGCTCAGCACATCACTAGCTCTGTAACTGAGCAAGTCAAGTTACTCTTTTTTGTTTTTTTAGAACTAGTTTCACTCTTGTTGCCCAGGCCGGAGTGCAGTGGCATGATCTTGGCTCACCGCAACCTCTGCCTCCCAGGTTCATGCGATTCTCCTGCCTCAGGCTCCTGAGTAGTTGGGATTACAGGCATCTGCCACCACACCCAGCTAATTTTTTTTATTTTTAGTAGAGACAGAGTTTCACTATGTTGGCCAGGCTGGTCTTGAACTCCTGACCTCAGGTGATCCACCCACCTCGGCCTCCCAAAGTAGTAGGATTACAGGTGTGAGCCACCACGCCCGGCCCTACTTACTCTTTTGAACCTTAGTTTCTACAAGATCTACCTCATAAAGTTACTGTGAGGCTAAAATAACAGAGATCAAGTTTGTAAAACATTGTGCCTGGAACTAAGGAAGCCCCTTTTTGAGTGCCAATTATCATTAACATCAGACAAGTCATCCTGAGGCTAAAGTTAACCTGAGGACAACATCTCACCAACAGGTTACCTAACCTTTCCATGCCTCAGGTCACTCACCTGTAAACCAGAAATAATAATAATATCCATCTCTTAGTGTTACAGAAAGAGTTAAATGAGCTAATCAGGGAAAGTGCTTAAAATAGTACTTGGACAAAGCAAGTCTACACAAGTCTGAGCCAGCATTATTGGAAATCCATGAACTGTGAAACCAGGATGTGTGTATTTTAAGGTTAAATAACATTGTGCAAGGGGATACAGGAAGTCACAAGTTAAACATGGTATTTTTCTGGAGTGTCAGTTTGACTTTATTTAAGAAGAACAACTTAATAATGAATATGATGGACCAATGTGTCCCAATCATGCTGTTCTTTAGTGGTCTACAATTGATAACTAAGGGCTCCAAAAATTCCATCCCCTCTCCCAAAAGTGATGTCTAGATTCCAGAGGGAGAAGAGGAGGGGTCTGTGAATGATACGGAGGCACCTGGCCACCAACAGAGTATGCAGGCACTGTGCAGTCATAGCCTTGGCATCTTTCTCTATCCCAGCTGCTTCAAGCACGGCCGTTTTCCACATTCCCCTTCATTAAACAAGAAACTCAGATGTTGGTAATTAGACCGCCATCCCCAGCTGCCAAGTCACATTCAGTTCCAAAAAGCCCTGTATACTGCTACTTGTGCGTTTGTTAACAATGTCCCCACAACAGGTCTGCAATTAGAGCCCATCTGTTCAGTTTCTCAGAGAGCATTGCCAACCGACGCTGGTGAACTTGGAGCCCTCATTGTTGTGAATTCCTGACCAGAGCCCTGAGTGGGAAGCTATTTGTCCTTGAGTGTATGTCTGGGGCTGGAAACCTCTTGGGTACCAGTCCTAATGGGAAAGTATAATAAACATGATGGAAGGAATGATCAGATGATGACAGGGGGTGCTTATGTGGACTTCATGAGGTGTCCGTGCTGGTCTCCTCAATTAAAAACAGCTCCCTTCCCGATAGACCTGCCCATCTGTCTGGCCACATCTTTTTGGTCTGTCTGCCACTACTGGTACCTAGAGGTCATTTTCCAGTCAATGCTATGTGGTTGAAATCAGGTATTGTTGTTTCCTTCGGGAGGTGAGAGGTCCCCAATCACATCCCAGTAGGAGATGCCCTGTAGTCAGTGTCACCACAAAGTCCATTCTCACAGAGGAGTCAATGGTAAACAGGCCCTCTCTCTGGGAATTGACTGGGAAGATGTGGAAAAGGTAGGTGGGGGTGGGGGAAAGCCAGGAGTATCAGGATGCAAGTGCAGCATATTTGAAAGCAAATAAGTTTAAAAATGTATTTTCTAAGAAGGAAGCTATACATGCATACATCAGAAGAGTTACTAAGCAGTGATTCAGTGCTAGGGACCTTGCCAGACACTGAAGGGAATAGGAAAGTTAGAAAGACATAAGTTTTCCTCTACCATAGAAAACTTTGACTAAGACAGTGGTTTTCAACCTTAACTACATATTAGCATCTCTTGGGAGCTTTAAAAATCACTAATTTAAAAAATTAGAAAAGCAATTTTATTTCCATTAACACCTAAAAAATGTACTTAGAAATAAATCTAACCAAGAAGATAAAGGACTTGTACACCAAAAACTACAAAAATTGCTGTAATAAGGTAGAGATCTAAATAAATGAAAAGTCATCCCATGTTCATGGATAGAAAGATGTAACATTGCTGTAATGCAATCTGTATATTCAATGCAATCCTGATCAAAATTCCAATAACTTTTTTTACAGAAATGGAAAAGCCAATCTTTAAATTTATATGAGACTGCAAGGGGTCTCAAACAACTTAAATAATCTTGAAAAAGAATATAGTTGGAAGTCTCAGACTATCCTGCTTTGAAACATATTACAAAGGTACAGTAATAAAAACAATATGGTACTGACATAAGGACAACCATATAGACCAGTGGAATATAATAGAGAGCCAAGGCCAGGTACAGTGGCTCGAACCTGTAATTTTAGCACTTTGGGGAGCCAAGGCAGGAGGATTGCTTGAGGCCAGGCATTTGAGACCAACCTGGGCAACATAGCAAGATTCCTCTCTACAAAAATAAAAATAAAAAAATTAGCCAGGCATGGTGGTGCATGCCTGTGTAGTCCTAGCTACTCAGGAGGCTGAGGTAAGAGGATTACTTGAGTGGAGGAGATTGAAGATGCAGTGAGCTATGATCATACCGCTGTACTTCAGCCTGGATGACAGAGCAAAACCCTGTCTCTAAAAAATATATAAAATAAAAATAAATTGACGGCCAAGAAATAAACCCCCACAATTATAGTCAATTAATTTTTGACAAGGGTATCTAGACCATTTAAAGACAAAAAAACAAAACAAAACAAAAAAAACAATCTTTTCAACAAATGATGTTGGGGAAACAATATCCACAGTGCAGAAGAATGAAGGACCCTTACACCACTTAAGGCATAAAAATTAACTCAAAACAATCAAAGGCTTCAGCTTAGTTGGTACAACTATACTTTTAGAGGAAAACACTGGAGAAAGTGATGTGGATTTGGCAGTGATGTAATGAATACAACACCAAAAGCACAGGCAACAAAATAAATAAAAAATAGATAAATTGGACTTCATCAAAATTAAGAACTTTTATGCATTAAAGGATTCCATCAAGGAAACAATCACATAACCTACTGCATGGGAGAAAATATTTGCAAATGATATATCTGATAAGGGATCAATATCCAGAATATACACACCAAAAAAAACCTGCTACAACTCAACAAGACTGTAAACACAACCTAAAAATGGGTGAAGAATTTGAATACACTTTTCTCCAAAGAAGATACACAAATGGACAATAAGCACACGGAAAATCGATCTACATCGTTAGTCATTAGGGAAATGCAAATCAAAACCACAGTGAAATACCACTTCATATCTGCTAGGATGGCTATAATTTAAAAGAAATGACCTGTAGAAAATAACAAGCGTTGGCAAGGATGTGGAACAATTGGAACCCTCATGCATTATTAGTAAGAATGTAAAGTGGTGTTGCTGCTGTGGAGAACAGTTTGATGATTTCTCAAAAGGTTAAATGCAGAACTACCATATGACCCAGCAGTCCTACTCCTAAGTATATACCCAAAAGAATTGAAAGCAGAAACTGGAGAAAATATTTATACACCAATGTTCATAGCAGTATTATTCACAATAACCAAAAGGTGGAAACAATCCAACTGTCTGTCCACAGATGAATGGATAAACAAAATGTGGTATATACATACAATGCAATATTATTCAGCCATAAAAAGAAAGAAATTCTTATATATACTGCAACATGGCTGTACCCTGAAATCATTATGCTTAGTGAAATAAGCCAGAAATAGAAGGACAAATATTGTATGATTCCACTTACATTCTGTGCCTAGAATAGGCAAGTTCATAGAGACAGAAAGTAGAATAGAGATTACCAAGGGGCAGGTAGAGAAGGAAGAAAGAGTTATTATCTGATGGGTACAGAGTTTTTGCTGGGGATGATGAGAAAGTTTTGGGTATAGATAATGGTGATGGTTGCATAACCGTGTGTGTTTAATGCCACTGATTTTTATACTTACAAAGGATTAATATGATAAACATTATATTTTGCCATAATAAAATAAATAAATAAATAAATAATACTAATGCAGGAGCCCTGACCCAGACGAATTAAATCAGAATCCCTAAGCATACATCCTGAGCTTCTAGTTTTTAAGAGCTCCCTGGGGATTCTGATGTCAAATTTGAGAGCCATTGGTCTAATGGAAGAGAGAAGACAAGATATCCCGATGATAATAGTAATAGGAATAATCAATAAGTTGCCATTCATTAAGCACCCAACATGGTGCTAAGCTCTTCAAAGCATTATCTCTCTTAAATTGCCAAGTAATTCTATGAGGATTATCTTCATTTTTCTGTTCCCAAATGTCTTCAATAACTTGACTGATGTTATAAAGCCAGGTAGGCAGAGCCAGGACTTGCACCCACCACTCTTGGACACCAGCACTGAAGCCCTTAACTACTGAAGCACAGAAGAGGACATCAGCATGTCACAGGTCTCCAGAGAGAGATCAGGGAAAGCTCTCTCAAGGAGGCAGTATTTGAAGATTACAGGGTCCTTTCCTTAGGGAAGATGGGGTAGGCAGGGCAAAAATTCAAGGCGGTAGGAGTAGCTTGGTCAAGAAGGGGCAGTTTGGAGTCTCTTAAAGAAATGGCTATGAGTGGAGGCCAGGTTTGTGCAGCAGTAGAGTAAGTGAGGAGGCTGAAACAACATGTTGAAGATGGACTGCAGGTTCATGAAATGCCAGAGGGAAGGGCAAGGGTTTCATTCTGTGGGACAATGAAGACCACCAAATGGGTTTGAGCAAAGGAGTCAAACTTAGAAATGTGCTTTGGGAGAATTAATCAGGCAGCAGCACATAGAATAGAGAGACCAGGGTGCTGCATCTGTTCAATAGACAATTAGGGTACCCCTACTATGTGCCCACTACTGTCGTATGTCCTGATGATCTAATATGAATCAGGCAGGGGGCTGGTCAGCAGGTTTGTTGAAGCGAAAATAGAATGGAGACTTGTAGTCAAAGCAAATACAGGTAAAGCCACAAAGGATGACACTGTTTCCATCTGAGTCTGTGGGAAGTTCATGATGCCACTTTATATGGTTTGGCTGTGTCCCCACTCAAATCTCATCTTGAACGGTAGCTCCCATAACCCCCACATATTGTGGGAGGGACCCAGTAGGAGGTAATTGAATCTTGGGGGCAAGTTTTCCTGTGCTGTTCTTGTGACAGTGAATAAGTCTCAAGAGATCTGATGACCTTCTCTTGCCTGCCACCATGTAAGATGTGCCTTTGCTCCTCCTTCACCTTCTGCCGTGATTGTGTAGGCTAACTAGCTGTGTGGAACTGTGAGTCCATTAAACCTCCTTCCTTTATAAATTACCCAGTCTCAGGTATGTCTTTATGAGTAGCATAAGAATGGACTAATACACCACTCAAATAACTGTTTTATGCAGAAGAGATGCTTCAGAGAACTTTGGTGTAGGTTTTGAACACATTGTGTTTGAGCTGCCAGTATGCTCTTCACTGTTGAGAAGTAATAGTTAATCTCTTTTAAGTCACTTACCAATTGTGGGCCTTGGACACTAATACTTAACCTCCCTCAGGGATCCTCATCTGTAAGTTAGAGGGATAACGATTTGAACTTTCCTCATAAGTTGTTGAGAATCCAATGATTGTATGTTCAGTACCCCACACAGGGCCTGACCCATTGTTAGTACTCAATATTGTAAACTTCAAGAGAGTAGTGGGACTAAAGCCTTATTGCGAAGAAGCTGAGCAGGGGCAGGTAATAATAGAGTGGAATCTTGGAGAAGTTTCCAATTCACTAAGAATGTTAAAAACTTCATTGATCATTTGGGTTGAGCATCAGATGAAGCAGTTGCTTTGCATTGACAGGAAAAGCTATAAAAGAAAATACATATTATATTTTTGGAAACATGCAAAAACAAAGACCCACTGGGTAAAAAATAGATTTCTGTCTTCTATCTCATACTCACTCTTGAGTATACATTCTTGGAGAGATCAGAATTGCCAGCACCATTTAAATGGCTGCCACATCTCTGTGTGCAGGCCATGGTGAGACAGGTTCATCTCCATGGAGACAGCAGGCCTGGCTGTCAATGATCCATGGCCAATGGCAGAACCCAGCATGGACAACCATTGATAAGGAAGGACCAAAGAACTTTCCTGGATGCCTGGCTGATAGTCCCTGGCCCCTAGAACTTCAATCAACCTTGGCGAGGAGGGGAGAAGAGGAGGAAGGGGACACCCTGAATTTGCCTGGATTATTTACTCAAAAGGGAGTACAGGTGAAAAAATCAAGACAAGAGTGATCTCTGTTTACTGAATCAAGTTTTCTGTTCTTGGATAGAATCTGTGCTGGAGAGCAAAGTTTAGTTGAGACATAGAGAATAATGGCCCATTTGCATGCATCTGAGTTTGTAGCTGTGATGGGCATACTTACTAGGTTGGCAGCTGGGAGTTTGCTATGGAGTTATGAAGAAGGTTATCCAACAACCTGATTTGGAGTCTCGATCATGCATGAAGCACTTTCCATGTACCCAGCACTTCAATGATAAGAGGAGGGAGAACCAGGAGATGCAGGTTTGAAACAAAACAGTTCCTACCATCAGGGGGCTCAGGGTAGTGGGAAGTTTATGTCTCCGATCAGAATGGGGGAAGCATGGTCAAAGAGGGGCAGCTTAAATGCTCTGGAAACAGGGATGACACAGGCTTCCTCTGGCCTGGAGGATCCCAAGACAATTTTCTAGAAGAATCACCATCTGAGTTAAGACTTACAAGAGAAGCTGCAGTGAAAACTTGAAAACAACATTGGGTTTTCTTTTTCCCCTGAGACACTGAGAACTGAAAATCTCTATGGTTACAAAACAAAACGTTGCATTTAATTCTGAGTCTCCCAGTTCAGTCATGAGGGGCGGGCCATCGTAGCAAGACCATTTTCTAGCATGAGTATGAATACAGAGTAGTGTTAGAGGTCACAAGCTCCATCAGGAACACCGGGGTTCAAGTCCCAGTTCGGCTCTGTGACTTTGGGGAAGTCACTTAGCCTCGCTGAGTCCTTTTGGTCTGTCTATTAAAAAAAAGATAATAACACTTCTTTGTAAAGTTCTTCTGAGTATAAATGAGGGTCATCCACAGATGGAGCACACAGACCAAGGCTCAGCACACACAGGTCCCCATGGGCAGAGGTTAGTACTCACACAGCCAAAGGTTGGTGTCCTGGGTTGGATCCTAAGGCCACAAGTGTTTCTGCCACTTCCACATGAGGCCCTTTCCCCCTCCAAGAGCCCTGCCCCTCTGGAGATGTTGTGATTTCCCAGGTTCCTCTCTAGAGACCACCTGCTGTCAGCCTGCCATGATCCTTGGCACAGGTTTAGCCAAGTCCGTAGATGGTTCAGGGGCTCTGGGAAGGGAGAGAGTCACTCTTTATTTGGGAGCAGAGAAGAATCTGTTCTTATTTAACCATCAATTAGGCCTGCTGATGGGGAAGCCAACGGGGCTTCATGGTCACTTCTCTAACTGGGAGAAGGGGCAAGGCATGGAGGAGGAAACAGCGGGTGTGAAGACCCAGCCATAGGAGGGAGCCTGCAGGAGCAGAGAGAGACTCAAGTAGCTGAAGAATAGGAAGCTAGAGGAGGCAGCAGGAGGAGATGCCACAGGATAGCCAAAGAAGATGGGCTGAGTGCTGCTACACTTACTCACTTAGGTTGGCAGCCCAGGCCTCTCAACAAGCCACGTGGTCAGTTCGAGCATCTTCCTCCCAATTGATAGATGATGCAGAGGAGAGGGTTGCTGGGACCTGCCCACATCACACAGCCAGTCAGTGGCAAAGCTGGGGTTTGAAGCCAGCTGCCTGGCATTCACAGGTGCCCCTTCTAACCATCTGTCTACTGCCCGGGCACAGGGCATTTATTAAAGGCCCCAGGCATTCTCTTAAGAGCAAGAGGAGCTAAGTAGAAGCACACCCTCATCTGCATCTTGCAACAAGATTCCACTGGCTGCTGGTAGAGAATAGATGGAGGAGATCAAGAGTGAAATCAGGAGTGTCACCCACTGCAGAGTCCCTTGCAGGTGTTCAGATAAGAGATTAGGAGCCAAGGCTGGGCTGGCATTGGGAGAGGTAGGGAGAAGTGGTCAATTTGAGAGATGTGAGGTGTTCTCATCTTTGTGCTTACCTTAATTTTATTTGAAGAATACAAAAATTAGCTCCAACTGACTCAGCATTAAGGGGAGGGAGGTGTCAACTCACCAGAGAGCCTAGGCAGGCCCTCCAGGAACCTTGCTGTCACTTCCCACTGCCTCTTCTGCCAGGGTGAAGGGCTTAGAGCCCCCTCTCCTGGAGCTGGGGATTGCAGGAGCCGGCAGGTCCCGGGAGACCACCTTTCAGATTGATTCCCCAAGAACTGAGCAAGCAGGGAGACAGCCCTCCCAGGGGGCAGGAATCCCTCTCCAGACCCAAACAATTCTCATAGACACCCTCTCCCACCCTCCAGGCTGAGGCTTTCTCCTAAATCACCGAGAAAGCTGAGAACATGTTTCTTCTTGGAGCAGTGTTTTGACACAATTGCTTGCACCCCTATAACACCGCCTGCCGCCTTGGCAAAGGGAATCAAAGGCTGTTTGAAAGGATCTGCTCTTAAAGCCTCATCAGGTGCAGCTTTGAACCACATCTTCACCTCCAGGGAGTATTTCCCTCCATCACGCAGACACTCTGAGCTCCCTGCAGCTGGACAAGATCGCACCTCCCTTCAGTCCTGCCCCTTCAGAAAAGCCCAAGAAAGCGTCACATCCTTGCAACTGTTCAGTGTCTCAGTTTCATGCCTGGGGCTGGGCTCTGGTCAGCAGGCAAACGGCCGTTTCTCCATTTTCACAACATTTTCTAAATTTAAAACCTGAGGCAGGGGTGGGATGGTGGGGCGGCAGCATTAGAGTGAAGCGGGGGAGATTCCTAACTCCTCCAGCACCTTGAGGTCTCTGCTATTTGCATTCTCCCTTGCCCGGTTTCCTGCAGCCACTGAGAGTTAATCTCCACAGCGAAGATTAGTTTATTCGATTAACTCTGCTCCCCGTAGACTATCCCGGGAGCTCTCCGCCACGCATCCAGAACAAGCCTTACCAAGCTTTTACCAGCCAGGAGAAGGTTCGATAGAATCATCTTTCTCCCCCTTCCTTTCCTGTGATTGGAAAATAAATTGAAAGTGAATTTCAGACTTGCTTGTGTTTTAAATGTGAGATAAAGGGTGGCCCTCTCTGCAAATTCAATAGATGGAGGGAGGGGAGAGGGAGGGGCTTCCATTCGAAGCAACACAGATGCACTCTGTTGGAGAAGCCAGAGGCTCCTGAGCAGATATGTCAGGTCACCAACAGTATTTGTGTAATCAGGCTGTTAAATGTTGACGTCTTTGATTAATCTGATTTTGGTTTTGGAGAACTATAATGTAGCCATCAAAATGTGAAGTTATAAAATAAAAGTGTTTCTGCTAGCATCTTATGCCAAGAAGTCTCTAAAACCCCTGGTACGTCAATGGGGCTGCAGGATGGGTTTGAAAAATACGCTGCTGCCTGGGTCCTATTCCCAGAAATTCTGATTTAATTGGTCACGGATGTGGCTGGGCATGGAAATTATTTTTTATTTTTTAGATTAAAACATTATTTATAAAGACTATTTTTAAAGATTATTCCAATGTGTGGTTGGGTGTGAGAACTTTTGCCATCAACTATCCTTTGCTAATAGCAATATCAGGACAACCTGAAAGTGTCACAAACTAATTAGCGGCCCCATTAAGCAGGGTGCACTGATGCTCTTAAGCATCATGTTCGAAACCTAAATTCAACATGCCTGTCCTTTTCACCATCTTTTTCCAGGGAGGCATGTGTTAGCCCAACAGTAGGTGTCTCGGTGGGGGTGCCCCAGGGTAGACAATGACCCCAAGTATTTGTGATGCAACAACCACAGACGTATTTATACAGGGCCTGTGTTCAGCATTTGTCATTACTGTCACCAAAAATGATTTCCTGGGTCAGAAACATGACTTAAAGCTTGACCCCAAAGATTCAACTTGCCTATTTGCTTATTCTGGTTCAAGATATAATGTCGAACACTGCCCTATTCGCCGCTCCTTTTCACATGGAGTCTGCTCAAGTTGAGAACAAGTGATGACGCCAGAAAGAGTCACATTTTGATGTTGGCTGAGATAGAAGCGGGGAAAGGAGCTGACAGCCATGATGCTGATAAGAGAGATGAAGCTTAGAGAAGACGAGAAAAGATGGATGTTGCCTTCCTTGGCCATCCCCTTCCAGAAACTGGTAATTAGTAGGATTCCTAGAACCACTATCTTCTATTGGCCAAATGAGACATTTCTGCTTCTCACACACAGTGCAGTCACTGGTCTACACAGGCCTCCCCATACATATTTTAAAATGTACTGAGATCTAATTAAAATGGACTGCAACACTTCTTTTAATTATTTATTACCGCTCTAGTATACAGAGACTATTCCTAAAGTTATAATGGTCAAATAATAATTCCTCAGTCTCTCTCGCTTCCTCATTAAAGCAAGCATATGCCAGTTTACTTCTGGATTTTGTTAGTCCAGCATTACTATAGGTTGCAAGAAGCATAGGGCTCAAACTCAGATATTCTCAAAGAAGAATCCTGTTTTAAAATTAGATTATTAAAACACTTGGACAAGAAGACACACCGGATAAATGTAAGATCAATAGCTGGGCGCTAGAGCAGATTTTGAAAAAGGTTGAGTGTGTTCACTTTCGTTAAATTATATGATTGTATACAGTAGGTGATTGTTCACCTTGAACCTTCATCTGAGTCACAGTAGAGCCAAAATTAGGACAGCGGATTTATTTAAAGAAATAATAATGATAAATAAAATGTTAAAACACAACTAAAAAAATAATCTGAATGTGTGATTTCGGTCCCACCCGAAGAGACAAAAGCTACCTCCACTGAAGGTTCTCAATGGGTTTAATAACCCAAATCATTACAGATAGATTTCAGATTGTTTAAGGTTGCTCTTCTAGAAGCTCCTTGAAGCTCTTTATCTTAAGGCATTTTAAAAATATATGTATTTTCAGACCCTGTGTTGTTGAGACCTGAGAAGATGCTCTGTCCACAATTTACATTTCAACCATTTGGATTTCTGACACTCCTGCCTTTCCCCTTGGAATATTTTATGGTAAACCAATCGTCATCCATTTGGAATCTGTGATGTTTCACCTTTGGAATGTGGGATTCCTTTTGTTGAGGTGCTTTAAAATAATCCACTCCTCTCTTCATTTCTATCATGTTAAAAAGGAAACTGGTCTAACATTCATCACCATGCAGAAACAAGGGCTCACAACATTTTAAAATCATCTTAGCAGGCCTTTGCTGCAATGAAATCTTGAAGTTAACAGGAGAAAGAATGGCATCTTTTTCACTGGCTTCTCTGGTGATGTTTTCCGACATTCTTCCCCATTGTGGGGTTTGATGCTGGGTCTTGTGTCTGAACCTTTTGAATCACTTATTTACAGTCTCTCCCAGTGGGAACGCTCCATTTAGTATATTAACTCTACACACAGTAGGCACTCAGTAATTGCTCCTGGGATTTATTTGGCCAATAGTTTGCCATCCAGTGGAAGAAAATCATCACATGTGGGCTAACAGTCCTTCCACAGAACAGCTGGAGGCCTCCCAGATCCTGCTTTTGGAGGTGGCCCCGAGGAGCTCTGCCTCTCTGTTTGGTGAGGCTCCTGATCTGAGAGGAGATGCCACACTGAGCTCCACCCTCCCACCGGGTACCACAGCCAGGCCCTCTGCCTTTCCCCCCACCCCTGCTGCCAGCCTCCTTTTTTCTGACAAAGTACAGAATATCAATAGCATTTTCAGCCTAGAAAGTTCAAGGGTCAATCTTCAAGGTGCTTAAGGCAGGGGAAACTCCCCAGAGACTTGAAGCCAAACCTCAGCCCTCAATAGTCAGGCCAGTGTCCTTGGGGTGCGTGACAGTGACGGTATCTCCAAGTAAATAGAGGCATCCCTGTGTGAAAGCGCCAGTGCGCCTCATGCTAATTGAACAAACCAATTATGGTAATTAACTGGTGCAAATGTTTAAATGGCTGTGAATCCGAATGAAGGAGATTACCACTTAACTTCCACACAATTATCCTGGTAAAAAAGGAATTTCCAAACAAGATCATACTAAAATTTTTGATAAAGTTCAAAATGTATAGATATACTGAAGTTCTTAGGGAAAAGTCTGCCATCTGTTTTATCCTCAGACTTTTAAGACAAGAAATATTAGAAGGAAAAACAAAAATGAGAGAGAGGGAACGAAAACATAAGCCAGATTTTTGTTGTGGGGTGTTACTTTTCCTGTGACTTCAGCTATAGTAATTAGAGAAATTCAATTTCAACGAGGGTCACTTTGACTTTAGGAACCAAACAAGGCCTGAATAATATGCTCATTAGGATGCATCTCTTTGAAAACTGTCTAAATGGCTGAATATATATATATATATTTTTTAAAGCAGGCCGGCAGTTAAAATAGTTTGCACTAAGTTCTCGCTTTTTGTTTTCTTCCTAAAGAGAGTTTGTTGGTCAAGTTGATCCCTTGTTGTTGAAATTCAATCAAGGGCATTAAAGTGTAAACCAGTTGAAAAAACAAAGAGCTTTAGGGAAATTAGTTGCTTCAACAACAACAAACAAGCACGGGGTAATCTTCTTAGAGAAATTAATGAAAGGAAAACCCCCTTCAATTTGGGAGGAGAATGATCCCTGGCTCTCAAAGCACAGGCCTGGGAGGTTTAGAGAGAAGGTGCGAATGAAGAAAGCAGGATTAAATCGGACTTCAATGAGAGCACAAAGAAATTGGGGGGGATCTGAGAGCACAGCGCACCCATTTTTAGATGGAGGAGTATTTTGGAGGGCCAATGAGTCTTAATCCTTTATGCAAATCTCCTTAGATTGAAGTTTGCTTAAGTGTTTTATTTCTTTGCATACAATTAACATGTGACGCTCTGAAATGCTAAACTACTTCAAAGAAGCCTCCTTGTTCAGAAGCATGTAGAGTTATCAAGCATGCTGCATTTAATAATCTTCCAAACTTTTCTGATACTTTAAGATGAAATCTCACTTTTCAGAGAGAATCTTGAGAGCCGTGCAAATACTTGAAAATAAAGCAAAACAAAAACCACCATCAAACAAACAACAAAACACCCTTGCTTGTTACAGGTGGAAATTATTCTATTTCTGTTAGTTTTAGGTTGATAAATGTATTTCCTATTTTTTTCTCCCAATTTGATCACATTCCCTTTACTCTTCTTTTTAAATTAACACAAAAATTGTCATTCTGAACAAGAAGCAGTATTTCGGTTTTTTACACTTTCTGTTTGGAAATAGCTTCAAATTTACAGAAAAGTTACAAAGGTTAAGAACAGTACAAATATCACCCTGTCCTCTTTACCTGGATTCATCTACTGTTAACATTTTATCCCACTGCTTTGCTTTATCATTTGTGCATGTCACACACACACACACACACACACACACACCCCCCATATTTGCCTCTGAAACCACTTGGTGGTAAGTTACATAAGTCAAATTAATTACATATCCCTGGATACTTCCAAGGGGATTTCCTAATAGCACAGATATACTCTTACACAGCCATAATACAGTCATCAACTTTAGTAAAATTAACCTTGATGCATTCCACCTAATCTATAATTTGTGTTTCCACTTTGTCAACTGACCCTATAATGTTCTTTATAGAGTTTCCCCCCATGCAGTACAAGATCTGGTCTAGCATCAGATATACATCTGGTGGTCATGGCTCTTTTGGAGGCGGAGGAGTTGAACCATGTTTTTAAAGATCTATGAATTGTAAGCATTTGGATGTTTTTAGTTTAAAAAAAAAATGATCATATTGAAATAATACCATGCTTAATGTAGCCACCGAGAGTTCAAGTTTTTACTAACTTTTGTAATTGGTGTATGTGGAACCCAAGAATCAGAGAATAGCAACAACTGTAATGATAAAGCTTTATTGATCCCTTGCTGTGTGCCAAGCACTCCGCTAAGTGGTTTCTGTGAATTCTCCACGTGATCCGCGGTTCACCAGGACCTCCTCTTTTCTCCTCCAACAGAGAATGAAGAAGCTTCCAGGAATGTGCAGGATCCACCCGCTTCTCATCCCTAACGAGAATCTCCAAGTCCAAATTCTAGTTCGGCAATTCAGGCAGCAAGGGGTCCTGGCTCTCCCGGGCCAGAATTCGTGTACAGGGCATAAAGCAGGCTCCACACTCCCAGTCTTTATCTCCAACTTAAAGGGGTTATGGCCCCACCCCGCCCTGCCCCACCCCACCCCAGCAGCCTGTTGCTGCACACATGAACCTTTCTCTTTGGGTGCACAGAGGGCAGCTCATGCACACGTGTCCACCAGCCGTTTCCCAGTTCCACGAATTTGCAGTGCATTCCCAGGTTGAGGCAGTGAGCACCCTGCACAGGTGGGGAGGCTTGCAGAAGTATGAAGTGCCTTGACTTCAATGGAAGGTGGTGATCATTGTTTCTCTATCACCAATGGGACGATGTGCTTTGGAAAAGGCTTTGGAAATTGCAGCTGGTTGGGGGAGGGGGAAGAGAGCAGTGTGGGAATGGAATTCAGATCCTGGCTAACTGGGATTTATTCAGCATCAACATAAGCATAGTGGAAGTTCACCAGATAGAAAGGAGTGGGCAGGAAGGGGAGGGATTGGGGAAAGGACAGAGGAGTGTGTTTCAGAACAAGAAAAATACCTGGGCAAACAGAAAGGGGAAAATCCAGACAGATTCAGAGATGACTGGTAAGACTAACATGATAGAGGGCTAAAAGGAGAAGTAGGTTGGGAGAGGGAGGCCAAGACAGGAGGATCACTTGAGCCCAGGAGTTCAAGACCAGCCTGGGCAGCACAGCGAGACTCCTGTCTCTACAAAAAGTTTGAAAAAAAAAAAAAAGAAACAGCCGGACATGATGATGCACACCTGTAGTCCCAGCTACTCCAGAGGCTGAGGTGCTGAGGTGGGAGGATGGATTGGGTCTGGGAGGTGGACGCTGCAGTGAGTCATGATTGCACCACTGCACTCCAGCCTGGGCAACAGAGTAAGACCCTGCCTCAAAAAAAAAAAAAAAAAAAAAAAAAGAATGAATGAATGAAAGAAAAGAAAAGAAAGGGCTAAGGACTTGAAGAGCATGTGCACCTTGAATGCCTGCCATGTGAGCAGAAGAATGGCCCCATTTCAAAGAGGGCAACACTGGGTCAGAGAAGGCCCTCAGGTGTGTGGGACCAGGAGCCATTCAAGAATGTCTTTGTGGAAAGAGGGAAAGGAAGAGGGAGGGAGGGAGAAAGTGAGAGGGAATCACAGCCATGCTGATAACTAGAGCAAGCTGTTACTGCACATTCATTCCTTCCACGTATATTTTTGAAGCATGGGCATGGATTTAAAGTCCTAGGATACAGGAGCATATAAAACAGACAAGGTCTAGGTGATAAATGTTAAGGAGGAAAATGAAGAACAGTAGGGGAGAGAGAGTAAGGCGAATACGGGGTTGGCGTGGCGACTTCCCTTAGGAGGTCAGGGAAGACCTCTCTGATGAGGTACCATCTGAAAAGAGATCTGAAGACGGGAAATGATGGTACGGAACCTGTGGATATCTGAGGAAACAGCAGGCAGGAAGAGGTATCATCAGCACGTGCAAAGGAGGCTCCATGGCAGGAGCGTGCTGGGTGTGTGTCAGGCGCTATGCAGAGTTCACCACGGGTGGAGCACAGTGATCCAAGAGGGAGAGGATGGGAGAGGAAATAATGGAGGCTGCCAGGGAGCAGACGGTGCGGGGGCCTTGTAGGTCATGGGGAACACACTGGCTTTTACTCCGAGCAACGTAAGGCTATTGCATCGCTCCAGGAAGTGAATTCTTTTACAGGATGTGACGTAGAAGCAGACAGAAACCAGGAAACTAGTTAGAAGGATGTTACACCAATCCAGGCGAGAAACAGTGGCGGTTTGGACCAGTAGCAGTGAGGGCGGCTAAGTTTCAAAGGAAGAACTGCCATGAATTGCTGATGGATTGGAGCAGGGGTGTGGGGGAAAGAGAAGAGTCAAATATAGCTCTACAGTTTTAGTCCTGAGCAACTGGGAGGATGAACTTGTCATTTACAGAGATTGAGAATGTGCCAGAGATGGTTTTGGTGAGAGGAGAAGATGAGAGTGACCACCAGAAGTTAATCTCTGAACACTGAAACCCTTATCAGACATCCGAGTGGCGATAGAGATGAGTCTTCCTCCTAGACTCTGATGTCAGAGTATTTTGAAGACAAATACTCGATTTTCCACCCTTAGCATCCTTGTTCTGTTTAAAGCAAATTTCCTACAAGGAATTTTCTTGTTGGCCTGTTGCATGTTTTGGATCATGGAGGAATCAAGTCCATGAGGTATAATCTGAGACTCTTTGATGCTTCGGTTCGCATATGGGTTCATACTTTTTGACATATAGAAAGAAATCTAGTTGTATCATGTCCACATGAAACATCATAGGATAAAATGTATTGCAGGCAATAAGTTTAGTGGGAGACGTTGGAGGGTGAGGCTGCCCTGAGATGGTCCTTTGTCACTGAGAATGTGAGTAGCAATTTCTTTTCAGTGGAGGGGCAGACTAACATTCTGTTTACTTGTACTTGTTTCAGAAGTGTTCTGGTTTTGGTGTGTATGTTTGGGCCAATTGGGGAGCTGCAGGACTTTGCTGTGGGCTGTGGAGAAACCCACTGAGGGTGAGAAGAAATGCCTGGGTTTAGCTGAAACTGACCCTCCGTCAGTTGCCCTTGTAGAGTTTATCTTGCTTTGTCTGCTTATGGGATTTTCAACTCCCAGAACTCTTCCTGGGACTGTCACCACATCCTCTTGTGCTTCTAGGCCCCTGTACCGATAAGGCTTCTGGGGAAGGGGTAGCTATCCATTTCTCCTAGTCTCACCCGCTCCTTCTTCCCACACAGTGGTTGAGAAGGTGGGCTCTGGACTCAGAAGACTCTGGAATCCTAGATCCCCACTTCTTAGCTGTGTGACTTTAGGCAAATTGTTGACCTTCTCTGAGCCTCTGTTTTCTCATCTGTAAAATGGGGATGCTGATGATCAGATCCATCCATAGGATAGTTTCGCAGCAAGGCTGTGATAAATATAGGGGCACTGCTGATCTGTATAATGCATTTGTGGAAAGTAGAAAAGGGACCACTTCCCCAGGGGACACTACCCTGCACAAGAGCAATGGCTTGGTGAGCAGAATGTGGATTCAACTTTAGCCCCATTTGGCCCCTCTAGGGCCATTACCTTTGGCAGGGTATTATCTGCTCAAACCATCACATGACCCCTGGAAATACAACTATAGCATTTTTAGGAACATGGTCTGTGCCTAATAAATGTTAGCCAGGATCACTAAGCGTTTTGCCAAGACAGTCCTGGCTCTTTCCCCATCATCATGGAAGCGAGATTGGCCGGGGTGCCACCTTTACCCGACTTTCAGTGGCCTGCGGCCCCCAGGAAGTTTCTTCTCTGAATTCAAACAAGGTAACCACAAAGGGATAGCCCCGCACATCAGAATACCCCACTAACCACCCCCTACTTCCTTCCACTGAGAGCCTGAATCCACTGAAATCTCCACGTACCTGGTAGCAGCTGGTGGTATTTCTGAACTCGTAAAGAAGGGAAACTAATTTTCCCAGTTCCAGAAAATGGCTTGAGGCCTCCTAAGTGCCCCCTTCAGACAGGCAGCTGGAGCAGGCTGGGGAGAGAGCTGCACTGCGTGGGCTTCCTGAGGACCATATGGGCAACACGGCTCATTCCCCGGCTACACCCGCCCCGCTTGTCATCCCCAATCATACTTGCTCTAATCCGTGTTTTAATTTACTCTGCTGGTGCAACGCCCGTGCTGCCAGGGCGGTCCTTGGGGCCCCCTCATTCCTGCTGCTGATGACAAGGCGTATGCAAAAGGCACAATTACTCACCCACCAAGGTGACAGAGAAGGCCTCTGCCTGGGAATAGGTTTCCAGCTTCCAGCATTTTCATGTCAGTCGCTGAAGCACTTTGCAGTTTGCAAACAAATCTATGGAGACTTTTTTTTTTTTTTTTAACAAAAGCATTTTGATCATAGCTAGTGATGAAACTTCAAATGGTGGCCGGCTGCTCGGCCATTGATTCTGAAAGGCCTGTCTTAAGAAGGGTTGCCGCACACACTCCTCCTATCAACTGGATTATTGGATTTTTTTTTTTTAATCAAATAAGATTCTCCTCTCCCTTCTTCTCCTCCTCCTCCCACACCCCCAACTCCCGCCTGTTTGGCCTCAAACAAAGGGAAATATGTCAAGCCTGGCCTATTAATTCGTACAGATTTGGCATTGTTTATGTTCTCATGTGGACCACATTCCAAAGCATCAAAATAAAACAGCTCGAGTGTAGCTTTCAGCTCCCGAGCTCATGATGTATTTCATTTGCCACGGTCCAAGCCATGTTAACAATGCCTTTCACTTTCTTATGACCTAAAATGATTTTCTTTCTGTGAGGGCCATTTTGAGAGAGAGAGAGTGGGGAGAGAATGAGAGAGAAAGAGGGAGACAGCGAGGAGAGAAGAAAAGAAAACCACTTCTCTTTCCTTTTCAGGGTATCATTTGCAATTTAAAGCTAACCTGGGGAGCGCAGGAACAATGGCACTGCCCTTAAAATGGTCTCGGCCGGGGGCTGCATGCCGAATGAGGGTGATGTCGAGCTATTTAGCTCTTTGTCCTTCCATAATATCTACTTTATGCAGTTCAATAGCAGCGGATTGTCAGCAGCATTAAGGATTCTATTAAGTTCTTCCCAAAGCCCTGCTATTCTCCTCCAGCTGTTGAGAGCCTGGAGCTTTCAGCTGGGCATGGAGTAGAACCTCCCAGAAGGCACCGCTGGAAAATGGGTCTGTTCCAGTCTAAGAAAGACCCTACTTGATTTCAGCCCTGGGACGGCAGCACCCTGCTCAGAAATGGCCTGCTGATAATTAGTGGAGTTGGGTTCAAATCCCACCAGATCCCCAAACTTTACATCTGGGAACTCCTTCTCAGATTCTATCAAATATATAAAATGCTTCCATATCTCACATTAAATATAACCTTCTTTAATCTAAAATTTTTTCTATAAGCATTTTAAGAAGGTGAGTGTGTATGTGTGTTTGTGTCTGTGTGGGATTTTTTTTTTTTTTTTTTTTTTTTGAGACAGAGTCTTGTTTTATTGCCCAGACTAGAGTCCAGTGGCATGGTCATGGCTCACTGCAGCCTCTACCTCCTGTGCTCAAGTGATCCTCCCACATCCGCCTCCCAAGTGGGACTACAAGAGTATGTCACCACACCCGGCTAATTTCTTATTTTTTGTAGAGATGGTGTCTTGCTGTGTTGCCCAGGTTGGTCTTGAACTCCTGGGCTCAAGTGATCCTCCTGCCTCAGCCTCCCAAAGTGCTGGGATTACAGGTGTGAGCCTCTGCACCTGTTCATTTTAAGAATATTTCAGTCATTTCCAGTTCTGCTTTAGTGAGAATAAATGATTCATTTTGCTCTTCTGGTTTATTCTTCATTGTTTAGATGTCATCAGCCAAGGGTTAGGGTTCAGATGTCAGAAGCATTCGAACCAGAGTGACTCCATCTTGGGTGAGGGCTAGAAAATGAGGTTGGGACTTGCTGGGCTGCATTCCAGAAAGTTAGGTATTCCTGGCCTCTAGATGTTTACAGTTAAGAGAACAAATTGATCATGTTTACTAAACAGAGCCAGACTTGGGAATGTCCTAACATCTCCATATCTTGAGAACAAAAGCATTCCTAATTTTGCTTTAAAGATAATAGTATTGATTCTTGCAAAATATAGTAATGAATAAAATTAATTCTTTATCACAAATGCTTGTAGCAGAACACATCTCCCCATGATCTTTTTTATCCTGTTTATATACGAGCGTTGTACCTAGGGTGGACGCGTTCCTCCTCTTACTTTAGGGAACATCCCACTGTGTCTATGGAGTAGCTGCTCTTTCACCACTTTTTTTTGTTTGTTTGTTTTGTTTTGGAGACAGAGTCTCATCCTGTTGCCTGAGCTGGAGTGCAATGGCGCAATCTCTGCTCACTGCAAGCTCCGCCTCCCGGGTTCAAGCCATTCTCCTGCCTCAGCCTCCCAAGTAGCTGGGACCACAGGCACCCGCCACCACGCCCAGCTAATTTTTTGTAATTTTGGTAGAGATGGGGTTTCACCTTGTTAGCCAGGATGGTCTCGATCTCCTGACCTCATAATCCACCCGCCTCGGCCTCCCAAAGTGCTGGGATTACAGGCGTGAGCCACCGTGCCCGGCCCACCACTTTCCTTTCTTAATAAAATTGCTTTTACTTTGCACTGCGGACTCGTCTTGTATGCTTTCTTGCTGGAGACCCAATAACCCTCCCTTGGGGTCTGGATTGAGACCCCTTTCCTGTAACACAGACATAATCCTACCTCCTTAGATATTTAATTAACCATTTCATAAATTTAATCTTGCTGTTTTTCTTTTTATGTTCTTAATCCAATACTGTTATTTTGTTATTTTGTTTTCAGATGGATGATCATCCCATGGGCCCTCAAAAAGTGGGCCTGGGACCAGTAGATACAACGGCTTCTACCTAGAAAGAGTTTCCCTGATTCTTTGAGTCAGTTGATGAGCCTCAGCGGCAGCCTTTATATCTTTATTTAACACTCCAGTCTGACTTCATAGGATTTTGCTAGCCCAGAAAAAGCCAAGTGGCTAGGTTTACATTTTTAGGGCCTAGCACCAGACCAGGCACATGGGGATACCCATCCCTCCTCCCAAGCAATAATCATGTGTTAATGAGTTCTAGAAAGAGTCATCCAAGAATCAAGTCTTTTCATCTTGCCTAGAATTCCAATTCCTTCTTGGACCAACTCTGTCCCAGAAGACATTCCAGGGGCACCCTGCTGCCTGTTGCAGCAGGAGGACCACAGGCTGAACAGCCCTGGACTGTGTGGCATCCAGGAGGTGGCTGCTCCAGCCTCTGGGCCACTGGCCCCAAATGGACGGAGTGGGAGGCAAGGGGGCGGGGGCTGCGGGAGGGCAAGCCGGGAGGGGAAGGGCCCACACCAGGATTTCACACAGTTGGCTTGAAGAGGCAAGCACTAAGCTGCCTTTTCAACCATGGTAAACCCCGTCCATCTGGCCACCCTAAAACTCTGTTAGCTTGTTCCCCTTGCCCAGGGCTGATTGGACCTCCTGAAGCAGAAGTAACGACTTCAATGGTATAAACCCCGGCCACTTGAGGGTATTACATTTCATTTCATGCTTGACTTAATCAAAACTGGGGAAATGAAATGTACACCTTTTTGATGTTCTTTTCCCTGCTGTTTAAAGAGAAGAATCTTAACCCATTTGATCTTCACATGCACCCGGTAAATGACCAAATATGCCAAGCTGTCAAAAGCAGAAGGCGGCCACTTGCCAGGGGGTGGCGGGCCACTGGGAAAGCACTTAATGCAGGCAAACTTAAGTTTGGGCCCCAGGGACTCTGTTGCAAATGCAGCATTTCCCCCAACGGGGCTGCAGTTATGAACTTTTTAAAGGCAAAGGTGGGTTGGGGGAATAAATGTCATGCTTTGTAGTTGCAATCCAGAGGGAAGGAATGCAGGCTGGCCTCGGCTTGAGGACACTTGTTCCTACCAGTCTTCCAAAATTTCTCTCAGGAATCGTCTCCTTCTTGAAATTTTCCCATCCTCACCCAAGGACTGGCCAAGAGGGGGGGTTTCTGGAGTTACTCTATGTGTCCTTAGGCAATTGAACTAATCTCTCTATGGGAGCTCAGTAAACTCCTCTGTAAAATGGGGATGATTATAGTCCTGACCTCAGTTCCGATCTTGGGCAAGTAACTTGCCCTCCCTCTCTGTGCCTCAACCTCTCCATCTGTAACACATTGGGTTGGACTGGATGATTCCTGGGGCCTCAGAGACTGTGGGTTGCTGTGCAGATTGAATGACATCTGTATATACCAAGTGCTTAGCATCATGTCTAGCACATAAGAAGTTCTTATCAAATGCAAGCTATTATTATTACAATTTTTATCTTGCTATGGACTGAATTGCATACTCTGCAAAATATGTATGTTGAAGCCCTAACGCCTAATATGATTGTATTTGGAGGTAGGGCCTCTAAGGAGGTATTTAAATGAGGTCGTAAAGGCGGGGTCCTAATTCAATAGAATTTGTGGCCTTATAAGTAAAGGAAGAGAGAAAAAAGTGTTCGTTCATGCATGTTCATGGAGAAAAGGCCACATGAGGACAGTGAGAAGGCAGCAGTCTGTAAGACAGTAGAGAGCCCTCACCAGAAAACCAACCAGCTGGCACGTTGACCTTGGACTTGCCAGCCTCCAGAACCGTGAGAAATAAATTTCTGCTAAGTATCCAGTCTATGGTATTTTGTTAGGGCAGCCCAAACTGGTTAGTACATCAACCTATCAGAGTGCTCTATTCTTGTTTATTTATGTGTCCATCTCCTCAATGAGACTCTAACTTCTTTAGAGTAGATCCCATGATTTATTGGCTTTGTATACCAGGGCTTAGCACACTGCCTGGAATACAGTGAATGTTCAATAAGTGCTTGTTAAACATACAAATGGGTGGACACAGTTGCACATGGCAAGAGAGCCCTGGGCCTTTTCTTATCTCAGATTGGCCACTTAATATGCTCTGTAATCTTGGGCAAGTAGCTTACCTTCCCTCTCTGTGCCTCAACCTCTCCATCTGTAACACATTGGGTTGGACTGGATGATTCCTGGGGCCTCAGAGACAGTGGGATTCCACCTTTAGACAAAGACCGAGGTGGGGAGAGTGGGGTGGGGTGAGACTAAAATGAAACTGCTGTCACTCCCCATTCTAGGCAACAGGATAGTGCTTAAATATTACATTGAACTAGCCAAAAGATGTCAAGACAGTTTCATCAGGCAGCGTAGACGGGGCATCGGGGGGCACAGGTTCAGGATTGTGCAAGTTTAGGTCTCACCCTGGAGGCCTCCTGCTCTGGTTTCTTTCTGCTCACCCAGTGAAACTGGGGAAGGGTGCTGGGCTGGCCGTCGACAGTTCATGGATGGTGGTAGGAGTGCCAGACTTGGAGTCCTAAGCCCCAAGGCAACTGGAAGGGATACGGTTGTCCATCTAGTCATCTAGTCAGGTAGTTTTTCAACAGCCTCATATATCAAAACTCCAGAAAGCTGTGATTATTAAAAATCCCCATTCCCCAGCCCTAAGCCCTGCAATCTTAACCTGCTCAGTGAGGAGGCGCTCCAGCTTGGGGATTTTGCAGAGGCTTCCCAGGAAGTCCAGAATTCTTCCTGGATATGCTCTTATCAACCAGATTTGCCTGCCACTAACTCACTAGTGACCTTGGACAAGTCACATTGCCTCTCTGAGCCGCAATGTCTTCACTGCAGCTCTTTGAAAGGAGAATAGTAAACATCTCCCACTCTTAGGGTAAGTGTTTCGTATGCTTAAGGGGGCTGCTGGCTGCTTCTCTGTAAGAGCCCATCAGTTGGCCCTGGGCCAGAAGTTTTACTCAGCCTTCCCAGGCAACAGGCAACAACTTTGCCTGAGCAGAAAGCTAGGAGCAACCTAAATACACTGGATACTTTCATGCAATAGAACACTATGCAACCATGGAAATGGAAGAGAAACATAGAGACTGACATGGAAAGATACCTGTGATGCAAAGTTAGGTTGCAACAAGAAGTCCCAAAACAATGGACAGAGCATGATGCTGGTTTGAAAATGTATGTGTATATGTACGCACACACGTGTGTTCATGTTTGAGCTCTGGGAAGTGGGCTGAGTTCTCATCTGGACTCTGTCACTTAATAGCCCACTAAAAATACAAAAATTAGCTGGGCATGGTGGTGCATGCCTGTAATCCCAGCTACTCGGGAGGCTGAGGCAGGAGAATCTCTTGAACCCGGACCGCAGAGGTTGTAGTGAGCTGAGATTGTGCCATTGCACTCCAGTCTGGGTAACAAGAGTGAAACTCTGTCTCAAAAAAAAAAAAAAGAAAAAGAAAAAAAAAAGAAAAGAAAGAAAAATGTTCAGGCAGCCTAGAGACCAAAAACTAACCATGGTCACCTCTTATTTCTGTATTGCATAATTGCAAAACAAAGAAACAAGGGGTAGGATGACTTCTTCTCCTCCTCCTCCTCCTCCTCCTTCTTCTTCTTCCTCTTCCTCCTCCTCCTCCTCCTCCTCTTCTTCTTCTTCTTCTTCTTCCTGTTCCTCCTCCTCCTCTTCTTCTTCTTCCTCCTCCTCCTCCTCTTCTTCTTCTTCTTCTTCTTCTTCTCCTCATTCTTCTCCTCCTCCTCCTCCTCCGTCGTCATTGTCTTCTTCTTCTTCTTCTTCTTCTTTTCTTCTTTTTTTAAGAAAGAAAAACAACACAAAGATAGGGGCAGGCCTCATATCTTTTTAGCAAGGAAAGATGCCCAGAATCTGTTGGGTAAGTGAAAGGGTGAGCTCTCTAACAGTCTGCATGGTGTGAGCTCATGTTGCCAACAATAATGCAATATTGGTATATGGGATGTGAAACCTCTGCAAGCCAACAGATGAAACTTCTCCCAGTACTTATCTCTGAAGCTGAACAGGGACTGGTTGAGGCAAGCAAGGTACCTAGGACAAAACGTTCACTTGCACAACTCTGAGAGTCAATGCCTCCTAAACTTTTGCACCCAATGTGCGTCAATTGTCCCACTCCAATTTTCTGCCTGCTCAGAAGGGTGAGATCCTATAAACTTTCATTTACCAGGCTCTACATTTCTGCATCATTTTAGTTATTTTGACAATTAACACAAATTTCTTTAATAGAGTGAAGTATCAATAAAGATGTAATGTAATAATAATAATTGTTACTGCGATTATTTACCCATTTGGATCCTGGCCATGGTGTTGCCTGCCCCGCTCCTGTGCTCATTAATGTACTCTATGAAACAACACTGGCAGTCAGCCCTTGTTGAGCTCTTGCTGTGTGCCAGGCCCTGTGCTGTCACAGGGATTAGCTCAGCTAATCCTCCTAACAGGCCTTCCATGTAGGGTCCTTTATTATCCCCTTTTTAAGACCAGGAAACAGGAAGTTCAGAGACCCCAAGAGACTTGCTCGGGGTTGCACAGCGAGAAAGAGCTAGAGTTGGGATTTGCACCCTCGTCGTGAGATCCCAGAGCCTGAACTCCCGACAGGTACTCCACACTACTCCACTCAGTCTAGATTTGTCCTTTAAATCACATCTTCAGCTATCCAGCATTGGGGTCCCCTGGCACTTCTTACAAATTTCAGTTGGTGCTATGTACAATAGGTCCGGCCTGACTTGCCAAAGAACCCAAATATCCCACCAAGAAAATCACAGTCTCTGCTCCATCCCTGGATTGCACCAAAGTTTCCCCCCAACCTTTTGTTAAGAGGCCTCATTTCTGACTTGATGAAAACATTTGTAATACATAATCAAATGCTGGTATGTTGCAAAGGACAATGCCTTATTTGTTAAATATAAATGAACACGAACACGGGTCTTCAGTGCCAGAAAGGCAAAGGGTTTTGACGCCTTTTCAGTGGCACAGGCTGAGCCCCAGGAAAGAAAGCTGGGAGTCCCTAAAGGGTCTCGTCTAGGACGGTGATCGTCCCACAGCTCTTGTGTGACAAGATACATAGTTTCTTTTCAGCAACAGGCAGATTATCGGTTACTATAGTTTCCCTAATGCTCAAATACAGCTCAGGCCTAAGCTGAACAGAATAGGTTAAAAGGTGCCGAAGTTTGGCCCGGGAAACCACATGTTGCGAATCAGACACCAAACAAAGCGAAAAGCACATCTCTCTGGTCTTTGATGTCTTTTCTGAGGGATGTAGAGTGAGAAAAATACAACCGGTGCTCAGGCCAGGGGCTTGATGGGCCCCTGTGACAATGGCCAGCCAAGTGGGAGCTGAGTACAATGCGGAGACAATGTCCCCAATCCCAGGCGTCCCTGGGCACGCCGCTCACAAACACCCCGCTGGAAACTGCATTTCAGCCCGAGTTTCTTAGAAAGTTCCTGCCGGCCTCCCCAGCCCAGCTAAACCGCCCGCCCTCCAGACCCAGCCCTTTGCAAGTTCCCTCCTGAGAGAGGCGACTTTCTGGCTTAAAATGCCCCCAGCCGCCTGAACACGGCCACCGTGAGCACCATTTTCTGCCTGGTTTTTGAATTGTCCTAGATCTCCATAAACATCTTTTATCCACCTCTGAAAAGAGATGAGCTTTCTCCCCCTCAAATAATTCATCTCTGCTCCCGAATATTGCTTTGCATATTCCTTGGAGGTGACAGTGTGACATTTTTCATAAACGGGATTAAATTAACCACTATTTATGCTGGCGATGTGGATTTCTCCCCTTCTGCCGAGATCTGTTTATTTCATTTTGCTTTTTATTTAAATTTAGGGAGCAAGATAAATGCGCTTTCGAATTTGGAGATCTCTATCCATCACCCGCCGACTGCATCTAGGAAAATAAGTGTGGGGGAGGTTATGTGACAGGGATAGAGCGAACCAGAGTCAAGCTCATGGAGTTCTGAATGTTTTTTGGTGGTTGTTGCAGTATTGTGCTTCTAGTTGTCATTAGTTCTTTATAATGTTTCATGAAAAATATCTAATTGTAACAACTGTATTCCTCGAGCGAACATATTCCTTGAATTGAAGCCCTCACAATGGCCATAGGATAACTGTCCTTGAATTTGAGCCCTTTGTGAGCTGTCAATAGGCTTACAATGTGCTGAATTAGCAGGCATATTAATGGGCAGATGCAATAGGAGCCATTCTTCAACCTCAAATCTTCTTATGCAAATACCCCATGAATTCAGTTCAAAGCACTGCCTTCAAAATGAGCTGAGCTTCCCTCTCAGAAGGGACCCCAGGAGAAAGTGACATGAGAAAAGTTTAGACACTTGTTTTTATAACTGAACATGATCTTGTTATCATAATCTGATACTGGTCACTTGCATGGCTGGCTTGTAGGATTTTAAACCCTTAACAGAGAGAGATAATCTCAGCCTTTGTAGGAGTGTGGACAGAATCCCGGCGTGCAGGGAAGCCGACAGTGAGAAGCACAGTTCGTGCTTTCTCAAACAAAACTTTTCATGATAAAAGCTTTTATCCTATGATAATCACCAGGCAGATTTCAGTGGTATTGGTAAGGCTGGCAAAGGACAGTGAAGGCGAATTTTTTAAAAATGAAAATAACCAATTCTCAAGACTATTTCCAATCAGCCTGGATCAACTCCTGGAGTCCCCATAACAGCAGCTGCAGAGTTTTCAAAGATCCCAAAGAAAGCGGAGTCCTGGAACCTCTGCCTGGCCCCAGGCAGGATAACAGAATGATAGCTAACACTGCTGTGGTGCCAAAAGGAGCCAGGCATTTTTGCTCACTTCTCAGCCTTTTCCACATATGGGCTCACTTAATTTTCATGGCTATCCCAGGAAGTAGCTACTATTCATATCCCCATTCTACAGATGAGAAAAATGAGGAGTGGAATTAAGCAACATGTCCAGGCCCTAAGAAATTACTAAGCCCTCCAGGGGAAAATCTGCTTGCAGACACATTAACTAACTCCACTGGGAAGTGGAGATCCACCCAAGAAGAGTTTTCTTTCTTTTTTTTCTTTTTTTTCAAGACAGGGTCTCCCTTTGTCCACTTCCAGCCTGGAGTGCAGTGGCGAGAGCTCAGCTCACTGTAATGTCTGCCTCCTAGGCTCCTGGCAATCCTCCCACCTCAGCCTCCCAAGTAGCTGGGACTACAGGTGTGCACCACCACGCCTGGCTAATTTTTGTATTTTCTGTAGAGACGGGGTTTCACTGCATTGCCTAGGCTCTTCTGGAACTCCTGGGCTCAGGCAATCCTCCTGCCTCCACCTCCCAAAGTGCTGAGATTACAAGCATGAATCACTGGGCCTGGCCACGCAAAGACTTCTTCTCAAAAGAATCTGCTCTAAGTAAGTAAATAAATAAATAAATAAATAAATAAATAAATAAATAATCTGCCCTCCATTCTTTTTCCCCTTGAGTTGGGCAGGCTGACCTGCTTGAGAATATGTGTCCAGCCCCTATAAAGTCTTCTGTCCTCCTCAACAAAGTTATATGATAAATTTGTATTTATAAAAATATTTCAAACAAGAATACCACTTTAATAGCAGTGCTCTGTTATATACATAGCACTATAATTGCATATAGAGCTGAATCTCATGACCACCCTTAAGCTGTAGACACTGAGACATTACATTATAAATTGAAGATCAGTTCCGTGACTTAGCAAGAGGTGACAAATTGTGTGCTATCATTATTAACAGTAATAGCTAGCGTTTTCTATTTACCCATATTTACTCATTTATTTACTGTGTGTGTCAACTCATTCCTCATGCCTACGCTGTGAAGAAGGTAGGCTGATTGTTTTCATTTTATAGCTGAGGACACTGAAGTCCGGGATCAAGACGCTGAGACTGGAACCCAAGATCTCTGAATCAACCCTCATCCACTTGGCTACAGGCAGTCCAGATGTTCCAGCCACCCTGGGATTGGGATGACTGCGTTTTCCCTTGATATGCCCTGAAATTACCACCCTCCTCAATAATTGACCTTCTTTGCACCAAAAGTCAATTTTAGTCCCATTTCTTTTCTTGTATCTCTGTTCTTCATCTCTTTTTGTAACAGTGTTTTTGGTTAATTACATTATTGCCTGACATTTCCGTGTGTGTGTATGTGTCTGTGTGTGTGTGTGTATGTGTCTGTGTGTGTGTGTGTGTCTGTGTATATGGGTGTAGATGATGGTGTAGGGGGAGGTAGAGAAGAAACAGGATGATACACCTTTAGAAAAACTGAGAAACCAAGACACAAAGAACTTGCCCAGAGTTCTGTATCTGGGTGGACCCCTCCCTCCAAGACACCCCAGACAAAAGACTTTCTCCTCCTGTGACTTGGGAGCCTAAGAGTTTGTTACCAAAAATAATCAAATAACAAAAGGGTAAGACATGTTTATGTTCTCAAGAATACATAATGACAATATTATAACAATAATAATGACAACAGGCTGGACACGGTGGCTCATGCCTGGAATCCCAGCACTTTGGGAGGCCAAGGCAGGAGAATGGCTTGAGTCCAGGCATTCAAGACCAGCCTGGGCAACAGAGTGATACCTTGTCTCTACAAAAATAAAAATAAAAATTCACCAAGTGTGGTGGCATGCACTTGTGGTCTCAGCTACTGAGCAGACTGAGGTGGGAGGATCCCTTGAGCCCAGGAGGTTGAGGCTGCAGTGAGCTGTGATCATGCCACTACACTCCAGCTCTGTCAGAGCTGTCTCACAAAAATAATAATTAAAAAATGGTAAGAATGTTAATAAGTACTAATTATAGATGCCTTACCCTGCCCCAGGCATTGTGCTAAAGGCTGTACGTGAATTACCCAATAGCCATAGATAAAACAACAGAAAGGAATAATAATATTATTAATATGGAATAAAATTAAGCCATTATTGCTTAGGATAGGGGTGGGGAAAAATCAATGATGAAAGCTACGTTAGCCCACTTGTGTTGCCGTAACAAAATACCACAGATTTGCTTAAACAACAAAGATTGATTTTCTCACAGTTCTGGAGGCTGGTAGTCCAAAATCAAAGTACCACTGGGGTTGGTTTTTTGATGTGGCCTCTCTTTTTGGCTTTCAGCTGTGTCCACACATGGCTTTTCACTGTGGGCTTGCACAGAGAGAGTGTGCACTCCAGTATCTCCTCTTAGAAGGATACCAGTTGCGGCTGGACACGGCAGCTCATGCCTATAAGCCCAGCACTTTGGGCATCCAAGGTGGGAGGATCACCTGAGGTCAGGAGTTCGAGACTAGCCTGGCCAACATGGCGAAACCCCGACTCTACTAAAAATACAAAAATTAGCCAGGTGTGGTGGTGGGTGTCTGTAATCCCAGCTACTAGGGAGGCTGAGGCAGGAGAATTGCTTGAACCTGGGAGGCAGCAGTTGCAGTGAGTTGAGATTGCGCCACCGCACTCTAGCTTGGGTGACAGAGCAAGACTCAGTCTCAAAAGAAAAAAAAAAAAGGACACCATTTGGATTAGGGCCCCACCCCTATGATCTCATTTAATCTTAATTACCTCCTTAAAGACCCTATCTCCAAATACAGTCACATTGGAGGTTAGGGCTGAAGCTTATGAATATTTGGGGTGGGAGGGTCACAGTCAATCCACAGCAAATGGGGAATCTGGGAACACTTTTGAAGGTGGTAGCATTTGAGTCAGGCCAAGAATGAATTATTCTGACAAAGAAACTGTAAACAGGCTGGTTTTGTGTGGTCTGCACAGTATTTTTAAAACAGGAAGAGACAGCATGTCAATATCTGCATTTTTATTGTCTTTTGGAAGGCATTAAAAGATCTGGCAACACCAGGCCCACCTTCCTGGGCAGCAACACCTAGCTGCCTGGCACTTTGTAGGGATTCCATTCATTTTTCCACAGTCACCACCACTCCCTATTGTGCGGGTCCCTGATTCCGTATCCAAACTTCCGGGGTTCAATGTCTTCAAATTCACAATTTTTTATATTTTAGAGATGTAATACAGTACACATATTCTATTACATTCTGTCCCCAAGTGGGTCTAGGGCAGTATCCCCCTAATCAATCACACTAATATCTTTATACAACAATGTATAAATACTCACATTGAGTGTGATAAATAGAGGCTTTAAGTAGACTCTCATCTGTTCTGGGCAGGTTTTGCCACCAAATAAGATAGGATCAGAACAGGTTTTGCCACAAATCGTTTTCAGCAAACCTGCAGTGCCCAGAGCCTTTTGGAGTGAGGAACTTCAGGCAAAGAGTGGGTCCTGTCTTACAATTCGCGTGCTTCATTCACCTGTACTCTGATCCGGCCCAGCAGACATTTGACTTGCTAACTTCCGCTTTAACAGGTCAAGTGTGAAGGATGGCGTGAGGGGTCCGTGGGGAGGATTTCTAGGCACAAAGATTTAGATTCAGGAGCATGTTGGATCTATTTCAGGGTGATCTTTGCTGGCAAAAAGTTTAAAGCAACATACTTTCTTTAACAAAATTTTGTGGAAAGGGAAACAATTCAGAAAATTCTTCAGAGTAAAAAAAAAAAATGCAGGATGCACTAATAAAGAATGAGCTATCAAGTTTGCATGGAGTAACCTGAAATGCACATGACTAAGTGAAAGAAACCAATCTGAAAAGTCTACATACGGTATCAGTCCAACTCTATGACATTCTGGAAAAGATAAAACTATGGAGACAGTGAAAAGATCAGTGCTTTCCAAGGATAGGCCTTAGGAGGAGGGTGAATAGATGGAACACAGAGGATTTTTAGGGCTGTGAAACCACTCTGTGCGATACTGTAATGGTGGAACCTTGTCATTATGCATTTGTCCAAACCCATAGAATGTATAACACCAAGAGTAAACCCTAATGTAAATAAACTACAGACTTTGGCTGATCATGCTTGTCCACATGGGTTCATCATTGTAACACATGTACCACTCTGGTGAACCATGTTGATGATGCAGAAGGTTACACATGTGTGGGGGTAAGGACATATAGGGAGTCTCTGTACCTTCCTCTCAGTTTTGCTGTCAACCTAAAACTGCTCTAAAAAAGTAGTCTGGGCCAGGCGCAGTGGCTCACGCCTGTAATCCCAGCACTTTGAACATTACAGCACTTTGGACAACTGAGGTGGGCGGATAACCTGAGGTCAGGAGTTTGAGATCAGCCTGACCAACACGCGAAACCCCGTCTCCCTTAAAAAAGAAAAAAGTACAAAAATTAGCCAGGCATGGTGGTGTATGCCTGTACTTCCAGCTACTCAGAAGCCTGAGGCAGGAGAATCGCTTGAACCCAGAAGGTGGAGGTTGCAGTGAACCAGGATCGTACCATTGCACCCCAACCAAAGTGACAGAGGGAGACTCCATCTCAAAAACAAACAAAAAAAAGTAGTCATAAAAAGCATGCAATGTGTTCTTCCTATGTTCCTGCCTGTACCTACTGAAGCTCATATTGGGCCACAGGTTGTAGGGATGGCAACTCTAGATGATTCTGCAGCAGCCCATACACTAGGTCTTGAGCTTAGCAACCATAAGGACAGAGGTAGCGCCATGCAACCACCACCATCCAAAGACTGAAGCCCAGGCCTCTCTTTGCTTTGCCACATGAATTGGGACAGGTGGAGATGCCAAAGGGTGACCAGAATTATCTCAACCAGACAAGTCACTAGGACCCACAAACACAATGAAATACTCTGTTAACCATTTTCTCTGGGGCCAAAATTGGAAAGAAAAAAAAAAATCCTGATTATTCCTTCATTGTTTTTTTTCTAGAAGTTAAAAGCAAATTTATTTACTATTTAAACAGATCATTTAAAAATACAAATTAGGCCGGGTGTGGTGGCTCATGCCTGTAATCTCAGCACTTTGGGGGGTCAAGGCAGAAGGATTGCTTGAGGCCAGGAGTTTGAGACCAGCCTGGGCAACATAGCGAAACCCCATCTGTATAAATAGTTTAAAATTTAGCCCAGCGAGGTGGCACATGCCTGTAGTGCCAGCTACACAAGAGGCTGGGGCAGGAGAATCTGTTGAACCAGGAGTTCAAGGCTGCAGTGAGCAGTGATTGTGCCACTCCAGCCCGGAGTTTAGACCCTATCTCTAAATATATATGTGTATAAAATCAGGTCAAATCCTATCTCTACTCAATGGTTTCACAGCAGTGAACAAAATAGTCAAAAGTCCTCCTCGGGGAGCTTTAGGCTTTAGTAGGGGGAGGCTGGTCAACCAATCCCTCCCCCAGTGCCTGTTACCATATCAGGAGAAAGACCTTAAAGGCAACCTGTTCACTACTAGTGCCTTTAAAGAGGGGAAACTGAGGCATGTCCAGTAGAAGAATTTGTCTCAGTCTTTGCAATGATTTGCCCACGTTTAAGTACCTTTTAGATGCAAATCGAATGGTGCTAAATTCCATCTTCTGTTTGAAAATGTTGGCATGTTCCCCTGAAGAAAGAGAACTCATTTTGTTTGGTTGTTTCAGTTGTTTTTTTTCCTTGACCATTCATGTGAGAAAGATCTTAGAAGATGACTGTGGTGTAGATCACCATCTCTCTACAAGTACATTTTGTACTTTAGAGGGGTCTCAACTTTCCCCAGAGTTTTTCCTGGAGGGTAATTGGAAACGGTGGTTAACGTAGCATGGCTTTTCAAATTGAGTTGAAAAGTTCATCAAAATGTCATTAATCTGCTTTACATAGCCTTCCTTGATTAAGTCAAACTTGTGTCTGACCAATTATTTATGAAGCAGAGCTCTGGATGGGGCCGCTTTGGCATCTGTGGCCCGACATTAGGTTGGAGAAGGGAATGAGCACTTCACACTTGGGGGCTCTGAGACATACTCAAATGCCACCACTGCCCACTCCCAGCAAAGGGAGACTCTGTGGTTCACACAGGTAATTGCTAATCGATCAACAATTTTTGATTGCTAAGTTCAGTTGAGCATCTGTTGTGTGGAAAATATGATGAGAGATACCAAAAAATAAGTAACCTCTTATAATCCTGGGGTTATTATTTGGAAGAAACTCTTATATATTTCCAACTAGCACCAACCCAGATTTCATCTTGCTTGGCAGCCCTCAGGAAGTAGGTGCCACGGGAAGGCACTGGGCTGTCTTCGGAGCCCTGCTCTGCTGTGAGGTTGGCAAATGACTGAACCCAGAGCTTTGCTCTATGGCTACAATGACAATAGTGATGATGACGGGAACTATTGTATGTTTCTATGCCAGGCACACATTTCTCACAATACGTCGGTGAAAGGGAGATTATCAGCCACTTTTCTCTGGTAAAGAAATGGATAGCCAAGAAGCCAGTTCACTTGCTGAGGGTCTCAGAGTGAATGAGCCTGAGTTGATGTGAAAGAAAGGTGTTCTGGCATGTAGTTGCCATGAGTGAGATGGTTTTGAGGTGGTTTTGTTTTGTTTGCCCCCAAATCATTTTCCTTTGGACAAAGAGGCCATTTTTCAGCCTCACTGTCCAGAGAGTCACGTGCCCCCCGGTCTGAGTGATATCATTTTAAATGATTTTGGCATAATTCACAAAATCAGTGTCAACTTAAGAGGACACGCAACCGTCCCAGGAGCCACAGGAACCGTAGAATCAGGAAGACCAAACTCCAGGAAAGACCAGCGTGTCCGAGAATGGGCCTGAGCTATGATTGTCTGGATCTGCGCACACCTCCAGGGCTTCCAAGAAGGAGCAAGGCTGCCATGCCCTGGAGCAGGTGCCACCCTAGGCCTGGCCTTGTTGTTTTTCAGTTGTCATGGTGGCGAAAATACGGCAGGTGGGGGTGCCTGGAACTTCTGCCAGCAAGCTCAACATGTGTCATCAGACAATATTTATATGGGTCAAGTTTTCCTCTGAGAGAGAGACAGAGAGAGAGAGAGAGAGAGAGAGAGAGAGAGAGAGAGAGAGAGAGAACCCATATTTCTGGAGTTTCAGAGCTTTAGTGGCTCCTGACAGTGTTCTGGGCAAGCTGCCACCCCATACCTCGGGGCTCAGCCAGACTCTATTTTATGAGTTTCTGAGTCCCCCAAAGACATCTTTATTAATGTCCGGCTCCAGAGCGTGGCTTCTTAGAGTCAAGTTTCCCACATCTCTCTGATATATTCTGCGTGGCGAGGAGGGATTCACAGGCACACAGAGTCCTGGGTTTGTTTCTGTTTGTTTTATTGTTTGAATTCTTCTTTCCTCCTCCTTCTCCTCCTCCCTCTTTCTTTCCTCATCCTCCTTCTTCCTTCTCTACCTCCTCTTCCTTCTTCTTCTCTCTCCTCCTCCCCCTCCTCCTCTTCCTTCGTCTTCCTCCTCCTCCCCCTCCTCCTCTTCCTTCTTCTCCCTCCTCCTCCCCTCCTCTTTTTCTTTTCCTCCTCCTCTTCTTCTTTTTCTTTAATATTTTAAGTATGTTGCTAGGTTTCGTATTATAAAGTGAAATATATCATCCCAATACATCAGCACCTCCCTCCCCGTCTGGAGGGCTACTCTATAAGACAGACCACCTTCGATGAGGCCATTCTGTCTTTTAACAGCCAAGCGTGGCTTTATTTGTGAGAGTCAAAAACCCCAGAATTTATTTATTGGCTCACGCAATAAGAAGTCCTGGGTAGCCCCAGCTTCAGGCTGAAACCAACATCTAAGGATGTTTACAGGACCGGGTCTCTCTCCTCCTCTTTCCTCTTTGTTACTCTCTTTAGGCAGGACACCTGCTCATTGGTACAATGGCTTTCAGTGACCCTAGCTTATGTGCCCTGCACCCCCATCTGTACTTCTTCCAAGAGTCAGAACTGGTCTCTGGCTCAGATTGGGTCGTATGTCTGTGAACCAAATGCTGTGGCCAGAGGCTGGGATGTGCTAATTATCTTGGCGGGTCACATCTTATACCTGGCACCTAAAGTGGGAATGGTTCCTCCCAAGTCACATGGATGGAGAATTTGAGCTGAGGAGATCCTCAAATGACATTCAGATTTTTACGTTCAAAAGAAGGAGGATAGGTGCCCAAGGATAGCCTCTTCCTCCTAAACATCTGGCGGCACTGTAAGGTAACTCCTTTACAATAATTTGCCAATAGTACACTTGGTCTTAACATTCCTGGTACTGAAGAGATGGAGCATTGCTGAAGGAAACAGGTTTTCCAGACTCTTCTCTTGCAGTCACTCTGGAACAAGCAAAGACAGCCTTGCTCCGATGTCTTCTTTTTTTTTTTTTTTTTGGTCGCCCAGGCTGGAGTGCAGTGGCGTGATCTTGGCTCACTGCAACCTCCGCCTCCCGGGTTCAAGCAATTCTCCTGTCTCAGCCTCCCAAGTAGCTGGGATTATAGGCATGTGCCACCACACTGGGCTAATTTTGTATTTTTAGTAGAGACCGGGTTTCACCATGTTGGTCAGGTTGGTCTTGAAATCCTGACCTCAGATGATCCACCCGCCTTGGCCTTCCAAAGTGCTGGGATTACAGGCGTGAGTCACCTCACCCAGCAGTCATTTTCAACCAGTATCTGAAATGTCTGTCTAGAACATCCCTATTAGATACCAGAGTCACCAGCTCCTCTTCCTGGGAGAAATGGGTCAAGCTGAACATATTGCTGGATTTTTCCTTTGATTTCAGGAGACTTTGTTGCTTTTTCTTTACTTAGGAAGAAAACCTTAATCTGAGTTATACGATGTATACTTTTAAGTGTAGTTTTAACAACCAAAAAAATCTAAAGGGAAATACGATACACTTGACGAGAATGCTGTCCCTTCTCCTGGAAATCTTAACTGTTAAAGTGAGGTCATATTCATCATTACTTTAGGCCAATGGGTCTCAACCAGAGACAGTTTTGTCCCCCAGAGGACATTTGGCAATGTCTGAAGACATGTTCAGTTGTCACAGCTGGGGACGGGCTGCTCCCGGCATCTGGTGTATAGAGGCCAGGGCAGCTGCTAAGCATCCTACAAGGCACAGAAAGGGTCCTCCAACAGAGGACTATACAGCCTCAAATGTCAAATGTGTCAAATATGAGAAGCCCTATTTTTGACCCTCACAACATCTCTGTGGTTCCCCACAGAAGTAGGGGGACTGATGACATAGTGTCCTTATTGGACATTGCCCAGAGAGGTTATATTACCTAGGAAGCCATTTGGCTCCAAGAAACAGAAAATCCAACCAACAATGCCTAAAATGGACATTTCTTTTTCTCAAGTAACCAAAAATCTGAGGGCTGGCAGTTGTGTTCTCTGTGATGCCACCAGAAACCTTGGCCCTATTTTTCTTCTCTGTCATCCCTTCTGGGCTGGTTTCATCTCTATGTGTCCCATGGTTTATAAGAGCGTTTCTGCAGCTCCCTGAATCATGTCCTCTCAAAGCAGGAAGAATGAAGAGAAGAGTTGGCCCCAGCTAACCCTTACCTTAATCAGGCAACCAAAAGCTCTCTCTGTCTACCCTCTTCCTTTCAAACTCCTGCTGACACCTCATTGGTCCACAGCCCACCACTGGCTGCAAAGGATGATGGGAGAGGGGATAATCTGCTTTCCAGCTGCGTCATGGGAGGTGACAAAGAGGAAAGTGTAGGGCATTAATACTGAATTAGGCAACCAATAGTGCCCACCACAGTGGATAAAGGCCTTGCTCAAGGTCAAATAACTAATCAGAGCCAGTCTAGGACTCAAGTGTTGTGATACCTAGCTCTGGTCTAATTTTACTAAGATATGTCAAGCGTTTTGTAATGATTGCATTTCCAGAAAGGCAGAACTCTCTGAAGAATCCAGAGAAAGAGCTTTTTCTTTAGAAATTCCAGGAGTTCCATTCAGCTGACAAGAAATTGTCTTTGTATCCCCATTGACTTTGTAACCAGAAATCTCTCATGGGCCTATTTATAACTGAAACACTGCTACTAGTAATAATAGCAATAACTCAATCCCAATAGTCCAACAAAATAGCTATGTGTCTTGGATCTTAGATATAGGAGGCTCAAAATAATCAAAGTGTAAGATCCCAAACAAATTGCCTACCTGAAAACTCTCTGGATAGAAATGAAATATCAAGACAAGCAGGTACTGCTCACAGAGTTATAGACCACTATTTTTCAGTTGCAGCCCATTAGTGGGTGGCAAATTCAATTTAGTGGACCATGACCAGCATTTAAAAATATGGAATAGAATAGTATAGAAAAGAAAGTATTGGCCAGGCACGGGGTCTCACACCTTTAATTCCAGCACTTTGGGAGGCCAAAGTGGGAGGATTGCTAGAGCCCAGGAGTTCGAGACCAGCCTAGGCAAAATGGCAAGACCCTGTCTCTACAAAAAAAAAAAAAAAAAATTAAAAATTAACTGGGCGTGCTGGTGCATGTCTGTAGTTCCAACCACTTGGGAGGCTAAAGCAGGAGGATTGCTTGAGTCCAGGAATCCCAGGCAACAGTGAGCCGTAATCGTGGTACTGTACTCCAGTTCGGGTGACAAAGCGAGACCCTATCTCTAAAAAGAAAAGAAAGTATCAGAGTCCATTGCACACAGAACGGTCAGTACAAACGTGTAACTTTTGTTTCTGTGTGTGTGTGTGTGTGTATACGCACGTGTGCTACACTGCAATGTAAAATGTGTTTCTTACTGTGAGCCACGATCACAAAGTTTGAAAAGAACTTTATTCCCTTTGTCCAGAAATGAAAGAGCAGATACAAGTAGAGGCAAAAACTGTCAGGCGAGGCTGGTGCTACATACACTTAGCCCACTGATGAATTGTTCTTCTGCTTCCTAATTACGTTGAAAACCTGATTGAAGGGGGCTTTGCTCAATTCTAAATAACCCTGCTGCCACTCTCTGTCTCTTTGAGCTGAGTGGCCAGTCAGCCCTGGCACCTTTGCAAGCCAGCTCTGGTTAATTAGAGCTGCTGCTCCCCGACACAGCCCTGCTATGGCATTCCAATTCCCTGGGGTCTGTCTTCCGTGGCACTTCTGATTTGTGGCCCGGAGTGCTTGGTGACTTGCCTCTGAGGGGTGATGAGCTAGTGGAAATGTGAAGGAGAGAGAGAATTGGCCATCTTAATATCTTCTCCTTTGAAATTGGGTTTTCTGGGCTTGAGGTCCACTCTTTGGCCCTCACTGTCTCTGATTTAAACGTGTTTACATTGAAAGTAAGCTCATTTAAAATAGCTCTTTCCCCAGCATCTTTCTTTCTTGCTTTTCATCCAGACATGATTTTTCTTCCCTTTGACATCCCTAATGCAAGGCACAGATAGGAGGGAGAGAGTGCCCAAGAAAGATTCCTTTAAGAAAGCATTTGAGAAAATCCCTCCAGTAATCATTCCCCATGGCTCTGGGATCCCCATAAGAGGAAGAAAACCCTTTGGACCTTAATTTGGATGTTTTAAGACAAGTGACCTTATCTCATCTGATGTTTCCGTCTGCATAAAGTAACAGCAACCATCGAGTCTTCTCTGCCCAGAATACCATAGATCTTTGTTAAGTCACTATTATTACATCAGGTCAACGGGAAACTAGGAAATACACACCCGGAGCTTTGTTGAAGAGCAGCAAACTGCAAGTATTTTATGCTCCTCTGTGACCTTAAACAGCATCATTAAAATGTACACACTAGAACTCAGATGTATTAACAGATGTCACTTGACATATTTTCTGTAACTGACTTCATCTTTCCCTAGGGTTTCAATTCTCATTGATTGCCGTGACTTCTGGTTTAAGATGGTGTCTTCTGGGTAAATATGAAACCTATTCAAGGCTCCTGCAGAGCTGTTTCTTCACTCTCCAACGATCTCTTCTTCCCAGTCATTTCCAATATGGCGCCTGAGAACGAGGGACAGTTAGACAGCCTCATGGCAGCCAAGAGAAGGCACTGATGACCCTTGGGTTATTCTCTGGGACCTTGCTGAGGGGTCCTACATCCTGGTGTGTGGTGATTGTGCATCTGGTATTGACATCTGGTGGAGTGGACCACTCCTTCTGGTCCGGAAGACATCAGGCTTCAGTCCACTGCTGAGGCTCTTGGTCTCTGCTATGGCCTCTTTTCATAAAGCCCACTTTCTGGGACTCTGTCGTCTTAATTCCCAGTCTCTCCTGCCTCACTGTTTCCCATGACTTCTCCATCCCTTTATGTGGGCATGTGGGAATTTTGGGATCCCCGGTGTGCTGGCTGTGGGCAGGCAGACCTCTTCACCTTGACCATTTCCTTGGCCATGGTGCTCCAGGTTGGACATGATGTCTCACTGTGCTGGGCCAACCCTAAGCACTGAAGGGATGTTTATGCTTCTCGCCAGGTGGGAACTTCTTTGACATCATGACTTCCATTTTCTCTAGGCTTTGTGTGCATTCGAACTCCATGCTCATACTTTCAATCTAGCTCTTGACATACAAGGGGGAGTTTCTCTTTTCCCCAGCTGATCATTGTCTGTTTATGCACTCAACATGGTCTAATCTGAAACACAAAGTTAATCAGTGACTTCTTTGTTCATAATTTGCCTTCCCCTGAAACAATAAAGTCAGGGATGGGAAAACCAAGGAAAGACTAGCAAGTAGGTACCACTGATGGTCAGGTATAGAATACATTGCTTTAGGCTGGGCGCGGTGGCTCATGCCTGTAATCCTAGCACTTTGGGGGGCTGAGGCAAGTGGATCACTTAAGGCCAGGAGTTCGAGACCAGTCTGGCTAACATGGTGAAACCTCGTCTCTACTAAAATACAAAAATTAGCCTGGTATGGTGGTGAGTGCCTGTAGTCCCAGTTACTCGCAGGGGCTGAGTCAGGAGAATCACTTGAACCCGGGAGGCAGAGGTTGCAGTGAGCCAAGTTCATATCACTACACTCCAGCCTGGGCAACGGAGTGAGACCCTGTCACAAAAATAATACTTTGCTTTAATTTCTACAAACATTCTTTTTTGTTGAAGCTGAGAGATGGTATGTGGAGTCATTTTACCATACAAACGTATGGTAGAATGTGGATATTGGATTTTTTTCGCATGTTAAGGAATTGACTATAAATAAGTAAAACTACCTATGCCCATTACTTTCAGAGAAGTGATCCATTGTCAGGTTTACTAGAACCTCTCGGGCTGGAGGTTGGACTGCCAGAATCAAGAGCTGAGACATCTGCTCTCTCATGCTGTGGAGAGACTCACAAGTTGGAGGCTGGAAGGAGTCCACTGCTGACGTTTGGGCGTCACAGCTCTGATCTAAGCCACTGGTGGCTCCCGCTTCATTAAAATAACAGGGGAAGGCCCTAATTTAGCCAGATTTAATTTTCAACTTTTATAATTCATTTAAAATTTGATCAACGAGTTAATTTATGACAAGGGCAAGGGGTGCCTTGCTAGCTCCTCTGGTGGGCACAGGCATTATAACTTAATTTATGGTTAAAGCAGCTTGTTTTAATTGAGTGCAAAAAGGTGGTTTCTTGTCTGGATTTTGGAGTTCTAAGGTGAATGGAGAAAAGACTGGGTGTACCAGGTTTTTATTTGAGAGGCAGGGAGCATGGGTGTCAGTCCACAAGAGGCAGAACATTGGAAGAAGCTGTTTTGATCCAATGCCATTGATCAAAAGCTTGCCAAGGGGATAAAAAGAAAAACAAGACAGCAGCCCCACACCCAGGACCTCCTGGGCTTCTCCATGGCCCTTGGGGGAACAAGAACACATTCTGGAGCAGGGCAGGAGAATGCAGCCAGCATGCCCGCTTGTGTAGTTATGGGTGATGCATATGACTTGAGATGTCACTCTGGAGAAAGCTCTGAGGTTCTCCAGACAAGGTTGGGAAGCACTGAAGGCTTTGAATTGGTTCAATAGCTGAGAACAGGGCAGGTGTATGGGGTGTGAATGTGAGGACCTGTGTTTATCTGTGAACATGTGTGACTGTGTGAATGAGAAGGAACGTGTGTATATCTGTGTATGTGTGTCTGGGTCTGTGTCCCAGTGGGTATATATCTGTGAATATGTGTGTGCGTGAATGTAGGAGATGTGTGTTCATCTGTGGATGTGTGTCTTGTGTGTCAATATGGGAGAATATATGTGTATCTCTGAATGTAGATGGGGAAATTTGAATCTATCTATAAATATTAGTGTGTTATGAATAGGTGTAGACTTACAATGTGTCTATGGGGGGAATGTGTGTATATCTGTAAAGGTATATGTAGGTGAGATGAATGTGTGTGATTGTGTGAGTGTAAGAACTTATGTATATTTGTGAATGTGTGTCTGTGTGTGTGTGTGTGGATGGTGAAAATTTGAAGATATCCGTGAATGTGAGTGTGTTCGTGTAAATGTGTGTATACTTGCCAGTGTGTGGCTGGGTTTGTGAACGTGGGAAATGTGTGTCCATCTATGAATGTATGCATCTACATGTGTGAAAGTGGGGGAAGGTGTGTACTGGTGTGTATGTGAGGGTATAGACACGTATGTTGATCTGTGAATGCATGTATGTACCTGCATATGAAGATAGGGAAAATTCGACTATATCTATGAATAAGACTATGTTAATACAAATGCCTGCACACTTGTGAATGGGTGTCTGTGTGTGAATGTGTACAGATCTCTGGATGTATGTGTCTGTGTGTAAGAAGAGGAGGGAACGTATGTATACCTGTGAATGTGTGTATGTGTGTGTGTGGTGTGAGTGTGGAGGGATGTGTATATACCTGCAAATGTGTGTGCACACATGTGTGTATGTGGGGGAAACATCTTTGCATGTATGCCTGCATGTGCTGTGTGATCATGGGGATATGCATGTCTCTCTATGAGCATGTATGTGTCTGAGAGTGTATGTGCATGCACGTGCATGTATTTATGAGCTCACCCATCGCAGCTGTGCACCAGCACCCTGGGGCCCACACTATGGCTACAATCTGAATCTGTTTTGGGGCCTCTTTAAGGCAGTCTCTTGCCACATGTGTCTTTTATACTATCCTTGTATTCACTGTTCTCATGCTGCTAGTAAAAACATACCCAAGACTGAGCAGTTTATAAAGAAAAAGAGGTTTAATGGACTCAATAGTTCCACATGGCTGGGGAGGCATCACGATCATGAAGGAAGGCAAAGGAGGAACAAAGTTGGCATGTCTTACATGGCAGCAGGCAAGACAGCGTGTGCACAGAACTGTCCTTTATAAAACCATCAGATCTCATGAGACTTATTCAGTATCATGAGAGCAGCACAGGAAAAACCCGCTCCCATGATTCAGTTACCTCTCACCAGGTCCCTCCTACAACATGTGGGGATTATGGGAGCTACATTTCAAGATTAGATTTGGGTGGGGACACAGCCAGACCGTATCACTCACTCACAGATATTTATGAAGCACTGTGTCAACTCTGGGCCCTGGGAACCCAGTGGTAAACAAGGCAGCCAGTGTCCCTGCCTGTCCGCAGACCATGAATAGACACCTTCTCTGTGCCCTAGAGTTTGTGTCCCAGTCCCAAGGCCAGCTATGCCCTGCATCATCCTCCCTGGAGACCACGAAGCTTGGCCGACCCCGGGAGAGTGGGTTCAGCACCATCACATCGCCTCCTGGCCACTGCACATTTCCCTCTGTGCTCCCTCACCCCATCCCATTCAGTACCCAGAGCACTCCCCCTTCTGTTTCTTGAGGTCAGTTGTCTGATTAGCATACCCAATAATGTGTAATATACTTGATCAACATATCTTAGCAGTAAGGGGGTTATTGTTATTACATCATGAAACATTAAAGATAACTTCTGAGCAGCACCTGTTCTGTGCCCAGAACCACGTCACTATGTTCAGGGCTGCCTACAAGCCCTGGATTATCTCATTTAATCCTTAAATCTCCCAAGAACTAGAAATTATATCTCATTTAGTGAATAAGTAGTCAAAGCCCAGAGAGGTGCAGTGATTTGTTCAAGGTCATGCAGCTCATGAGTGACAGGGCAGTGATTTGAACTCAGCATCATTGAAACTCTCTGAGCCTTGGTTTATTCAGCTGTAAAATGGGGATGGTAATAGTCATTCATTGAAATGGGGCCCATTTCAATGCATGAGATCCTAGACTTAACTTGAGTCCATGTCTCGAGGCCCTTCCACGTCTAACCTCAGGCAACCTTCCCAGGTCCATCCGGAGTTCCATACGGAGAAACTTCCCTGCTGTTTTTTCAACAGGCCAGGAAGTAGATTAAAGGCTCATAGGGTGCCTCTGGGCAGCTTAGAAAAAAGTGCTCCATCTGGGCAGCTGCCAGCCTGAAAGAGCGTGGTCTGACTGGGAGCGACGTGCAGCTTGCCTCCAGCCCCTCACACCCCTCTGTTGAACACCCTGCACCTTGAATGTGGTCATCCTGCCCTGGCCTCTGCTCACAGCGAGCCCCGATCTTGGCAGATTTTTGATCCCACACTCCTATCCTTCCAAGCCACACACATATTGTTTAAGGCTCGGTTCAAATGCAGTTTCCTCTGGGAAGGCTTTTTGGCTTCACACTGCCCCTCTGAATTGATAGCCTCTCTCTCTGCTTGATATGATTAGGCTTTGTATCCCCACCCAAATTTCATCTTGCATTGTAATCCCCAGCTGTTTAGGCAGAGACCTGGTGGGAAGTGATTGGATCATGGGGGTAGTTTCCCTCATGCTTTTCCCCTGATAGGGTGTGAATTCTCACAAGACCTGATGGTTTTATAAATGGTAGTTTTTCCTGCACTGACACACACTCGCTCGTTCTCACCTGCTGCCATGTAAGACGACCCTCTTCCCCTTCGGCCATGATTGTAAGTTTCCTGAGGCCTCCTCAGCCATGCGGACTGTGAATGGTTAAACTCTTTCCTTTATAAATTACCCAGTCTCGGGTAGTATCTTTACAGCAGTATGAGAATGGACTGATACTCTGTTGTTTATACATCTCCCAGATCACTGACAACTTCTTACCGTGAGTTAGAGTGAAGCTAGACCTCCGATTCGAGTGTAACAAAGACTCATTCACCTCCGTCATCACCACCATTGATTATTATGCTCAACACTCTTATTAGCAGACTCATAATCCTACTGAGAGTTTCCTATGAGTTTGGCACTGTACTTACTGTCTTCTTTGCTTTATTTGCATGTAATCCTCACAGCAACCCTGCCAGTAGGGATTATTACCATCCCCATTTTACAGATGAGAAAACCGAGGCTCAGAGAGGTTCATTCCAAGCTCACACAGCTACAGAACGACAGAACCCAGGCTCAACCTGAGGAATCCAGCTGGCTTTAAAGTCATTGCAGCTACGGGCAGTGGCTCACACTTGTAATCCTAGCACTCTGGGAGTCTGAAGTAGGAGGATCGCTTGAGGTCAGGAGTTCAATACCAGCCTGGGCAACATAGAGAAACCTTGTCTCCACAAAAAAACTTTTAAAAAGTAATTGGTCAGGTGTGGTGGCACATGCCTGTAGTCTCAGCAACTCCCTGAGGCCAGAGGATCCCTTGAGCCCAAGCATTTAATGCTGCAATGAGCTATGATTGAACCACTGCACTTCAGCCTGGGCAACAGAGAGAAATCTTGTCTCTAAAATACTAATAATAAGAAATAGAGTCACTGCATTTAACCACTGCTTAACACATCCTCAGGAATTTGGTGATGAGTCACATTTTTTTTCTAATGATATTTACACTTTAAAAGGGGACTGAGTAGAGAGAACAATGCTTTACCCAAAAGAACTAATCTAATGGTGGGATTCCAGGCATCATGGCTTGGCTTGGTGGCAGAGATTAAGACCAGAGAGGCCTTTTCAGGGTCTTCCAATCACAGCTCACAGGAAGCGGCTGCATGGCCGACTGGCCTGGGTCACGGTCTCCATTTCTGGAGGCCCCTTTTAAATTTGAAGTTGTGACAGAAGGGTTATGACACGCTTCCTCTAATGTGGGTCTGGGACAGATTTTAGCCATTTGATTACATTTAATGTAGTTGTGGTTTTTATGGCCATGTGCATTGTCCTAAGCTGCCCCTGGCCCCTCTCTCCCCTGGGCCTCAGGGTAATGGGTGTATTAAATAAATCTATTACATGAATCAATAAGACATTCTTGGGCATCCTCATTTCAGCTTTGGAAACAGTGGAAGAGAAACAGAGTTCTGGATATTTGCCCCAGGAACCTCTTAAAGCAGCATTGTGTTTCTAGCATGCAGAGAGGGAGGGAGGAGGCTGGGGAGAGAAACGTACTGGTGGCGGCCTTCCCTATCTTCATGGCTGCCATTGAGAAAGGGTCTGTGGCTCTCCCTTTCCAAGTGAGCTTAGGCTCCGGCAACAAAGCAAGACACCACCTCTATAAAAAAGTTTTTTTTAAGTTATCCTCACATGGTTGCACATGCCTGTGTATCCCAGCTACTTGGGAGGCCAACATGGGAGGATCACTTGAGTTGAGGAGGTTGAGGCTACAGTGAGCCATGATCATGCCACTGCACTCTAGCCTGGATGACTGATGGAGACCCTTTCTCTAAATGTATCTAAATAAATCTGTAGAATAGGTTACTAACCTCTCCAAAGAGAAAAAGAATGGAGGAACATCAGTTTGGGTATTCCTTTCTCTGCAAGATCTGGAGCACTCATGTCTTGTAAATGCTAAGACAGCAAATTTTCGTTTGGATTGTCCCAAGATTATCGCATGAGTCCCTCGTCGGTGAGTGACCAGAGGTGCTCAGAGGTTGTTCGCCATGATGTTATAAGCTGGGCAGCCCCATCAATTCTGCCCCACCCACCCTTCCTGAATACTTCCTGTGTTTTGGGCGGGCACAGTGGTAGGTGAACAGGCGATATCCCCGTTCATCTTTCTGATTTGGGGCTTTGGAATGACAACAGGAGAGCTGTTCGTAAATGATTTATCCTCAGAATATCTGATAAAGAAAGCACAAAGAAATAATGGTAAAATAATAATAGCTGAGATGACCTGGGCTTTTATTAGGGGATGAGGGTTCTTATATGCTTAATGCTCACAACCACCCCAGGAGGTTGGTGATATCAAGAAAACCAAGGACCAGATGTGTTAAGAAACTTGTCTAAGATCACACAGCAAGTGAGAGAGCTTGGCCTCAGTCCAGAAGGATGGGGCTCCAGAACCTATGGAGATTTCTTTCTTCCACACATAACAGTTGAAGGAATTATATGAGAATGTCCACCTACCTAGCACCTACATTCTGCAATTAATATTTTGTTGTACAGATGCTCCTCGACTTATGATGGCGCTACTTCTGGATAAACCTATCGTAAGTCAAAAAAGATTGTAAGCTGAAAATGCATCCTAAGTCAAAACTGACATAAAGCTCTCAACTTACAACATGAAGTTACGCTTTCTACTGAATGCAGACCATTTTCACACCATCATAGAGTTGAAAAATCACAAGTGGAACCACTGTAAGTCAAGGAACATCTGTACTTGCTTTATCACACATTCATCCTCCATCATCCATTATTTCATTGTATTTATGTGTGTGTGCATTTCAAAATAAGTTGCAGACACCAGTTGACTTTAACCCTCAACATATCAGCCTGCATATTATTCATTAGGGTTTGGTGTTTGTTTGCAGCTTTTTTAAGATAAAGTTTATATCCATAACACGCATAAATCTTAAACATATCACTCCATGAGTTTTGAAAACTCCATATAACTTTGTAGGGCACACCCCTTATCAAGAGATAATTACCATCTCCCCATCAAGTTTCCTCATGCCTCTTCTTGGTCAATTCCTGCCTCCAAACCACAGGAGCAAGTACTCTTCCAATGATTTTTTTGTCCACCATGGATTAATTTAGCCAGTTTAGAACTTCCAAAAATTTGCACTCTTACAGTATGTCCTCTTTAGTGTAAGGGTTTTTTATTCCACATAATATTTTTGAGGTGCATCCATGTTGTTACCTGTATCAATAGTTTGTGCCTTTTTTTCCCCAAATTCCATTATATGACCATAACTCAGTTTGTTTATCCATTCTCCTCTTTATGAAAGTCTGGGCTATTTCCAGATTTTTGACTATTAAGAATTAAACTGCTATGAACATTCTTGCACAATTCTTTTGGAGGCCATCTGCTTGTATTTCTCTTGGGTAAATACCTAGGATGGTAATGCTGGGCCATAGGGCGGCTGTTATGTTCAGATATATTAAAAAAGAAAAGCCATGGATCTTTCCCCAAAGTGATTGGGCCACTTTGCACTTCCACCAACAACATATGAGAGTTCCAGTTGCTCCACGTCCTGGCCAACATTTAATGTCAGTTTTTTTAGTTTTAACTCTTCTGGCAGTTGTGTAGTAGTATCTCAGTGGGTTTTAATTTACATTAAATTAAGATTTTTCTGACAACTAATGATGTTGAGCACTTTTTCATGTGTTTATGGGCATTCACATATCTTCTGTGAAATATCTGTTCAGTCCTTTTGTCCTTTAAAAAACATTAAGTTGTCTGTCTATTTTATTTTGAGTTGGAGGAGTTCATCATATATTCCAATAGCAGTCCTTTGCCAGATACAGATTTTAGTCTGTCGTTTTAACCTTTAGGAGGACAGAGGCAGTAAAGAGCCTTGGAATATTTACACTGTTCATTTTTGAAGTAGGAGACACTTCAGGGTGGTGTGAGTCAGATCCGCCTTTCCCTTGTACACCCTAACCCATGGCTATTAAGATCACCAGGCTGAACAGTGCTTAAAACACTCAGGAATAGATGGGGTGAGAGAATGAAGAGCCCAAGAAGGAGAAGGAAGGAGAGGAAATGGGGATTGGCACAGGGAAGTAGTTGCATGGAGTCATGCTCACAAGGCTGAGACCCACTTCCAGCTTTCCTGGATACAGGTTGCATTTTGCCTGGAGGAATTACAGACTTTTTCTGTGTTGAGCTTGTAGATGTGGGATTTATGATAGTCATTTTAGCTGTTCACCAAATACTTTCAGTTGTCCTCCTTCCTCACACAACAAAAGACTACATTTCTCTGCCTCCTTTGAAGTTAGCATGGCCAGGTGACTTATTTTGGCTAATAAAATGTGAACAGAAGTGATTTCTGAGCAGAAAAATGTAAGAGTCAGTGCAATTCTTGTTCCCTTCATACTATTGTGGTAATTAGTGTAGCCTAGGTCTCTAAGTAATTACAATGAGCAGAGTCTCTGACTGAAATGAATTAGATAAGTAGCATTAGTATGAAATAAACTTTTGCTCAGATTTTCTGGTTGTTACTATAGCATAACCTAGCCTCCCCTGTTTGTTAGAGGACAACTTTCTCTTTCCATAGGCTGCCTAAGATGTATAATGAGATTTATATGACTCAGCTCATTCTTCTTGCGTCTTTAGACATATGTCTTCACCGTTCTGTGAAATTGATAGCCTGATTATCTCACACCAAATGAATAAATATAACAGTTGAAACTCAATCTTGCCACTAACTTTCTTCTTTCCTCTTGGTATTTTTTTAAACAGCAGGAAAGTGGTTTTGATTTTTAATGTATGGTAACCAATGAAGCAAATTAGGATCATTTTAAATCAAACAAAATTTAATTCTGTTTTGAAATAGGGATGAAAAAGTATGGGAATCATGTGGATTTATGGCTCCTCGTGGGATCCTAAAAGAGTTCGCATTATCAGGCTAAGCAGAATCGTCCCTGAGAAGATAGAAGACAAGAGGAGAAGCAACAATACCAGAACGAGTCATTAGAAGATTCTTCTTTCAAAGGTACACAAGACCCTGCATTCAGATCAGTCACAAAAGAAGAAAGGGACCAGACGGCCAGAGCTGTATCCAGTTTCTTCTCTTCTTCAACCAAGCCCCAAAGTCATGGCTGATATTTACCAACCAGTTCTTGCTCATTAATCATCAGCAAATCTAAAACTTTCCAAGTTGATGTGCCCAGTTTAAAACTAACAGCTCAGTAAACGTTGCAGGCTCTTTAGCATATCAAAGGGATGTTTATGAAGGACCCAGCACTTAGCTTTGGGAATTAAAGAGTAAATAAAAGTCCATTTGGGCCGGGCGCGGTGGCTCACGCCTGTAATCCCAGCACTTTGGGAGGCCGAGGCGGGCGGATCACAAGGTCAGGAGATCGAGACCATGGTGAAACCCCGTCTCTACTAAAAAATAGAAAAAAATTAGCCGGGCGCAGTGGCGGGCGCCTGTAGTCCCAGCTACTCGGGAGGCTGAGGTAGGAGAATGGCGTGAACCCGGGAGGCGGAGCTTGCAGTGAGCCGAGATTGCGCCACTGCACTCCAGCCTGGGCGACAGAGCGAGACTCCGTCTCAAAAAAAAAAAAAAAAAAAAAAAAAAAAACAAAGTCCATTTGATTCTACTCAATTCCACAAATATTTATTGATCACTTTACAGGGTCCAATAATCACTGTTCATATATGAGTCTGCCCAAAATAAAATAAGTGAGGGTCAGTTAAGTCCCAGGGATGAGAAGTGTCAACAGGTCAACAGAGGACCAGTTGGCCATTTTTTTCAACAGTAGACACTCAATTTGATGCACACACCAATCTTCTCCTTTGTTCTAGAACAATAGCAGCAGCAACGCATCAGAAATTCTGGGCAAGCCATGAGGTTTTCAATGGTAATGGCAACTATCACTCTTTTCCTCAGACTGGCTTCTTTCAGGGGCTTGGACTCTGGACCTGGGCTCATTTTTGTGGCTCTGTCAATATCCTTCGTGATGACCCAGCTTGGACCAATGGATAATGATCTGCTATTGTGATTACTATTCATTTTGCAATTTTATTTCAATCAAAAGAGTAAGGCTTAAGGGTTGTGGCCCTACCCAACTCCCCAGGGCTGAGATCTTAACTCCCTGGGCTGGGGGCCCCTCTTGAACACACGTGGAACTGATTTAGTAGCCAGACGGCCTAACGGCAAAAAGAATTGCACTAAAGAAACTGAATTCTCTGCTGGTCTGTGTTTCTAGACTGTGTATATAGCTAACAGTATGGAGTTATTACTGGATGCAAGACACAGCCAAAAGCTCTACCTTTATCATCTCATTTAATCCTCCTAACAACCCTATGAAGTAGCAGTCATTTTTAAGCCCCATTTTACAAATGAGGAAACTGAGGCACCGAGACTTAGAGCCATTGAACTTATAAATGACAGAGTCATGATTTGCTGTCAGTAACTCTTTCCCCATGGTAATCACTCAATTTCTTAAATATTGGACAATAGCCAGGGTACAAAGAAGTATTTAAAGGAGGGTACAGGCCTCTATGCAATCTGCTATGGTATAAAATAAGCCAAGCAGCCTCTGTTGAACAAATCTAGGGTCTGTGTTCTGCATGAGATAAAAATGGGCATTAAAATAAACGTAGATGACTTAAAAATTATTATACTTTATACTGAACAATCTTCAAGACCCAGTATACAATGGAAAGGGAAAATCATAAAACAGTACATGTAGTATGATCACACATATGTCAAAACAGAAGACGTATATTTATCTTTGCACAAATATGAAGAAACATGCAAAACAAATCCTGGAAGAATGTGCACTAAACCACAGTTACCTCTGGGAAAGGAAACGAGATGAAGAGAATGGTGAAAAGAGAATTTTTCTATTTAACTCTGTGGAATTATGATTTGCTCTGACTCTTTTACAGTAAGAATGGACTCATGTAAATTATTTTTGTAAATGCATCTGAATCAAAAAGACCATAACAAGTACCAGCTAGGGTCTGAGTAAATGGGATTTGGATTGTAAGATGATGCAGCTGCTGTGGAAAACAATTTGGTGTTTCCTCAAAATGTTAAATGTAGAGTTACCACAGGACCCAGCAGTTCTGCCAAAAAACATGTTCACAGCACCACTACTCATAACAGTGAAAAAGAGAAAACAACCCAGATGTTTATCCACTGATAAATGGATAAATAAAATGGGATCTAACCATGCAATGGAATATTATGCAGCCACAAAAAGGAATGAAGCACTGAAATGTGCTACGTCATGGATGAACCTTGAAGACATTACGCTAAGTGAAATAAGCCAATCTCAAAAGACCATATATTGTGCAATTCCATTTGTACGAAACATCCAGAATACACAAATCTACAGAAGGGAGAAGGAGCAGGGAACTGAGGTGACTGCTAATGAGTACCAGGTTTCTTTTTGAGGGGATGAAACTGTTCTAAAATCAAATTGCCATGATGATTGAATAACTCTCCTAAAATAGTAGCAACTACTAATTGTACACTTTAAGTAGGTTAATTTTATGATACATGAAATGTATCTCAATAGAGCTATTGTTTCTCTCTTTTGAGACAGAGTCTCATTCTGATTACCAGGCTGCAGTGCAGTGGCATGATCATGGCTCACAGCAGCCTCAACCTCCCAGGCCCAATTGATCCTCCTGCCTCAGTCTCCCAAGTAGCCAGAACTACAGGTGTGCACCACCATGCCCAGTTAATTGCTTTTTGTAGAGATGAGATCTTGCTATGTTGTCCAGGCTGGTCTGAAACTCCTGGCCTCAAGCGAACCTCCTGCCTGGGTCTCCCAAAGCATTGGGATTACAGGCATGAGCCACTGTGCCCAGCCTAGGGTTGTTATTTAAAAAATCTGTACAAGGTACTTCTTCATTAGTTGTTACATACTATAACATTTTAAAATACCATTTTAGAATATAAATTAGATATGTTTATTCTACAACACTTAGATAATATGGTAAGGTATAATTACGAAATAAAATTACCAGAGGCTTAAAATTGTATAATAAAATGACACCTGCTCATAGTAAAAATTTGAAAAATATTAAAGGGCATAGAGAACATTTCAGACTTTCTTCCATCTGAGACTCCCAGTCCCTCGCTCTAGTGATTACCAGTTTCATCAGATTCTCATTAGGCCTCTAACATTTTTCTGTGTATATACCACCAAGCAAAACATATATATAGATATACACATGTGAATGCACAAATATACATGTATAATTATGTATATATCGTTTCAAAATAATTGAGATCACACAATACACACTATCATAACTCTTGACTTTAAAAAAAGTAAACAATTTATCTTTGAGATCTTTCCACAACAATGCCTATGGACCTAGTTGATCTTCTTGATAGCTGCATAATGTTCCACAATGTACCAGCCTATTCTTTTCTTGCTGGTTGTCTCCCATGTTTTGCTTTTGCTGACATTGACAATGGCCATGGGATGATTTCCTAGGAGGAGTGTTTCAGGTCAGATGGGAACAGGGCATGAGAAGTCTATCAATCTATGCCCTCCCCAAACTTTTGTTTTGTTTTGTAAATAGCCAATTTCACTGCACTCCAGCCAGGGAGACAGAGCAAGATCCTGTCTAAAAAAAAAAACAAAACGTGAATTTATACCTGTGGTACAAAATGCAAAAGCCCAACAGGGTATGGAGTGAAAAGTAAGTTCCCTTTTGCCCCTAGTTAACCAGTACTCATCCCTGGGGCCAACCATTGCTATCAAGTTTTGGTCCCATCATGAACCATCATGAAAACAGCATTCTTACATGGGTAGGGAGGGTCTTTTAAAGGGAGCCTTTCTGGTCTGGCACGGTGGCTCACGCATGTAATCCCACCACTTTGGGAAGCTGAGGCAGGAGGATCACTTGAGGTCAGGAGCTGGAGACCAGGCTGGACAACATGGTAAAACCCCATCTCTACTAAAAATACAAAAATTAGCTGGGTATGGTAATCCCAGCTACTCAGGAAGGTGAGGCAGGAGACTCGCTTGAACCCAGGAGGCGGAGGTTGCAGTAAGCCAAGATCACACCACTGCACTCCAGCCTGGGCGGCAGAGTGAAACTCCATCTTAAAATAAATAAATAAATAAATAAATAAATAAATAAATAAATAATAAAGTGAGGCTTTCCAGGTGCCAGTACAAATGGGTGCCTCAAGTCTTGTAAGTTAAGGTAACATGTTTCCTCTTGGTAAATATCAGATAGTTTTTAAAAGTGAAATAGCCAAATAACTCACGTGTCCCAGAATTAGTAAGCAAATAACATTTTGGAACTTTATATAAAGAACCCTATCTGGCTGAGGGCTATGGCTCATGCCTGTAATCCCAGCACTTTGGGAGGCTGAGGTGGGAGGATCACTTGAGGCCAAGAGTTTAAGACCTGCCTGGGCAATATAGCAAGACCCTATCTCTATTTTTTAAAAAAATTATCCAGGCATGGTGCCATTCACCTGTAGTTCTAGCTACTTGAGAAGCTGAGATGAGAGGATGGCTTGATCCAGGAGTTAGAGGACTACAGTGAGCTATGATAGCATCACTGCACTCCAGCCTGGGCAACAGAGTGAGGCCCTATCTCATATATATATATATAAATATATATATATATAAATATATATATATAAATATATATATATAAATATATATATTTATGTGTGTGTGTGTGTGCGTGTGTGTATGTGTGTGTGTGTATATATATATGCGTGTGTGTGTGTATGTGTATATATACACATATGTGCAAATATATAAACTCTATCATTGGGATGGTGATGCTGACCAGGAGAGATTTATACACACACACAAAGAGGTGGGGCGAGATTCAGAGAGAGAGAGAGAGAGAGAGAGATTGAGAGAGATAGAGCTTGGTCCGGTAGAGAGTTGCTGGGATTTTGAGTCAGACAGGCTAGATTTGAATCTCAACTTCACCATTTACAAACAGAGAACCTGAATTCTGAATCTCTCTCTCTAAACCACAGCTTCCTGGGCTGTGAATTGGGACAATCTGGCCTATCTTGCAGTATTTATAGGCAGCAGAGCAGAGGCTAGAGTGAGGTTACTGAGACGCTCATCTGAGGAGCAAAATTGAAGGGCATGCCCCAAACCTCAGTAATCAAGAAAAACAGTAGTTGAATACAGTTTCAAAAAATCAAATTAGCAAATGGTGGTGGACTGGTTGCTGCTTTTGTAAATACAATTTTGTTGGAGTTAAAGGTGATTTTGTAGTGCCTGTAGTTCAGCACCATAGAGATAGGTGTCTTTCAAGCGACTCGTGGAACTTGGGGTCTTTAATAACTTGAGAGTATTGGCTAAATCCTTGGTTCAGATATCACTTAATTTAAAACATCATTCTGGCATCCACTCCCCCAACTCCCACTACCCTCCCCTCTTCTCACAAAGGAGATGGGGCTCCATCCTCAAGTCATTTATCAGCATGGCAGATTAAAATTAGGCAACAGGAAGTTTTCTGTTCATATTGTAATATAACTGAATCACCAGTTCTCTATTGATAATTCATGATGTGTTGCCACTCTCATGCTGCAGCTCTGAAATGCTTTTTGCCGTAATGATTTTAAACCCCACTTCTATAATGGCCTCCTGACGGTGCCGATCATCCCTGCTTCCGTGTACAATAATATTATTCTGCAATCCGTCTTGGGAGAGTGCTTAAAAGCTTTCTCTCATTTTCTCCATTTAACTCATGTATTATCTGAGTTTTTACATTAAATGGCCATTCTTAATATCCCAAGACATGTCACCTCTTTTCTAGAGAGGACACTGATACAGTACTTACCCGATTCCAGAATCTATACTAATCGAATCACGCTTTCCCACTTCGGCCGAGAGCAGTTCGTTCAGCGCAATAGCATTTAATCTGGAAAAAGAACTTATGAAAGAGAACAAAAACAATTTAAGCTGCAGTTGGTTAAATGCGAACGTGATTGATGCAATTTGTTTTATAAAAAGGAATTAGCAGATATTGAAGTCAAGTTGTGGAATGAAGGTCAAAAATGCTCAGATTTATTGTGAGTGCAACCAACAATGATGCTGTTTTAAACGCCGAACCTGGGCAAATTGTGGATAAACATTCGAGTTTTGATACCAAAGGAGGAGAAAGGCTACAGCTCAAGCTTTAAATCTACACTATGATCTAGTAATTTAAAAACACTGAAATCCATCCTCCAAATCCTGATACTTCACCCAAGACTCACACCACTGTGTTTAATCTGTGCTTCCCCGCACTGCCTTGAGCAATAAGCTAGAAAGCCTATTTAAGCACCGATTTTAAGAGAAAAAGAATATGTGATCATAGACCCACCTTCCCCATAGAATTCAAACACAAAACGGCGTAGCTGAAGCCCAAATTCCTTTCAGGCATAAAGGGATATAACTGACTTTTACCCTGAGGCCCCTGGGCTGGGAATATTTTGATTTTAAGAGTCAGGGACCCCCACAAACCTGCAGGCTGATTTCTTTCTTGTGCAGATAGAAAGTTCCATCTCACTAATGGATTGGGGGCAGGACATGAGACACGTTTGGAGGCCAGTAATGGAGAAGATGTTCATTTCAATCCGAAAGTGGCTGGGGGCTGGGGAGAGGGCAATCGGTCCTCTTAGAGGACAATGAATCATCTCTCCTATTGACGTGGGCACCAGCCCTGCGAGGAATGGATGAACTTGATTGACCTACCCGGAATCTAAGTGATGGTGACCCAAAGAGCAGGGAGTAGAGGATCGCCTAAGCCTTGGTGCCAAGCAGATCTAGGTTTGAATTCACTCTCTGCCACATAACAGCTGTGTGACTTTGGACAAGTCACTTAACCTCTCTGAACCTCAGTTTTCTTATCTGTATGGAGATAACAATATCTACCTTGTAGGGTTGCAGTGAAGAGAATAGATATAATATATGTAAAGCACGTCACACAGTGTTCAGCACACAGTAGGTACCCAACAAAGTGGTGTCTCTACACGTCCTATGTGATCAAGGCAACACAGATGTCCCTGTGTGGTCTATTGTAACTTGAGGAATTGCCATAGCCAAAATTGCAGACTGTTAATTGGATTGTAAATTGACTTGTTTATTCCATTTAAAAACAACAGACAAATACACTGAGAAATTAAAATTATGGGAGGATTTCATAGAATGGAATGTACTTTGCACTTTAAAAACTGATCTTCAAAAACTCCATGTTGCCATTTTGGGTTGCCAGGGTGTCATTGGCAAAGACCTCGACAGAGAGAGATGCTTTGCCATCTCCCTTATCCAAAGGTATTTATTTTATTTTATGCTTGCATTCTGGCTCCTGCAGCCTCTTTGCTGGCATCGTGTGTGATGATAAATCCATTTGTTTGGGCAACTTCAGGAGGGAAATTTGCCCAGAAAACGGGCTAGAGCTGGCTTTGGAAAAAGCCAGATTAAGTCTCCAGCAGACCGGAGTACCTTCCAAATGCCTTCCCAGTGGGCAGGAAGTGTTCGGTTCTGTACAGTGTGCAGCCTACACAGAAAGCCCCAAACCATGTTAAACAAAGAAGACCCAGCCATTGGCAGTTGAATCGATTGGCAGATATCAGATTGCATTCCTTTGTCTGCTTTCCCGGCTTATTTTCAAACCCCAGTCCAACCTTTGTGGAGGAACAAGCTTAAATGCTGACAAATTTCCCCCTCCATAAGAAATTACTCCTGTAATTTGTCTTTTTAGCTGAGCTTCTGTGGGCCTATGTAGCGTAAAAAAAATGTTGTCCTTGTCACCTGCCATTTTTCCAGCCAGGCTGACACCCCCGGGCTTCCCAACAGCTCTCTTCAGCAGGAGCTGTCTCCGAGCTCTTAGCACCACCAAATAATTGAGGTTGTCACATCTCTTGTTCATTGTTTTTTCCAGCCCTGGAAAAATGCAAATATTTCATTGTAGTCATTAATTTTCCCATCCTTTTCTTCAAGCATCTCATCGGTGTGATCTCATGAAAAGGGCTAAAGGCATGATTGCAAACACCGTGGCATCGGGCTTCTGCCCACGATGGGGAGAATCTCATCAGATCAAATCTCAGGGAAGTCATCAATCACGCCCGCTGACAACCATTTTGCCTTCGTTTGTTACAGATGTGAACATGCTTAATTATTTGTAGTGTAATTAGTTCATGAAATGTCAGGAAATGTCAAACTGTGTTCACAGCACAGATTTTTTTTTTTCTGCAAAGAGCGTCGAGAGCAAGTGTCAGTGGGAAATGAGAGGGACTGATGAGAAGGGCTGTGTCTGCAGGCAAATGAAGGACTGGTTTGGGGGACAAATGAGGGTCAAAAATATTAAGATTAGGCATTCTGGAGAAGTAGACTTTCAAAACAAACAAAACAGAAAATCCAGGTATACATCAGACAAGTGGGATGTGACAAACCAGACACTCTGCCAGGTTCCTACCAGGGGAGTGTGGGTTTGAGATTCTGTTCATCTTGAGTTTAAAAGCAGTGGATTTTGATGAAAAAGGATGTCAGGTTAAAAAAGAATATCGGCACCTAGGGAGGCAGATTCTTCCACATATTCCTTACGCTAGAAATATTCTCCTTTTTCAACTATTTATTTTTAGATGGATAAAAGGTCAAGGTGTGGAATCAGTCTTTGGATGGAGGACACTTTCTGCCATAGAGAGAGAAATGGCTTCTTTCCGCAGCCTTGAGGAAAGAAACGTTCTACAAGCTTTGGT